>NC_051043.1:22337475-22703309 GCF_904848185.1 Acanthopagrus latus
AGCACTTGATGATTACTTCCGGGAAAGTCTCCACCGATACCCAGTATACGTCTTTGGTATTACAGCAAGGGCTTTCATGAGTGAGCCATAGGCTCAATCATCATTGTGGTACCTCATTTGGCAATAGATAGTGACTTAACAGATATTTAGTTACATGAAAATCTTTGAGATTAAAGGTCCCATATTGTAGAAAAGTGAGATTTTATTACAAAGCAGGTTGACATGCAATATAAATATTGTGAGTGTGATCAAAACACCTAATCCATGGAGACATGCACACAGCCTGTGTTTAGAAAACTGTACCTTCAAACGAGCCATCAGGACTTTTGTAAAGTTGTAACGTCACAACTTTAGAACTAGTAGTTGTAACTTCTTGCAACTAATAGTCGCCAGAGCCCTTAAGTAGAGTGCTGCGACAACAGAAGTTCAAAATACAGATTGTCACGTGATTCACAGAGACTTCCAGGAAGCTCTAAGTGGGATAATTAAATGAATGAATACAGAGAAACAGAAGTATGATCTCTTGCAGTTCATCATTAATATGTTATTTATTGAATAAACGGAGATGATGTGACTCTCTCTGTTCAAGGGCACTGACAGTCACCACCCTTAGACACACCCCCACCAAAGCTGACCACTCGGAGCAGACTGGGCTTTTTGTGAGGGGGAATGCAGGATTTTTACTTGTACTCCTTAATTTTTCTCAAGTACGGGAGTACCTCCTCCACCACTGCCTTGCATTTATATAACAATATCCATACAGAGACTCCTAAAGGTCAAAAATATACTTGTGAGGGCTTCCTCCATCTGCCTGCCCATTTCCATCACATAATACAACAGGCCTCAGTTGAACTCTGAGAGAGAGCGAGAACATTGTCAATTTATGAGCTAACTGGCTAACGCATAATACATCCAATGTTGACTGACTGAATAACATGGCTAACAGATGAGCTCTGGTTTGGGTACAGAGTCGGTCTATATCCGAGCAACAACTATCAGTTGTTGGGCTGGAATACACACAAAGTTGTGCTGTTCAGTATGAGCTTGGGATAGATTTTTAGAATTTGAAGCAACTTGAATGACCTCAATGTATGCACATCTACTATTACTTAATTAATCTTCTGTTGATTGATTAATTGACTCCTAATTACAGCTCTGATTGTTATGTAGCATTTCCAATGATTGACAAATTTTAGTCTTCTCGCATTGGATTGTTTTTATCATCATATCACCTACCCTACTTACATATCTAAGGCGTATGAAAACAAATTTGTAGCGTACATATTTACCTTCTGTGGTAATCCCAGCAAAAGGCTGATGTTGGCATTCTTTGTTCATTCAGTCATGTAGATGTGACAGCTGTAACACCTTGAGTCATTGAAGCACAAAAGACAGAAAAAACATGCCTCTAGGGTGGGGAAGTAACGCCAGCCAGACTCTACATAATATTTTCCATTGCAGACAGGTTTAACTCTGTCAACCCCAGACAAAAGGTTGACTCTTAATTTAAAGGTTCAGTGCAGTTCCAGATCCCTAATTGGCCTGTACAGTCTGTATATCTTGTTTTCTGAACATGGTGCAGTCTTCACTTCTCTTTTACTCTTACTCTTTAACACAAAAACAGTAAAACCTATGTATTTGAGAACAACAACCAGATATTATTGACAAAAATGATTTACAGTTTCTGGATCCGTTGACAGTCTGAATATCAGAAATTGTAATAATCTCCCTTACAGTTTTCAGCAGTGGAAAATCTTGGACTTTCCCTGGGGAGGGGGATGACACTTGTTCAGCGTGATTATAATAGGATTTTCTCCAACATGACATGATTACTTGGTTGGGGATTTCATGCCCCACAACACAATATTGTCTTGGTAACTGTCTAGAGACGTCTTTCCTTGAAAGAAAAGACTGTCTTAGATTAGTAATTTCTGCAATATGTTTGACCAATTGTGCATAATTGCTGTGAACATATGCATATTGGTGTTGTTGCAGACGTGACAGAAGTTAAAGAACTGGTGGACGCTGCGGCCTCGGATATCAGCCGTGCATCAGACATTGTCATGGTTCCATGTCTTTAACTAAGATGTTATCAGACGCCAGTTCTTCTGCTTCCCTCAGGGGTTCTAAGAAAGACAGGAAAGAGAAGGAGGAACCGTGGGAGATTAATTTGCAGACAGACAGGAGTAGGAATTTGCAAAAGAGCAACGATGGAGAAAGGCGGAAGAACAAATTAAGGCAGAAAATGGGAGAAAAAGAAAGCTTTTCTTTTCTTGTGTGAGTAGGGACCTTCTGCAATATAACACGTTTCCTGGCATCTTCACAGAGCTCTCTGCCACACAAACAGCTAAGCCTAAAAATCTCAGACTTAACTGTATTTTCTCACAACAAACACACATACAAAGCATAGAGTAGGGTTAAGTTCTTGCGTGTGTGTGCATGAATTTGTGCAAGCGTTGACGGGTGGGGGGGCGAGGGAGGTTTGCATGCATTTTTTTTTTCTTTTTCCAAAGCAGCAATAATTAGAGAGTCTGTGTGTATTTGCGTGTGTTTACCCCAATGCGCCCCTGTTCTTGATGTTAGAAGAATGTTGATTATAGGCCCGATTTAGCTACAGCAGTATGAGGATGGTGGGTAAAATGTGTCTGCAGTTGCAATACATTAACGGATTTGTGCATGCGCTTGTGCGTGAGGATGTATGATGGGGTCATACATTTTGTTTTTTTCCATCTTTACAAAAGAAATGTTTGCTTCCAAAGACATGCAAAAATTTAGGTTAATCGGTTACTCTAAATTGTCTGTAGGTGTCAATGTGGACGTGAGTGGTTGTCTGTCCCTATATGTCAGTCCTGTGATGAACTGACGACTTATCCAGGGTTTTCCCCTGCCTCTCGCCCAATGTCAGCTGTGATTTGGCTAATGATCAGTATATTGATGGATTACTCACTGAATTTAGAATTTAGTTGTGTTTAAGTTGAAGTGAAAATAGGAACACGTTCTCCCGCAAATTGCATCATGTCACACAAGTTTATTCCTAACACAAGCACAGAGTGTTTCTGTCTCTGCAGCCCGAAACAGGATGCTTTGGTGATGTTCCTGTTTTATAAAGTGCTATTTTGTAAGTGCAAACACTGAAACTCACTTGGCTCACCATGAATCCCAGTGTGGAAAAGTTTATAACTCTTGAATTAGCCTTCCAGGAAGTCAGATGCCTGTAGATGATTCACAGCTGATCATGGTGATGGAAAGGATTCAATTAACCTTTCTCCCGCCAACAACCCCACGCACAGTTACACACACGCTTAATATCTCACATCTTAAATACTATCAGCCGTTTTCAAAATGAATCTGAAACACATCACAAGTAGGGATGACTCATTTATAAAGTGCCTGCGGATTTCAGACAGATGTCAACATTTGAGTCTTGAAAGCCTGAATTGGCTGAATCGTACTGATTTGACTCCACCAAGTTGTGAATGATGGATTGCTGTTTTCAGCTTTTCAGAAACTAAACCTGTGTTTAAGGGTTCCAATAATAAGTTGGGGTCGGCTATTGGTCGCTTTGTAGCTGAGAAACATGCTTAAACTGTTTAGTTATTCAGTGTATGTGTATTTAATGTTCTGTAATATGCACAGTCTGTCAGTGTTTATTTTGCCAGGACTTGGAGTGTATGTGTGCAGGAAAAGCTTTCCATGCATGTATTTAGTTTTTCTTTATTTTAAAAGTCTCCAGAGTACATCTAACAATCTGCATGACAATGCATATACGCCCAGCCACATTGTGTTTTTCTTTTCGTAAAAAAAAGTTCAGATGAACGTTAGTGTAGTATCATATCACACTAAAAATAATGCTAATAGATTCACTGATTTAACTTGTATTATTTGCTTGAACATTCCTACCCTTAGCATCACTGGTTAACTGTGGCATCTTGCGTCTTTTCTGTGTGATTGCATTCACCTCATGAAAATGCTGATTTAATAATCTGGCATGTTTCGGAGGGATCTTTTTGTAACGTTGAATATTGTATTCAATCAGTGTTGTTTTGTCAACTATTATTATGTGAGTTCTTGTTTTGTTTTGTAAGATAATGGACACAGTGCAGGGTGTAAAGTACTTTACATTTCGAAAGCATTTACAATACAATTTGGTTATTGAAGAAGAATTAACAGTTCCAAATTGCTCTTGCAATA
This sequence comes from Acanthopagrus latus, assembly GCF_904848185.1. NCBI lineage: Eukaryota > Metazoa > Chordata > Actinopteri > Spariformes > Sparidae > Acanthopagrus > Acanthopagrus latus. The sequence continues at coordinate 22,341,667 of NC_051043.1, forward strand.
TTTTCTGTAAATGTTCAACCATGTTGATAAGTTGCGCTTAATTTTGACAGTTGTAACTACTGAATGGTCAACTCACAGGAAGAAAAGATGCTTTTCGTGAAGCCTTACATACACTACTGACCTCATTCCTTTAGTCTCCTCTCCTCACACATCACATCCAGAGCCAAAACTCAACTTCTCTTTTCATTTTTTGCCTGTCATTATGTCTCTGGGAGCCCTATATTTTAGTATTTCCCTGACATGCCAGGGCCTGTCTTTGCTGGATAATGATAGACCACGGACTGTACAGAGACGTTTTGTATTAGTCATTGGTAGGATGCCGGACAGCTGGAAAGATGCTTGTTAGTGAGTATTTTACTTGGGAATCACTAGACACACATATACACAGTTTTCTTTCGAGGTAAACCCCAGATTTGTGTTCTGTTGCTGATTTAATGGGGGAAGTGCTGTTGATCCTTCAGCATTCATTCGGTTCCCTACTTTTAATCCTTGCTAGTGCATTGCCGTTTCCTTATTGTAATATATCCAGCCTTTTTTTTTTTCGTCTTGCTCTCTTTTCCCAACCTGCCTCCCTCTGTCCGTTCCCAGACCACAGGAAATTGCCAGAAAGCGGCCGGGCTTTATTTCTGTGTGTCTTAAGAATAGCAGCATTGTGTTGCGTTGGAGCCTGCATTGTTGTGGGAATGAGAATGCTCCTCGCCAAAACAGAAAGCCTATGTACCCTGTAGTATTATGCCTACACATCAGAACAACAGATGGCACATGCAGCACAAAAGATAAGTCGTCACTAGTTCACAGCTGTTTCTGCTGCTACCCCTTTTTCTTTTATCAGAAGAATGTTGCAGTTTTACAGGATGTTCTTTCCCTGTAGTTTTGTTTATGTAGTGTTGCCTATCAGTGTTAATTCCTTTTATAGTGTTACACAAAATATTTTTTGCTGATTCTTCTCATGAAACATTTGCAAGTGTTAATGTTACACATGGAGAACAAACATTTTATCACTTAGGTTTATGTTCGTAAAATCTAAGAGATGTCTGAAGTTGCAGGCTCCCACTCTCCAGTTTCACCCTGAATCAGCTGATGCTTTCCTCAGGCTGTGAGAAGTTAGGGCCGGGGTTATCTCATGTTTCAGGGCTACTTCCTCCCTTACAATATGTTCTTCAATTATGTAAGCGGTTTGCGTCTCGCTTTCTGCTCTGCTCATTATCAAAGCTCTTTCACATCTCACTTCACACAAACAGGAACACTGAGACTCAGCCAGTCCCTATCCCTGCAACTGCAGATGTTTTTCATGTCGACCTCTTATTTTACGCAGCCGATCAATCGGAACTTTGTAGCTGCATGTCGCTGTTGTCTGGTTTTTGCTATTTTTTTTTTGCTTGATGCACGGCAGCTTGTTGCACTTAAGTTTAAAACGTAAAGTGAAGGGGATGAAAAACACGGTGTCAGTTTGTGTTAACTGACAGCACAGGCTAACAGTGGAACAGGCTGTTTGGTCTGTCATAACAATGCTGAATGGTTACTGTGTTGATGGCAATTCTTGGCCTTTTTCTTCTGATAACAGACCTGCCTAATAGTTGCTTGTGGGTTTATAGTCATGGATGTCATGCTTGGATTTTGCTAAAACTTTGTGTCGATGTAAGGCAAGGACAATAATGATTTTGGCGTCCACTGTTGGTTAAGCTTTATTCAAGCAGATGTTTGATGTTTATTAGTGTTGAAGTGTAAATAAGAGCCAGTGCTGTAAAATTATTTTTCCTATAAGAGGTGGACTAATAATAGGGATAACTAACTCTGACCACACAAAGACAGGTTTTATTTTTGGGGTTTTAGTCACTGTAATTAAGTGGTTGTTTTCTCATGCAAAAGTCTGTAAATGTGTATGAAGTATTTGACTCAAACTGTTTTGGAGTGGCAAGGTATCCTGTAAATGAAGGCAAATGATCAACAGTGGAATTGCTTTTTAATTGTGTGAGCTATTGTTTTACTGCAGAGAAAGCAAATATGTTTGGCCTCATTAAACTCAGGTGCAACATAAAGCCAAGCCGCACGCAATGCCCAAAGGAGAGCCATAAAGTACAATTTGAATTTCAGTTTGAGCTTTGACCTGGTCAGCAATCTGTATACATGCAGCTAATGAGATGACTGAATTTTTTTTTTGGGTTGCTGCGATTTCCCGGAATATCAGGAGACATGCTGACTGCTTTGTGGCTGGGACCAGTAACTTCCTGGAGTGTCTATTGGTTGCCTGGCAACTGATCCAGGTCAAGAAATAGCTTAGCACATAACCCACCATAAAAGGTGAATTGTCACTTTTACAGTTTTTTTTGTTTGTTTGTTTTACAGACTTCGATAACAAAATATAATGTGTTCATTTGTGAGCTATGAAGTGGCTGTGAGGTGTATCGTGTTACCTTTGATAGCCTAAAACAACATTACTATTTGACAACTGCTTTCTTAACAGACTAGGCTAGTTATTTAAACTTTTGTTCATTTTATGCAATAAAAAAAATATTTTCTTTGGATTTTGGACTGTTGGTCAAACAAAAAACCTAAATATGATGAGCTTTCGAAGAGTGGAATGGTAAAAATTGTGAGTTTTCCATAATACATGGGCCTTTATATTTTAGCCAGACTAGTATATCAGTTGGCCGATGTTGTATTATTGGCAGATATTGGCATATTTCAGATATACTGGTATCAGCAAATATGTTCTCTGATATGTGCCAATAGGAAAACTTACTTTAAGTTGAAAAAGTGTGAAGTATAATGCTACAATAACATGTTTTTTTCACAAGTGCTTCATGACAACATTTAGGGGGGCTGATTTTTTTTTTTATTCACAATATTGGATGGTTTCTATAGACAGCAAATTTATTGATATTGAAAGCTGTCTTCAGTAGCAGCCCTACCGTGGACAGAGAGAGGCAAGATTCTTCCCACTGTAGTCAGTCATTATGCTAAACTGAAGGTTGGCTCAAGTTAATCTGGCAAGAACTGAGTTATGTTCATATCCTAGACCAACACCTTTTAATTGTCATTCTTCAGTGCCACCTGTCTCATCCATGTGTGTATTCTCGGCGTTCAACACAAATGAATTAGAAATGCATTCAAGCAACAGCCTTTGTGCTTTGATATTCAATTACTCTTTCCACTGCTGACGTAAGAGTGCATTTTAGTGTGTGTCTGTCTGTCTGTACAGTGTCTTTGCATGTGTGTGCTGCACACTGCTTGCCAGGGCAGGGCAGGGCTTCCTGTTGCTGTGATTGCTGCCCAGGCAGAGCGTAGCAAAGATCTTCTGGTCCCTCTTCCTCTTTGGCTTTGCCACCTGGACCTTCACCCACAAACCTGGCGCCATCACCTCCCATCACGCCTTTCTTCTGCTCTGTTTTTCTCACTTCCTGCCTGCCTTCTCATTATCCTCTCATCCTGATGATCCCTGTGACTCTTGTCTCTCTGTCCCCTCCTCTTCCTTTTCTTGTCTGACTCTTCTCCCTCCTCCCTCTCTTTTTGATAACCCCCTAACTCCCACACTCACACACTGACTTACTCTCTCCGCCTTTGTAAATGTATCCCTAGCTCTGTGATTCATTCATTGAATCGGAGAATGAAAATTCAAAGGTGGTAACAAAATCTGTTTTTCATCCCTGACGTTGTGCAGCACATGTTGCCACTTTTCTTTTCCTAACGTATTTATTTTTCCACTCTAGATTTTATGGGAAAAACGGGAGTGTTTGATGTCTCAGAGAGCCTTGATGCCATGCAGACTAATTGAGTCGTAAGCAATAGATTGGATCCGGCTGATCTTGGTAATAAGGCCAGTGCTATATAAAGGTCAGACGGATGTGGCTTGCTGTAAATTGCATTTTATATAATGACTATGATGATTAGGAGCACATCCTATTTCTGTAGTAATGAACAACCAAGCAGCACATGGAGGTGTCCACATTCTCAGGCGAGTTGCTTATATATACATCTATCTCTTTATGTGTGTGTGAAAACAAAAAGGACTGTAAGAACATGCAGGTATATGCAGGTTATTAGTAGTACTGCAACCAGAGATTATTATTGATTAATCTGACAATGATTTTACCTATAAAATGACCTCTTCATGCTTTATTTTTATGTTTGACAGTGTAAAACTTAGAGAGTGGGTGTACTATAATGAAATACATGTGAAATCAGCTATATCTCATATTTGAGAGGCAAGCACCATATGTGTTTGGCCTTGTTTTACTAATTTAGATAAATAGATTATCAAAATAGTTCCTAATTAATTTTCTTTTGATTGAAATTACATTTTAGCTCTAGATGGCAGTAGCTACCACCACCACCAATGTCAATAGATTCACCCTTACATACACTTAATTCCCCCACTAAGCCTCGACATAACGGAGACATAATTTACAAGACATTGATTAGGCTAAGCTATTAAAACCAAATTATCTGGTACATTACTGAAGAGGTTGGTGGTGTTCTCCATTGGTTTCCACCAGGGAAGCGTTTTGAATAAGGAAGTCTCCATAGATGGCCAGAGATGGCAGTTGTTTGACCCATATCTCACGTCTTCCCTCAGAACCCAATTGTCTGCTTTATCATAACCAAACTGAAAATCGCGTTGTGGCATTGACGGGAGCAGACATTTGAGATTCAAGACTGTTTCAACTAATTTGGTGTGACTGCAGACAGACTTCTAATAGGCATAACAGAAGATCTCAGACTAATGCACAGGATTACCAAGAGAGGTGAGGTTAATCAAAGGGGTCATTCTTTTTTTTGTCCCAGGGACCATTAAAAGTTCTGGCTGTCTCCCCATTCATTCAAATAGGGGTCTGGTCTTGCTAACCTAGGGTTGTTGCCAAGATGGCTGCTTTGACACAACACTTGCCTAAAAGGACTTTGTTTCCACCCAGTCTGAGCCTCTCTTTACAAGCAGTGGCCATTTAAAGTACTGCATCTGAAGCCACATTTGCACTGGCATTAATATGCGTCCATGGCAGTTGCTGCCTGTTATGAATACCTGAAAGCGCAGAGATCTCCTTTGTGCCTTTGTGTGTGTGTTTGTGTGTATGTGTGTCCATTTCATCAAACAAGAGCTGCTCCCTGCTGTGGACAACAGGGAGCACACAGTGGTGTGTGAGAGCTGATACCAAGCTCTTGAGATATAAATAGGACCTCCCTGCAACAGGGCTTCCACCAGCAGCACTGATAATTCTCTACGTGTTGTGTAAGCCCAAGTCTTTGTCCGTCTTTGTAGATTTTGTTTTCTTATTTTTTTTAGGGTTTTTTTTGTGAATGCCATCTCCCCTCTTTTTTGAAATGTTGCAGTGGTCATGATTATATTTGCATTACAGGCCCCCTGAGTTTATTTTAAATGCTAGTTTTAGAAAAATGCATACATAGGGTTTCCTGGCCACCACAGGCCCATTGCTACCTCTACTCTCATGGTGTCTGGGCATTAAGGTGCAATTACATACCACAGCACCACACGCGCCCCCCCTCCCTTAAGCTTGTGTTGTGTTAAGAGTCAACTCAGTGAGCTGACACAAGTCATGAGGTTACTCATGCTGACAAGATCAATTCACGTGTGTCTTTCACGCATCCTGTTTCCCTTCCTGCTTGATTAAAATCTGCTTCTGGTTGCTCCCAGTAAAGAAGTGTTTAGAAGTTTAGTTCCACCTCTGGTGTCAGGAGATAGAACGATATGAGGAAAGGAAAGTGATTTGATGCTGATATTCTCTTTGAAACCCACCTATGTCTAAAAATTATTTCTTTAAACAATTCAGGTCAAAGTCTAAATATGTTGATATGAAAAATGTGTTCTCATCACAAATTCCTTCTTCAAATTGTTTGTTTTGTCTGATCCAACAGATATATACTCCATTTTACAATGACAAGTACATGTTAAAAATCCATTAATCCTCACATTTGAGAAGCTGGACGCAGGGGATGATTGGAATTTCTGCGTGAAAAATTAAATTGATAATCAAAATAATGCACAAATTGATCTATATTCACATCTATTAGCCCTCATGTAAGAGGTGCAGATGAAGAGATTGTTCTCTTTAAATGTCAGTCAGTCACAAGCCCCTTTCCTGGTAGTGACTATTTTCTTCTTGCACCTGTTTGACTCGTGCATCTGTCCATTAAAGGCAAATGACTTCTGAGTATTATAGATGTTATTGTCTGCTATTTTAAACAACAGCGGCTGAGCTGCAGCCTAAGCAGTTTCAGTCAGAGTTCAGTTGCACAGTTAAGGCATACCGTGGTATGAAAATTGACAGTTATCATACTATATTTGCCAATCTATGGTTTTGAATTGTACTGTTAGTGTTTCTGAAAAATATGAATATCATAAAAAAGGCCTCCTGTTTCATAAACTGTTGTTTTTTTTCTTGCCAACAAAGCCGCAACTGTTGTCGACATTAGTCACTTAGGCTGCAGGCTGCTTGTGGCGTTGATGCTGCAGGAAAAGCTGTGCCAGATTTCTGTAAAGAACATGAGAGACGAATAAAGTAATCTCTTTGTGTGTGTGTGTGTGTGTGTGCACGCGCGTGCACGCATGTGTGTGTGTGTCACAGTGAAGAATGCAGGCATTGAGAAAGAGGAGGAGGAGGAGGGAGTGATGAGTAAGGTGAGGAAGACAGAACGGAGGGAATGCAGGGAGTTTGGCTCTATTGTGCAGGAATGTTTTCCATTTGCAACTTAGTGTGTTTTGAATTGGCCCATTTTTTTCTGTCATCCCCCGCTGAATGCTGTCTAGCAAAGCAATAATATGATAACAGAGCACCAAGCTGAGGTCAGAGGTCCTGGAGGAGACACAGAACTGTCTTAGTCTTTTTGTTTTCCCTCACATTTTGACCCTGCTAGACTCTCAGTCAAGGTGAAAGTAAAGGAAGCATGAATCCAAACACATCTGGAGATCCTCACTCCAGTGGACACAGAGGATCAAAAGAAAGGAAAAAACCATGGGAACAGAGACGGCCAAGCCCCCAGAGAGATACGGCAAGAGGAAGTGTGTGTCTGTATATGTGTGTGCGTTCAGTCAGTGCTGAGTCATCGCTAGGCTGGCCAGGCAGATAGAAACAGTCTTCTGGGGGGGCCAGCTGGAGGGGCACAAGGGAACATGCACTGAGCATGCTCTGAAAACTACAGGAAGGGAATTAGTTGTTGTGACAGGACACATCCAGGAACTTAAGTGACGCAATATGTCATATTGCCAAGTTTTCGCTCCCTCATTGACGTACGTGTCCCCCTGGTACACTTGATGATACTGATGAAAAAACAGCATGCTTTGATGCGTGGCACGATCTCAAGAATTCACTGCTTTTCTTCTCTAAATGTCGTCGTTTAGGAGAGGGAGGGAGATGTTAGCTGAGAGATAACGAGACATGTTGCTCCATGTTTGCCCCCCCCCACACACACTCACACACTCACACACACACACACACACACACACACACACAGAGACCCCTCCTTATATTTCTTGTGGTTTTCTGTGATCTGTTGGACCAAAGTCTATGGCTCCCCCCACACACCCCCAAATGCACACATACGCACACTCATACTTCCTGTATTTAGAAGAGACTCTTCTCAGCTGCACTGAAGGAAGATGGTATGTACTGTAAGCACATGTTGTAGAATGAGATTGATAAACCCTTGTTGATTCTGCTGTAGCTGATCTTACTGTTAGTTTATTCAACAGCTCATTTATGAGAAGCATGGGTACATCACTATGGAAATGAACTGCAGATGTAATATGATGCATGTTTAGATCTTTTATACATCCTCAGTTTCTTCAGGCATTAATGTTCTCCTGCCAGTGAGTTTTTAATGGTGAGATACTGCATTATTTCACTACTTTTGATCTTAAAGGCTATCCTATGCAAAAACTATAATTGCAGTCATGCTATAGTTTCTATTAAAGACAGTGTTATCTCCTGACACCTCTTGCTGAAATGTAATTTAACCACATATAAAGGTTCGTATATAATCAATATGGCAGTAGTGTCAGTATCAGTTGTGTGGCTGATACAACATTGAATCATCCATGGGCTGCGTGCATAAACCAACAATCTCCACATTTACATCAGCTGAGGCCTGTTGTGGTTCCTGAAAATGCATCCGTACTCCTACTGACTGTCTGTACTGTAGCTATGGGTTGAGCTTACTCAGGGTCAGCATTGTATGCACATAAGGGAATGGCAAGAGGGTGTTTGAAAAGATGGAGAACAGGGAAGGGTTCTCTTAGAATACCTTGGAAAGTGTCCTCTTTCCTCTTTATGCTGAACTATGTGGTAAACTCTTATACCAAGTTCTCATTTTTCTTTATATATGCAGAAGTAGCACTTTTTTAACCACAGTGGATAGGTGAGCATATGTAGAATAACTGTTGAATAATACTGTTTAATGTTGTTGACTCCTTTCTGTCCAGACTGATGATAACAGTGTGGTGCTGACACGAATGCGGAAAATTGGTGGAAATTTTTCTACAGGGAAGTTCTCCAAAACTCCAGCAAAATAGAAGTCAAGTCATACAAGCCAACCACTAGTACGCCTGATTTTCTTAGATCTGTGCATTATTCCCTGAGAAATTAGCAAAAATGTCAATAAACACCAGATCCATACCGAAAGTTAGTTAAACAAGTTTAATGGAAATCCGTTAAGTGTTTTAAAGTGTAATCCTGCTGACAAACAATCAACCCTCTCCCCTGTAGGCTGATAATCACAATTTCTGTTTAACGACCAGCAGGCCAGGAAGTTTGTTGCATGTCATCCCTCTTCTCTATGTCCCTACACTTCCTGTTGCATTAAAAAAAAGTCCAAACATGGCCAAGAAATACTAAGAAAAAAATCCAGCAACTGATTAACTAGCTAAAGGGGCACTGAGAAATTTTGAATTGTCCCCAACACCCATTTTTAAGCAGTATAATAAGATTTATTATGAAACTCTTTTAGTGGAGCGATAGGAGACAAATCAGGCAAGAAACTGATGTGTCGAGTCAAGCAATCACAGTCCAAGTAAAAGCCTTGACATGATGAAAACTTCATGTTGGGGGGGAAGTAGAACAAACATGAAAAGGGTCACATGTAGACACCCAGATGGCCAAGCAGGCAGTGTGGTTGATTGAGAAATTTTCTAACAGTACTTCCTCAGTCAGGCCCTCATTCAGTGTCAGTCCAATATATTGCTGTCTTCATTCATATCAGATACTGCAGTCTCTGTCATCTGTATCAGTGCAATCTGGAACTGATTTTTGTCATCTTGACTGAGTCCAGTCACTCGTTTTCGTCATCAGGATAACATTTTCTACAGTTTTTCTTAAATATATGCACTTACAATGTGTCTTTGCCCTTAATCCAATTGGCTGTTTTTTTCTACAAATTTAATTGTCCTTTGTCCTTTGAGTGAACTGAGGCCGTCCTTATCTATTAAGATACTCTATGAGTGGTTGATTTCCAGAGATCCCTCTGCTGTCCCATGTAATCCAATTTGGACTGTTTAAGATTGAGTAGGATAAAATCAGACTTTTGGCTGTCCTTCCTCAGTGTTTGAACTGTTTTAAACTTTCAAATAGTTCAAAGAAATGCTGTAACTGTTTTGCCAGCTCCCCCTTTAGATCTCCAGTTCTTGAACAACATTCATCAGTATTTTGACATGCATCTGATTACATTTCCATATCTCTCCTTTGTTTGTCCCTCAATTGTCTTTTTCTCTTTTTTTCTTAACTGTCCATCCCTCCACTTTGTCTCCACACTGACCCCTTTACCCCCAATCATCCATTTCTCTTCTTCTTCTTCAACCTTCCTTGTCTCACAACAGTGATTCTCAGCCGGTCTGGTTACTGCAATGAATGGTAACACTATACATCCAGCCAACACCACCACAACAGCAGGAGGAGGCCCTGGCGTGGCAGCGCCCCCGAGAGGCTGGTGGGAATTCTGCGAGCTGCACGCCATCACCACTGCCCAGCAGCTGGCCGAACACTACCGGAGCTTTGCCAGAGAGCGACCACAGCATGACGTGCTCCCTCCAGAGACCTTTTCCAAGCAGTTCACCGACCTCTTCCAGCAACACTTCTGCTGCGAGGTCGACAAAGATGGCACGCCACTCAGCCAGAACACGTGCTCTACTGTTCCCGGTAGTTCCTCCTCCACCACTCCGGCAGGTTCTCCCATTCCATCACAGGCCGTAATGGGTCGATTGCGGATCACATCTCTGTCTGAGGTGCAGGACTATCGGGAGGCGAGCCGGCCAAGCGGAGGAGCTGCTCGTTTCACTGTGGTGTCACCAAAAGTGGAGCCGGTGGTGGTGAGTCGAGAACAGGAGCAGCCGCTGCGATGTGCTGTGGGAAATCCTTTAGCTGGAAACCCAGTGGTGCTCAGAGGGTCAACTCGTAGTATCGGCGGTGGGTCACTATTGATTCGTAGCCGCAGCAATGAGGAGGTCTCTGGCAATGATCGTCGTCAGGTATCTGAACGGTACTCTTCAGGCTCCTCAGCCTCCAGCCCTGGCCACGCCGACATTACACATTTCTCTGTCAAACAGATTCGGGAGACAGTAAGACGTCTACTCAAGAAACGGCCGCTCCCCAGCCCCCCCTCATCCCAGGACCTGTCTCCTAGCCGCCCAAACCCCACCAACAACAACAATCCCCCAAATAATAGTGACAGAGTGGGTGGGATTTCTTCTACGAATGAGGAAGCGTCATCCTCCTCCTCATCCTCCCACTCTTCCTCTTGTCTGAACTCTGAAGCCACGCCCCCGGCCTCCTCACATATGTTCATGACTGGGTTAGCCTCTCACATCCTTGGTCAATTCCGTTGGTTCCGCAGTGGAAGCATGAGGCAGAGACGGTCAGAGGTGAGCGGCTGCTGTAAAGAGGACCAACTGAGGTACTTGTTGGTGGATGACACTATCTCAGACACTCTGCCCCCCTGGCAACGCTGCCGCCTGCTGGTCAGGAGGATTATGGACGCTCAAGGAGGAGGAAGAGAAGGAGGGGAGAGGTACCAGTTGGAGCTCTATGATCCTCCAAAGGTAGAAATATTTGCTTATACTATATCAACCAAGCAATTACTGCACATATGTACACATAGTGAGTGTAATTATGATCATTTATTAGGACCACCACTCATATATGATATCACCACAGTCTTCCATAGGCTCATCTAGTCTTTATTGTTATCTACAAACAAAATGTTATAGCTATGAATCAATGGCACAGTGAGAGGAATTTAGAGCTTGCTAGGTTGTGTACCCAGTTCATTGATATCTAAAATTCATGTTGCATACACTTAAATCTCAAATGAGTAACAACATTTACAGTTTGTCTTGTCTCATAAGCAGTCTGCACAATCTATCATTCTTGCTAAGCAAATACTGCATGCTTCATTGGTTTTAGCATCGCATTTTAGCATTTAGCCTGACAGTGACAGTAAGTGGAGTTGTTGTCTGTGGTGCACAAAACAAAAACTAAATGAATAATTCAAAATTATGGAAAATATGCTTATAGCTTTATCTCCAAAAGAGAGATCTCAGTAGAGCAATCTCATGTCGGCTATCATGTTCATGCTGGGACTGTTTGGCCAAGAAATGGTATTGCCACATAACCCCCCCTCCCCAAAACTACAAATTAAAACTAAAGTGTGTGTCAATTAGTGAACTTTAAAGGTGTTGGTCACTAACATTTTTTTGTTTAACTTTGGACAGAGCCGGGCTAGCAGTTTCTTGCCACATCCTGTATTGATGCTAAGTCCCATCCTAGCCATTTAGTTAATGCACAGGCATGAGAGTGGTATCTTCTCACCTAACTCTGAAGTATAAAAGAGAATAAGGGCAACATTTTCTAGATTATGACCTTTTGATTTAAAGTATTGCTTCACTGCTAGAAAGGTGGCTCTTGCATTAGATTGGTCCTTCTCAGTGTGCAATAGAAAGACACAAATATTTTTTTTAATATTTGTGTTATGTGGCCAGAGAAAACAGAGAAAAATGTCTGTTATTCCCCTTTGCTCACAACGCTGAAAACCAGCAACAACCACAATGCACTGCACTGCGCTGCACTGGCCCAATAAACACCCCCACTGACGGCTGACGTTCTGCGAGTTGGGAGGTGCTTTGTTTTGGCTTGGAGTCTATTTTGAGGTAGGAAACAGTAAAGAAGCCTGCTGATAGCAACCGCATCATATTACATCTATACAAACACTGAAATATGTTTCTGAAAACATTTTAGGTGAGAAATAAGCCGTGTTGTCACAGAATCTTGTTTTTTCATCAGCTCTGCCTAGTTTAGACAGCTTGATCAGAGATTAGTCAGACACCTCTCACTCAATCCGAGAGACAAAGAGAAAGCAAGAACTCTCTCTCTGGAGATCCAATAACACTCTCTGTGTCCATGGATGCATGTTCACCAAATGCAGAACACCAGTCTGTAGTTGTTACAACAGTTTGACAGTCACCAGATGACTTGATGATGATGGAGTCTGGGGCTCTTGGTGTAGGCAAAATGGAGGGAAGCCTTACATTGTTGTTTTTTGCAAAACATACTACATTTGCAATGTTTAGTGATTTTACTGTTGCTGTAAAAAATACATCACTGCATTAATGAAGCATATAATCAGTATCTGACACTGTCCTCAGTACAGCAGATGCCTGTTTCGCAGGACTGCGTGTCTGCAGTTCTTGCAAATGTTTGTTGAACTTCTTCTAAGAATTCTGCACTGCACTGAAACATTTGGCAGGTTCCTCATCTTGTAGATCCCACAGAAGGCTTTAAAAGGTTGGTTAATGTCAGTTTACCAGGCTGTGTCACAAATGTATGTACGTACTCTAAATTAACACATACACACAGGCACAAAGGCATTTCCTGTCTCCAGCTGTTTTAGTCGCAGGGGTTTTCCCCCCTCCTTTTTCAAACCATCTCTTTTCTCTGTGTTTGTTTTGTTTGCATAAACGATGCTTTGCCGCATCTAAGAAGCTTCTTTTTGGTGTACAATTTGCCACATGACAAAACAAGACCAAAGCTGTGATGACATTTAGATTTGGCTCAGAAAACTGTGCATTCAATTGGTGGTTTTCATCACATCTTTGTCTCTGCTGATTGATTTATTTGTTTTAACTGCACCTACAGAGTATGCTATGATATTGAGCAGACTTTGGTTTAAAACAGAGCTGAAAAGGCTTAAGAATGATATTATGAGTCAAGTCAGAGCTTTGACTAATGAAAACTAAACAGAGCATTCCACCTGTGCTGAGAAGAAGCATCAGTGTTAAAACTCCATCATTTGTTTCACACTGATAACCTTTTGAGATGTGGTAAGAGATAGTTTGCCCTTTGACCCATTAAAAGAAGCTCAAAGAAATTGAGTTACGGTTCATATGAATAAAGTGTGAAGAGGAACATGTCTTTATAACGGTGCTACATTGATGCATTTCCATGCATTAATGTAGCACAGCATTTGCCCAGTGAGCCATTTTTGTGATCAGCTACCTAAACGAATGTGCAGCATTCATGTGTTCTTTTACTCTTTGGTGACTTGATATGCCTCCTACACTGTTTCCTGTTTGTTTGGGGTTTGCTTCAGCCAGTTACATTTTTTCTGCTTATTACCTCTGTGATAAACTCAACCATTAAAAGAATGTGAAAGAGCCACATTTAAGATGCATTTGTTTAAGTAACTTGCATTTTTAAGCTTGGAATAAGAAAGAAGAAACTTTCTTCCCCCAGGCCTTGCTTTACAGCTCATCACAGCAAAGCAGGGTGTCTTTTTTTTTCTAATATGTACATTTGGCTCCCCACATGAGACCTCATGGCATAAAACCCTGCAATATTTCCAGATGGGACCAGCTGCAAGGCTGCATGTGCTTGCACACCCAGTCCCCCAAGATCCCCAAACCAGTAATCAGAGCGGCTCAGTTGACTGCTGTCTTCGCCGCTGCCATCTCTAAGGTCACTGGAAGCAGAGTGGAGTCTCTTCAGGGTGTGTGCAAGTGTGTATTCCAGCACAAACTGAGGTCAATGAAGAAGACGTTGCATGCATGTGTGTGTCTCAGTGTGTATGTCAGCAGTGTTTTATATTTAGCAGCCCTCAACTCCTCAGCCAGCTGCAACCTTAACCATGAGCATGAGGTAATTCAGTTGATGATAGAGCGTGTGTGTGTGTGTCTGTGTGTGTGTGTGTGTGTGCGCGCGCATGCGTGTGCGTGCACGTGTGTGCACGTGTGTGTGTGTCAATACTGTATATCAGAATGGGAAGGCATTGGTAGGATTTTACAGGCTGATTGCGATGCTGCTTTAGTAGGCCCTGTGTTGCTGCTCTCCCTCTCTTTTCTGTGTGTGTGTGTGTAAACTTGGCAGGGCAGAGAGTGAAGGCCCTGAGAATGGCCTTAAAAGGAAATAGAGCTGTGGACTCATGCACACATTTTAACATGCACGAGAAAAAGCACATGTGTTCACACCTTTAAAAGAAGTCAATTTAAACACCCAAACCTGCAGTGCATTTGGGTTGGCGTGTTAGATATTAAGTTGGTACAGTCACTTTTTTGTTGATGTAAATTGGGGTAAATTGTGGCCTCATTGTGTGTGTGTGTGTGTGTGTGTGTGCGCGTATGTGTGTGAGCAAGTATGCCTGAGTGCTGCAAATGTCTATCAGCTGCACAGAATAGGGTAATCAATGGGAAGGGTTCGTATGTATTTTTATTAAGAGCTGTTTGTGTGTGTGTGTGTGTGTGTGTGTGTGTGTGTGTGTATGCATGTGTGAGAAACAGCAGTAATATCAGTGAGCTGATTTAGCGCAAGAGAGGAAGCTGCATGGAAACTGATAATATAGTTGCGTGAGAAAGCTCCACTCAAGGCGTGGTGCTCTGTTGGGGTAAAACTTAGGCAGTTTGATGCAACAGTAATGTCGACCTACATGCAGCTTTAACCTGTTTATTCAAATCAAACCATTTACAAGGCAAGAGCTTTCATTTATGCACTATAGCAGTGGTTCCCACACCACTGTCATGGTGTTTTGTTACAACCATACAAAAAGTAGCCCAATTAATGATTTTTTGTTTAAATTTTTTCTGTACTATAGCAGTTCTTTGTACATATTTATCCTATTCTAGGCAAATTCTGTAACCTAAAAATATCCTTAAAAACATGAACAGAGTGATTAGATAACGGTGCTATAGAAGTTGTTTTCCTAAATGTGAATGCATGTGTGCCTTGAGACTTTGGCTTGTTATTGACTTGGGCATAAGACGTTTGAAAACCACTGCTCTGTAGGACACTTTCCTGCCTCCATAAGAAAAAAATCAAAACTACGTCCAGTTTTTCACCAGATCTGGTTACGTAAGTGAATTTATTTTTTAATAGATTCTCCAGTGATGCTCTAGAAAATCATTGTATAAAAAGTTTTAATACTAGATCCAAGCCAAACATTTACAAGATTAAATTTGACCATAAATTATCTGGTTTGGAGCAAAACATTTCGTAGAAGAACTTGTACATAATAATTGAAAGATCGAAGGACAACTCACCCTTTAAACCATTGCAAATAATTCCTTTCCATCGACTTCAAGCTCACAAACACTAGTACATGGCCTGACTGGACATCTCAACAACGCAACATGTCAGAAAGGGAAATCTTGGTCATTCCGAGACAAACATAATGCATAAAATCCAATAGGACAGTTTTTCCATTGACTTTTCACTGGTGGGGTAAACATTACCATGGTAGGAGCGAGCGCCACCCATCAGAGACGTCACTGTTACTACACAGAATTGTGGATAGATTAGTAGTTCTCCATGACATCGTGAATCAAACATGGTTGTCTTAAAACAAGATTGATATCATATGGACTTGTGGCTTCTAATGGGAGCCTAAACCATATTTTCACAACCTCATAGTCAATACTTAGTCCAGTCTCGGTGGTAAAGACATTATAGATAATGATGTGCCCAATACAATCTACTTGTTGTAATCATTCATACATGCCTCTCAAATTGGTAGTTATTGTCTGTTTTTATCTGTATCTATGTTACGTCTGTTCTGTTTCGTAGATGGAATGAAAATTAGCTGAGCCAAGGCCACAAAACACTTGTTTTATTGCAGAAGTGAATCTTGTCATGTCAGCGGAAACAAGCAGATGTCTCCATAATGTCCAGTGCGTTGTCTGAGACTTTAACCTTAAATCCTTTATCTCAGTCTCTTAGCCTGCTGTATCTGAGTGAGGAAAGACTGAGACCGTGACCCATACACAGTTACCATTCCGGTCTTTGTGTTGTGTTATTCTAAATTATTTAAATCCACACACCAAAGGGCTGAAAAGAAAGTACAGTGTTTGGGCTATCACTCATTATTCAGTATCTTAATGTGACGTTTTCCTCCAGTTTTGGAGTTATCGCTTAACCTTCCACAGCTTTGACTTGCTGGTTACAGAGGTAGTTGTTTTTAAAACATCAAGCCCTACTTTTCCTTTCATGTGACTCACAGTAGTCAGTGTTACAGACAAGGTTAGTGTCTTGCCAGGAAAATCGTGGTATTCTGTCTTCCAGAGTTGGGGTTCCCACAGACTGCTGCAGTCTGATGGCGGATATGTTTCCTCAAACCTCCTGTAGACTTCATCTTAATCACATCCCTCTCATCTCATCTCAGCTGTGTGTGTATTTGTGCTTTTGCATATGTTTGTTCCAGCTGTTCTTGCTTTAATCTTTCCCACATGGTTTAATTTAATGCCTGTGTGTACGTGTGCTTAAGCTACGTATCATGTCGCTGGTGGAGTTGGTTCCTCTCTGTATACGTTTGTTCTATCTGTGCATTCTCATCCATAATTTTCTGTTTGCTTGCATATATTGCTCAAGCTTCATCTTCGCTTTTGCTAACCCTTCGGAGTCATGTGATACTTTATCTTCATTTAAAAGAAAAACTGAGAAACCAAATGTGGAGTTACGCCTCATTAAAACCAACAAAATTTGAGTTGCACAGTTAAAGTCCAAAGGCGCTTATTAACATTTACTTTTATTTTCACGCGTTCTTCTCTCTGCATCGCTGCTGTTTTTTTTTTGTTTTTTTTTCCTTTTTTCCCCCCTTTCACTGACAGTGAGAGAGCAGCTTGCAACATCAGTGGAAAATACTTTTCCAACAACCAGACTCTGGTGTCCATCTGTTCTGTGTTACTTGTTGTACTTCAGTCTCTCATATGGCAACATGCAGCGTTAATTTGGCTCTCATTGCATACCACAACTAAAGCGCTGAACACATGGGCCCCAGTCAGCTGAACCAGAAACAGAATGAAACCAACCAAGAGAGACACAGGAAACGCAAGGCAGCAGGAGACATGAGAAAGACAGAATGAAAGTTGCATAGAGAAGCAAGCAAAGAGGAGGACATGGTGAGATCGTGGTGTCTATAGGTCTGTGGCAAGTTTGTGTGTTTTTGATGTAATTTTCATCAAGTCAAACTCTGCAGGACGAAACAGCATAATAAGAAGACGTTACTGTGCATAACAATAAAATATGTTCAGATATAACACTTGGTCTGTAGAGATTCATAATTTGCACAGGCCAAGTGAAGGGCCAGTTGACATCATGATAGTAGTGACTAATTGTTGAGTTACAGATGGCCAGTCGGCCTCTGCTGACAACAGTATTTAGAGCCGAGATTATCTCTTCAGAGAGTTTAGAGTCTAGTTTCATTTTACATCATAGCAGTCTTGTATCTCACCCACAAAGTTGAATCTTTTCCTCTTTCCAGGGATTGAGTTTCACGAAACCTAGAAATTATGCCTTGAAGTGACAGACTGAGTGATGTAATGGATGAAAATATGTGTGTGGGTGCACATGCATGCTTGTATATTCGTGCACCAACTGTTCACTACATGTATATAGTGAATATCATCTTACCTGACAGACAGTAAAAAAGTGATAAATGGCAGTGCGTTAGAGTAGTTGTTCTCCTGTTTGTCTTGTTTGATACAGTAAAATATATTACTTCAGCTTGTGTGGCTTTCTGCCACAAAGGTTCAGCCTTTTAATTTGTCTCTGCTGACCTGCATGAACATGTCCACCCCTCCTTCACCAGAACTGTGGCAGCCATCCAGTTGGCTCTGAGCGTGAAAATCCGTCTGGCAACAACACCTCTGGTTGGTTAACATAATGTCAGTAGTTTGAAATGAAATATCAGCCCTATGTGACTCTGAGTTTAAAGATACTCTATGTAACCATTTGTGGCAATTTACATGTATAAATCACTTTTTTTAAATTCACCACATGTGAGCTGATTGTAATGTGACACAGTTGCATGACATTCCTGATTTCCAAACAGCCATGTTTGTCATCCCCGTGAAGGTCATTTGAGGTTGGTTATGCACAGATTAGGGCGGCAGCTAAGTTGATAACTTCAGGAAACAATGAAAAATACAATTTTCTGGAGCCCAGTGTTGTACTGTCATTTGCCTGTTTTGTCCAGTCAGTCGTCCAAATCATACAGATTAATTTCAAACAGAGAAAAACCCCAAATTTCTATACTTTGAATGTTTTCTTGCGGTTAGGGGGTTTTGTTCACTAATTGTTTCTGCGCTAGCACAGATATAACCTAAATCTAACAAGTTAAAACAGAGAGATCCCTGGAAAATGTGTTTGTATGTTGATGTTGAAGTTCGATTTAGACCAGTAATGTTTTAAGTAAAACATGAAGCCTCCTGTTCGTAACCTTTCTCATGTAGGCTCAGTCTGTACTGAGAAGGACTATTTCTTGTGCTTTGTGTATCAGCTTAGTTCATGGAAGCAGGCAGTTGTTGTCATTGTTGGGTAGTTACCAAGCAAGCAGGATTATACTCAGTGGCCAGTTTATTAGGTACATTCATCTTAAAGTAATGCAGTCCAAAAGCAGCCCTGCAAAACAACTTTAGTTGAAAATTTTTTTTAGCGAGGTGCTTTGGCAAAGACAGTCACAATATTGCATAAACAAGGCTGCACAAAGAGATTTGTTTTAATGAAGTGAGAACACAATGATAAATGTGTTCCTGTGTTAGTGTTGGTGATTAGAAATGTGGATCTTGCCACATCACGCCACTCTTTTCACAATAAGCAATATGTTGAGTTTCTGCAAACAAGAATTGGTGTTTATTCTAGTTTCTGTAACCTCAATAGAAAGGAGGATTTTTGTTCTGAGCTTGTTTGACTTTGTGACTCACTCAGAGGTGATTAAGGTTTTGTTGGTGGTGGATTGGACACTGGCTGCTGTCCAGAGTTTTAAGCTACAAATAGTTTTTTGTATATTGCATAGCAGTTTGCCTCCTAATTAGAGTCCTCACACACACCACACTTGCGTGAAAGTGGGCTTGGTGAATTAAAACTGAGTACGAAACCAGCGTTTAGCCAGAATCAGCAATAACGACTCTTGTCAGGAATATAGTGAGTCATAGAGAGCTCCTACCAAGTTTAAACCACAAATTTCCAAGGAAAGCATTGATGTAAATGTACCCAAAGGCTTCAAAGAATCACAGTCTCTCAGATGTAGTAGACTACATACAGCAGATCATAGATAATCTTTCTCTTCAACTTGTGTCAGCCATGATGTTTATAAGCAGACAAAACAAAGACTATGCCCACCCTTTTAATCTCACTGGTTTCTGGTCTTGATCGCTATAACACAAGATATAATATGATATGATTCATGAACCGATTTGTGATGGTAAAGCTCTTGTTGTGGGTAAAATCCACAAGTTTATACACCAGATCCAGCTAAGTGAATAATGTTTACATGAACCAGCGGTTTGCCCACGCTCCTCTCAGCAGGAGAGAACTGCTGACCTTGACTGACATGCCCTCTGAGGAGATGGCCAATGGAGCCTCATCAATTGGAGTTCACCAAGTCATTCATTAAGTTCCGTAGCATTTCAGCAGAAGGGTAGGATGAGCTAAAAGGTCTAAATATTGTAAGGCTGTCTTTATTGACAGTAATAATACCAGAGTTTCAAACAGCTCCTCTTCTTGTTTCTGTTCTGAGGCAACATTTGACTTTCTGGAGTCTTTTTCCTTTCCTGTTGCATCTGCCCGTCAGTAAAAAAGCACTGAAAATCTGGTCTCAGATGCGTTTTAATAGCTTCTTAACTTTTGATACTGTCAACAGTATGATTTACGGAGATTGTATGTTGAAATATGTTGTTAAAAACATAATGAATCTACAAGCCTCAACAATTTTGTATCAAGATCAGTTATTAGTTCAGAAACTGATTTCTAGGAAAGCAATTCCCAGCCAGGATGACTGAGAAGAGGTTTTGGCTTGTGGTCAAACCTCAGATTTCAGAAGAAGAAATGCTGATAACATGTTTTCTTCTCAGCCTCAAGGAGACCGTTGATGTTATGCGTGTTTGACCATTAATACCACTTTAACACCCAACTTAGCCTGTATAAACTGGTTATAGCCAAGAGAATCGTTTGCCTTAGTTAATTAGATGTTTTTTCCTTGTGTGTCACATTTGTCAACATGAATGTGCCAGAAAAGCAGGGAGCAGTAGATCAGCTAACATCCAGAAGATGTTAAACCAATAAAGTCCTGAATTAGACACATTGTTTTTTCCAGAGCCGATAACAGAAGTTCCAAGAGTTGCAGAATCGATTGCCATGGGAGTACATGCTGATTATAGACATTCACAATGAATACAAAAGCCAGATGTTAGCGGGTGTTAGTGGGTTTTTTGACCAGCGTAAAAGGGGTGTAAGTCGATATATGCTTTCTGGGGTAGCTTAGTTTGGTGTCCCTCCTTTGGAAACTGAAGTGAGAGCCGTGTCTGTGTTTTCAGCAATAAATCAACATTGCTCTTGGTAGGCTGTCAACTCTGCCAAGGTCTTGGCTCTTTGTTAATAGGCATAACATCAAGAGCTAGCTGAGAAGGTATCCGATTATTTGCTTGCTTAATTTAAGATTGCCTATTTGCTTTTTGACAATTATGTCATTGTTAGTGGCTGAATCAGACTGTGGCATTGAGTGAGATCTGGAGAGGTTTTTAGCGTAGTGTGAAGTGGCTGGGACTCAATACCTCCAGTGATGAGGGTGAGGATGTTTAAATGTCTTGGGTCTTGCTCATGGTTAAGGGTTAGATGGAGCAGGAAACTGATGAGCAGATATGCACAGCAGTGAGTTTAAATTTTCTTCTTTCGCAGACTGGAAAGTGCTCAGAGTAAAATTTCTACCCCTTGCTTACACTTCCAGATGAGATGACTGAGCATCTGATTTAGATGCTAAAATGTAAGTCCAACTTGTAGGAAACCCAGGGGCAGATTTAGAACATGCTGGATGCAGAACAGACCCCAATTTGCCTTGGTAACCCTCGGGATCCCCCAGGAGGAGCTGGAGGACGATGCTGGGAAGAAACAGTCAGGGCTGTCTGACATAGCTTGCTTCCACTGATACTGCTCTGAACTAGATAGAGATAAGATGGATGGATAGATGAAGGATACCATGTTGTTTGTTTTGGTCACCATTACATTAATGGGAAATATACATATAATTTAGGCCTGTAAGACTTTGACAGATAATGCGAGCATGATATGATTCACAATTAGAGGGAGCGGTAATTTTTATTTTGATGCCTTTTGATGTGATATTTGTTTGGGTCCGTACCAAACAAATTTCTTCTTCTGCAGCGGTATAGTACGTCATTAAAAGGCTATTTTGTTACACATTTTATCATAAAATTTCAGCTTCTGTGACTTGTATATTCTTTTGAAATTAATTATGCAGCCTTTATCATTTTACAGCTGCAGCTGGGGCTGTAAGTCTGCTAATGTTGATATATTGACTGCAAGCAGAGGAAGCGTGGCTCACAACAGCTTTTTGCATCATTTGCCCCTTTTGTTTATATTTGTTTGGATGAAATCTGTACGAGAAGAATGTTTTTCTGTCTTCTGCAGAGTGGAAAACTTCTCTCAGTGTTGAAAATGCCTGAGTGTGGGAGGAGTGTTTTTTTCTATTTGTTTGCCTGAGTGTGTGTGCGAGTGCATGGCGCACGCACATGTGTACGTGTGTGTACGCGTGTGTGTGTGTTTCACTGTTACAAAAATCTATAGAAACATCTAAAGGAAGTGAAGTGGTTAGAGTCATGTGGTCAAGATGTTTGTCAGATCTCTCGTCTCTTTCTAGTTCTGTGTTTTTTTTTTTGTTTTTTTTTTTTAAGGCAGAAGGTTGTCGTGCTGTCTTTACGTGCGTCTCTGCCTGCATTAACCAAATTTTACGCAGATCAATAGGCCATCTCCCTTTGGCGATTCATCATATTTAAATGTTCATGCATCATAAATGTGGGTAATCATAACCTCTTTGTTGGACTCTATCGTGTGTGTGTGTGTGTGTGTGTGTGTGCGTGTGTGTGTAACCTACAACCACAGTGCCAGTGCACATGACCTTGCTGAATAGCATGTGGAAAGCCCCCAAAGCAAAGCTCTGCAGCTCCCTCACCCAACAGTTTTCTCTTGCTCCCTGTACACACACTCATGCACGTACACATGCACATACACAATGACACACATCTCCAAGCACTATGATGTTACCACGCGCCATTATGTCACAGTTTAATTAATCAACATTGCATGAGGATGTGTGGCGTACACGGTAAAATGCGCATGATCAAAGTTTTTGTTGGAACAGTTTTAGAGAGGTGCTGCTTTTGGAGGATGTAGTTTGTGGTGCTGTCATACTAGGTAGCATTCATCGACTCTGCTCTTTCGCCTACCCCCAGGTTGGTCCCGCCTACTTGAGACCTCTTTGAAGAGAACTGGTCGTTGTTATTGGGTGAAAAAATATGATAAATCTTCTGTGATACACTTTATGGGATTTGTGGATGACTATTAACATGCAGAAGATGTTGTCCTTTTACACAGAGAGGTGTTTCTGTCAGTTAGCCTATGCTCATTGATATAGATGGGGCAGACAAAATAATCCGAACACCTGTTAGTATAATGCACTACACTGTTTCCTCTGTAACTGTTTTGAAGCAGTGGTGGCAGTGGTTAATTTTTTGGTATTTGTTTCACATCTATCCCTGTTTGTCTTACTTCTGCCACGATTATAATGTTCAGTATTCCATTTTGTAGTTGTGGTGGTAATATTCTTACTGTAGTGGTCCTCCACTCCTGAATGAATGTAGAAGAAACAGTGCCGTACTTTGTGCAGCAGGTGGCTGTTCAGTCTCTCTCTGTGGGTTTCAGCACTGTCAGAAATATGGCAGACACTTCTGCTAGATACGGTAACAATTTTCAATCAATTTTCTGCCAGATTTCCAGATTACATTAATCTATTCGTTAGAATGTCTTGGCGAACCCTGCAGAAACCCTGCATGCAGATTTCTGTTTCTGTCCTCTGTGTTCTCCTCTGTCCTCTTCTATTCGTGCTTTTTTACTCAATTCTGGTCAGCTGTAGTCTGAGTCACATCTCCAACCCTCCCCTGATTCTCTCCAGGCAAGTCTTTAGCCTGGTTTCCATCACAGTCCCAAACATAGCTAACATTTATTCATTATCTGTGCCTCCCAGTTTCCCCTCAAATAAAAAGGCTTTTTTTAAATCCTGTTGCCAGAGGAGATGATTTGTCAATTGAGCTGTAGCTCCTCACTAAGCAAACTTTGCCTTTTGATCCCACATATAAACATTTAGAGTTTGATCTGGCTCTGGCAAGTCCCACTTGGCTTTGACTCTTGTGTGGAAAATGTTATCATGGCTAAATCTCCTTCCCTGTGTAAACCTGGTTCTGGCTCAGAGGTACCAGGAGCTGTAGTCATCAGGGGCAAAACTGCACAGTAAGGTTTATTCAGACACAATGGTGTGGCACAGGGGCATTGGATAAAGGAAGGACAAGAGCAAGTTTTTCTTTCCCAACTTCTGTGTCAGAAGTTGGTCATTGTAGTAAATCAGTCACAGCAGTTTTTGTTTTGTATGCTTCACTAGAACCACATAATTTTCTACAGTCCAGTATTATCTGCCACTGCAGAGACTTGCAATCATTTTTTTTTTTTTTTTTTTAAATCTAAAGATATTTGATCTTGATTAATATATGATGAACACAGCAACACTTTTTTAGGTATCAGAATAGATGCAGATTAGTTTTTGGTCAACCAACTAAATGATTGATCGACTGCTGATTGCAATGTAAACAAATGTAAATGACAGGCTGATTTTGATCCTTTCTACTCTTGGTTATATTTTAACTTTTTGACTTTTACTGCCGCTGCAGTTCATAATGTCTTGTCACCATCATCTCCACCACATCAGTTTGAAAAATATCTGTGGGTAGTCCAGGTGGCTTTCCTGGTGGATCCTTTGCTGCTTTGGCTTAAATAAAACCCCAGCCTGAGGCTCTTTGCTGCATTGCTCTCTCTCCTGCCTTTCATGTGTGTCTTTAGATGTCACTATCACAAGTAAAGCAGAAAAGCAATAATTTTGGTGTCTGCCTGTAAAGTATGAAATTGGTCAGGTTTTTGACTGGTCTCCACAGAGATTAATGTGCTTTAAAGTCATGGTCAACAGAGGAGTTGGCTTTGATGAGTTGGTTTAGGTTTTGCACACAGTTGCACGAAAGGCCATGTAGGAAGGGAGTGAAGACTCCATCGTAGGGAATGTGAAAGGTTTTATTCAGTGAGGAATTATATGTCTACTGTTCTTTTCCACATGTGTACATGTTCCAGACACACAACACACCCTTAACTGACCATCACACATGCACACACACCCATAACTGACAATGGTAAGTGTCACACATGTGGATGAGTTGCACATGCATGAAATCTCTCAAATACACATACACAGGCACACACATGCAAGCAATTTTCTATCCACTGCTGAGTGAATTTTGAGTGCAAACTTTTGAAACTTCTCAAACTTGACACTCTGGCAATGTGTATGTTTAGTGCTACCAAGCTATTAAAGACATATACCCTGCACTTTACAAATGCACGCTCACGCAAAATACGATTGAGCAATATGCATAGTTTTTACGAAGGACAAAATAATTGACAGACAGAAGAATTAGTACATTTCCAAAATCAAACTATACTCATTTCATCCTGCTAACTGGACTAAACTGTCTTCAGAAACAAAAACTTCTCATGCAAGTGTGGAAGCATTTATGCAAGATTATGGTCATTTAAGCAAAAATCTAGATTCCCTTTAAGCCTTTGTGAGTCAGTTAAAATACTTGGAAACCTGAAATGCACACGCGCAAACTGCACGCATGTCTGTGTGTGTATATTCATGCACACCACTGGGCACAATCACACAATCTATTTTCTGTTTCTCAGTAAGTTGATTTGTGTCGTCGGTTAGTTTTTCTGAGATATTTCGGCTGCACTTTGATTAGCTTTTGTTTAAGATGTCACATGATAGCTTGTCTTATTTGAGATACTGAGAATATCTCAGACAGCTGAGTTATGTATTACGATGAAAAAAAAAATCAACATTTGGACTGAAAAATAGTCACACGCAAAGAGCACTCAGGGTCAGTAGTCATCTGATAATTTATCATATTGACCTGGTAACATCCGTATCAGCAGACACTTCCCCTCAGAAATGTGTTCCACCTCAGGGAGTTGAAAAGTATTTTCAACAAAAGGTCGTTCCAATGAACACAGACAAGTCTGCAGATAACTGATACATATTTTCTAGAAAGAGATATTACTGTCGAGTCTTTCAAATATAGTTTTCTGTGCTGTGAACAACTTAAGCGAAATACTATTCCTCCCTGTTTTATTTGAGCAGTTACAGAAATCTTGGTTGGGAAGATGTCCAAGTTGAGATACTTAAACAGTTGCACCAAGCACAATATGACCCTAATGAAGGGTAGGCGTTACTGCACCTCTGTCGTATTAGTTTTAGCTCTTGCACCTAATAAACTGGCAGCCGAGGAGTGTGCAGTATAGTTTATGATCTTGAAATGGTGCTTCCTGCAGGTGCATCCCTCTAAACTAAACATCCCTCATACACTGCCCTTACTGAGACAGATGATTTTATCAGTGTTGGTAGATATCAGAATACAGTGGGGCAAATAAGTATTTAGTCAACCACTAATTGTGCAAGTTCTTCCACTTGAAAAGATTAGAGAGGCCTGTAATTGTCAACGTGGGTAAACCTCAACCATGAGAGACAGAATGTGGGAAAAAAACCCAGAAAATCACATTGTTTGATTTTTAAAGAATTTATTTGCAAATCATGGTGGAAAATAAGTATTTGGTCAATACCAAAAGTTCATCTCAATACTTTGTTATGTACCCTTTGTTGGCAATAACGGAGGCCAAACGTTTTCTGTAACTCTTCACAAGCTTTTCACACACTGTTGCTGGTATTTTGGCCCATTCCTCCATGCAGATCTCCTCTAGAGCAGTGATGTTTTGGGGCTGTCGTTGGGCAACACGGACTTTCAACTCCCTCCACAGATTTTCTATGGGGTTGAGATCTGGAGACTGGCTAGGCCACTCCAGGACCTTGAAATGCTTCTTACGAAGCCACTCCTTTGTTGCCCTGGCTGTGTGTTTGGGATCATTGTCATGCTGAAAGACCCAGCCACGTCTCATCTTCAATGCCCTTGCTGATGGAAGGAGATTTTCACTCAAAATCTCTCGATACATGGCCCCATTCATTCTTTCCTTTACACAGATCAGTCGTCCTGGTCCCTTTGCAGAAAAACAGCCCCAAAGCATGATGTTTCCACCCCCATGCTTCACAGTGGGTATGGTGTTCTTCGGATGCAATTCAGTATTCTTTCTCCTCCAAACACGAGAACTTGTGTTTCTACCAAAAAGTTCTATTTTGGTTTCATCTGACCATAACACATTCTCCCAGTCCTCTTCTGGATCATCCAAATGCTCTCTAGCGAACCGCAGACGGGCCTGGACGTGTACTGGCTTCAGCAGGGGGACACGTCTGGCAGTGCAGGATTTGAGTCCCTGGCGGCGCATTGTGTTACTGATAGTAGCCTTTGTTACTGTGGTCCAAGCTCTCTGTAGGTCATTCACTAGGTCCCCCCGTGTGGTTCTGGGATTTTTGCTCACCGTTCTTGTTATCATTTTGACGCCACGGGGTGAGATCTTGCATGGAGCCCCAGATCGAGGGAGATTATCAGTGGTCTTGTATGTCTTCCATTTTCTAATAATTGCTCCCACATTTGATTTCTTTACACCAAGCGTTTTACCTATTGCAGATTCAGTCTTCCCAGCCTGGTGCAGATCTACAATTTAGTCTCTGGTGTCCTTCGACAGCTCTTTGGTCTTGGCCATAGTGGAGTTTGGAGTGTGACTGACTGAGGTTGTGGACAGGTGTCTTTTATACCGATAATGAGTTAAAACAGGTGCCATTAATACAGGTAACGAGTGGAGCCTCGTTAGACCTCATTAGAAGAAGTTAGACCTCTTTGACAGCCAGAAATCTTGCTTCTTTGTAGCTGACCAAATACTTATTTTCCACTCTAATTTGGAAATAAATTCTTTAAAAATCAAACAATGTGATTTTCTGGTTTTTTTTTTTCCACATTCTGTCTCTCATGGTTGAGGTTTACCCATGTTGACAATTACAGGCCTCTCTAATCTTTTCA
Organism: Acanthopagrus latus; assembly: GCF_904848185.1. Lineage (NCBI taxonomy): Eukaryota > Metazoa > Chordata > Actinopteri > Spariformes > Sparidae > Acanthopagrus > Acanthopagrus latus. The sequence goes on from NC_051043.1 coordinate 22,369,229, forward strand.
AGTAGGAGAACTTGCACAATTGGTGGTTGACTAAATACTTATTTGCCCCACTGTATATATATATATATATAAATCGGAAAAAAATTTAAACAATTATATATTTTATATATATATATATATATATATATATATATATATATATATATATATATATATATATATATATATATATATATATATATATATATATATATATATATAATTTTATATATATATAATTTTTTCCGATTTAAAGTCCTAAACATTGAAAGGAAGTTTATCAGAAGTGGTCTGCTTAATAAGGAAGAATTCTGATCAGTTAAGATGCTGAAGCTAGATTTTGCTACTTTCCCTTCTTCTTTTTTCTGCTCCGTCAGAGTTCGTAATTGGTCTCTTTCTGTGTGCAAAACCACAGCTGGCTCATTTACAAGGAACTGCAGTCAGTTCTGTGAATCTTGAGAGCGCTGTCTTAACTTCTGCATGTTTGGTTCGTATATCAGTACTTCTGAGAACTATGCAAGGAGGGCAGCGCGATGAACTGACACATTTATTCATTACTGAAGAACGCCAAGTCTCTCACAGCTTCTGACAGGTTTCCTAGAACACAGTCATCTCTATCAGTGCTGGTAACCCCACAACTACTGCTGTGTGTGTGTGTGTGTGTGTGTGTGTGTGTGTGTGTGTGTGTGTGTGTGTGTGTGTGTGTGTGTGTGTGTGTGTTTGTGTGCATGCATGTGTGTTTCCCACATCCTCCATGATGCCACAGATAGAGCTGATTGTAAATGTGATCAGTTCTAGTGATCTTCTGGCTGCCTCCACCGATGTACATGCACCAGAAAGCAGTGTGTTCAAAGGTGGCTGTCAGAGTTTGTCTCTGGGGAGACATGTTTTTAAAATGTTGTCAGAATGTCAAAGAGCTGATTTGAAAGGAAAACAGGAAAATAATAAACTCAACCATTCAAAATGTTAGTTATGTTAACTTCCTAATTGAGTTGTCATATGGTCACATTTTATTTAAAAACACTGTCCAGACCCGACAATGTTAGATAGTTTAGTAAAGTGAAAATGAAGGCCCTGACCTTTATTTTCTTTTTATTTTTCTAAAACCAGCAAAGCTATGATAAAATGTGCAGATTCCAAAGCAAATGTATCTTTAGATGTAACAGAGGCCTTAAAAGTTATCAAGTGTATTTCTCCAAACCAAAATTGACGTTTTCCCAATGCAGATTTCTGTGCATAATGATTATTCCGAGTCATCTTCACAGCTGCACTTTTCAGATGTCTGTCATCGGTGTTTGCCACTAACAAGGCTTTAGACTGTGTGAATTGCCACATACAAGAATACAAGCGGAGCCACCCAGAACTGAGCAGGATTCAGAATCTATTTCTGTCCCACCAACTATGGAGGACCTCAGGAGTGTTTGTCTGTGTGACACAAGCAACAGGTGGTGGAGTCTGCTGTTGAGTGAAAACAATACCTTAGCTGTTAGCTACAGCTGTAGTTACTGAAGAACAGATCACAGAAGGGACACGTTTCTCCAGCATACCAAGAGGTTGTTCACAAAAGCCATGATCCAGGGAGGAAAAAATGTCCTTCACATTGACACATGGAGCGCAGCGGAGGACAAAACTGGAGATGTTGTGTGATATTTCATGGAAAGATAAAAAGCAGTAATGTATTACTCAAAGTCTGAATATTGCATTGAATTGCAGCTTTCCCATCCTGAATATGTGGCTCAACACCTGGCCCATTTGATCCTGCTGAGTTATAGGTCACATATACAAGATATCTTTTAGATTTGAAATAAGTTTGAATAAAGCACTGTCATTTTTAGCCAATGCCATGTAAATCAGAGAAAAGTGTATCTGTTGAGGAGCTTTTTTAACTGCGGATTTGATATGCTACTGAGTTTCAACAGCAACTGGACAGTGTTTCTGTGCCTGTTTTGGTTTAATGTAACCAGTCTGGAAAATTAGGGCCACCAGCTGGTTGATTGATGTGCGGCTCCAACAGTACCATACTAGTTTGTGGGATTGGTTTATGGGTCGTCCGTCCTGCATCCTCACACTTATTATATACTTTCTATGAGATATTCTGTCGATGCAATGTCGATTCGAGGGTCTTGGGACAGAGGATGTCGTTCCCTGTACAGACTGTTAAGCCCACTGAGTTAGTGTGATGGTGATTTTGGGCTAGATAAATACATTTTATTTGATTTGAATGTTGATTTAGGTCTTTTTTTAGATTTGTTGACATTAAGTAAGTACTAAAATTAAAGAAGATAATATCTTTTAAGCATACAGGAATAAAAGTACATCAATGATTTGAACCTGAAACCAGGTGGAGCGCAGACAGATGTGTTGTTGGAGGTCTCAGCCGTCTGACGAGGCCCTGATGGGTGGTGCTGCAAGTCTTTAAAAGTCTTTGTTTTGTGAAGGATAATTGTGCACACACACTTTCCAAACTCTGTCAAGAAACCAGCCTAAGTTCAGTCCAGCACATGCGTGCACACACACGCACACACACATGCTTGCACCCCGGACAGCGTTGGCTGGGGTGACCCTCAGAGGGGTAGAGGAATGTTGAATGTCAGTCAGTTGCGGCCTTGAGAGAGAGGGACCCTGGGAAGATCGTTTTGGACTCCAAACATCCTGTGTGTCACCCGTGTGTGTGGGTGTGTGCACTAAACTGTAGACGTGTTTGTGACTGTGTGGATGAGAGGTTGCTGCATGGGCTGTTGCCATGTCTCAGTTTGTTTGTGAGCTACTTTCATCATCTGTTTATGGCTGTGTAGAGTAAACCTGTGTGAAGCCTTCGTGCTCTAAAATGCTTCCGTTGGTCTGTCTTGTGATTTATGATTTTATTAGGTTTTTTTGGCAGGGATAATGTTCAGTCATCTAAATGTAGTAGTTTAGAGAAGTTTAGTGCTTTAGTAGTACAGTAGTTTGAGTTTTGTTTATTTGGCACTGATTTGCCAACTAAAAAAATGTCTTAATGATTTAATTTTCATAATCATTATTACCATAATTGATTGATTTAGTCTAGAAAATGTCAGAAACAAAACAAATGTCACCACAGTCCATCAACAATCCAGTTTATAAGGGTGTAAGAGAGAAATGCAACAAATCCTCAGATTAGAGATGGTGTGCAGTCACAGTACTTTGTTATTATAGTGAAGATTTCCAAAATTCAAGTATAAAATGATGCAGAAGAATTCTATTACATTTCCGTTTGACCTAACGATCCAACAACAGTCACTATCAATGGGCAATGAGACAGAATTAGCCTTAAATGCTAGTTTGTTGTGCCATTGCGTAGTCATGAAGGCACCTAAAATACAGAGAAAGTTCCACATCTTCAGAAATGTATGCACACAACCTAATAAATCCAGTAAAAAACTGTGTAGTTTCCAGTGTCACCACTAAAAAATGTATTGGTGAATAAGTAATGAAAAACAGTGCAAGGACGTTTGCTTCTCATATTCACAATATCAATCTTGTGTGTGTGTGTGTGATGAACTTGAAACGTAGTAGTGAAAGTTGACTCAGTCTGAAAAGAACAAGGAGTGAAATCTGAAAAGTTGTTACAGGGTCATATTGTTACTGAGAAAGATCCCCATCAGTTTCACTGTTTACATAGATTGAACAGCAGTGCAGCAGCTGAATGTTGTTTATCTGGACGTTTTTGAGTTCCTGTCGATTGCTTTTTTATTTTTTTTTTTACAAAATGTCCTCTTCTATCCCACTTTTAGCCATCAGTGTATTAAATGCAAAGTCATGCTGTGCAGCCAATTATTTTGATTCTAGTTAAGATCTCAAAGTTCGTGAAGTCAACGCCTAATATATTTCCATATAATTGAAATGATGCAACCATTTAAAAACCCTGAGCTCGATTATCTAATGGCTTCAGTGAAGAGCTTAAAAAAGCTGATAAGGAAAATGTGACACTGTGACATCTCAAACTCAGAGCTCTTTAAAGGGGACCTAAAAGGAGATCTTGCAGTTTTTTTATGTCGTGTGTTACTGGTAGAAGTAGGTCATCAACACACATGAACAAGTACCAAATGTTGTGGATAAAGTTCCTGACATGTAAACAGGCCGACCGAGTCATTGAATAAGCTGTAAAACACAGTGTTGTATCAGTGTTATGCTCAGATCCTATGGCTAGTAAGGAAACAAAGTTGTGTCGACAATCTGAATCATCATCTTGAAAAGCTTTTAGAAATAGAAATAAGTGTCCTTATAGTCTCCATCAAAGTGGACGATCCTGACTCACACAACTACCATTACATTTGCTGTGTACAAGGTTCATTTTTACAAGGCAGTTCAGCTCAATTTATTTGGATTAGTAACATTAAAACAACCTCTGCTGAACGAACAGACTGAACCAAACTCCGTTTTAAAAGCAGGTATTTTATGGTAGAGCCATATGTAGTAAAACTGTAGCAACAGGATCGTGAAGACTCTTGTCTGATTTGCCTCTTACGTTTACTCAGTAACTTAATCCCGTGGCCTGAAGTCACAGATCTCTACTTTCAGGAAGTGAAGAAAATCATGAAATCAAATGCATCATAGCATCTTTTAGACATGCTGTCGCTAGTTTTTCACTTTGTTGCCAGCACTGCCACAGTGTTTTTTTTGCCCAAAAGCAGTGGTGGTCTTCCTGGCGCCCAGAAAATGACAGATGCCTGCTTTCCTATATTCCATTTTCCTCTAGTGTGTGATGTCCATTTCTGCTTCTTATGAAGTTTATTTATTCCCCCCTACTGATAAAACACCCATCTCTCTTTCTCATAAGTCACAAATCCATCTATAAGCAGGTTTACCCTCACAGCTTTAAATCATTAGTAAATACAGAGGGCAACATTTTGACATGACGTCCTTGCTCGACCCCTGAAGGAGACTTTAAATGTTAAGATTTTGTTCTGAATTTATTATTAATTATACATTGACGCTATGAGCATGTAGTAACCTTTGTTGTAGATGCGGTACCATTTCAGTGCTCTCACAGCTGCGGGATGAAAACCACAGCTTTAAAAAGGGCCATAGACTCGAGGCCTGCTCTCAAGTAATGCAGTGTGTGGCTTGTGAAAAAGGGGTGCAGAGATTTAATGGAAAGCTTCCCTCTGACTGTGTGTTTACAGACTCATTGTGCTCAGTCTCTGTGGCTATGCCTGAATGTTTTTTCTCTCATTCTGCTCTAATGTGTGTGTGCATGTGTGTTTTCAGTTTGTGTGTCTGGGGGAAGTTACATGATCCTTTCTTTTTGTCAGTCTCTGTAGTAAAGGATCAAGTCTCTAGTCTAGTGGCCACTCCAAAAACCTGTCACTCTCACACCTGCACACCAGGGCGTAGTTCTTGGCAACAATAAAAGTCGGCTGTTGACGGTTGCATTGTTTATTCAGTTTAACATACATCCATGCCCTTAAAGTGACTTTAGATATTCCAATTTGAAGTGATATCTGTGAATAGCTGCTCTTTGGCCTACAGCCATGGACAGATTATGAGACAACAGGCCCCTGGACACAGACTGTAGGCGACCTCAACATCTTTTTGTGGACATTTTGTAACTCTTTGTCGTTGTTTTGCGTCCTTTCATAGATATTTTGTAACTTGTTGTGGTCATTTTGTATATTTTTGTGGTCAGTTGGCATCTTTTTTGCGGTATGTGTCTCTTTGTGGTTGTCACCTTTTAGTTGTTTTACATCACGTTGGATATCTTTTTTGTGGTCATTTTTACATATGTTTTCTTTGTCTTAACCTCATTTGCAGCTCTTTTGGGTATCTTTTTCATGTCCTTAATGGAGATTCTTGACTCTTTGTGGTTGTTTCTTGTTCTTTTATTCATTCTTTCTTTTTTTACGATGATTGTGCCCAATTGTTGTTTCTTACTTCTCTTTATAGTCACTTGCTTGATCCACTTTTAAACACGAACACGTTCACACAGTTCATGAAAGCTCCCAATTTCCCCATAATATGTGAGGGGGTGTTGTTTATGGAAATAATATACATAAAGAATGTGCATGTTGTATATGCAGATTAGAAAATAGAGGAAGAAAAAGGGCGAAGGCCTGCACAGTGTGTGTCTGTTTCTGAATGCGAGACTTCTCTCGGGAGTGTTGCAGACAGTTTGCAGTAATAGGAAATGTGCTGTGAGCTTCAACTCGTTCCCCTGATGAAGTTGATTCACAGAAATCAGCCTGTTATGTTGTTGCTCAACCAGTCAGACATCTGCTGCCTGCCTTTTTTTTCTCTTTTCTTTTTTCCCCCTCCACAGCAACATATGGTTCCTCAAAGATGCTCTTAGTCAGAAACTCATTCACATTCTCACAACAAATTCCTCTCAATGAGTCACTATCAGCTCATATGCGCACACACAAACACACACACGGTTCCAGATCTCATTAGCTTCACACATCCTGTGTAGTTATGTTGTTGATGCTGAAGCTCTTTACTCACATCCTTTATCTACGTCTCTTTGTGCTAGTTTTCACATTATTAATCACTAAATGTTCAAATTGAAGTAAACTGGTTTGTGCTCAAAGTTAAGAGTTGTCAAGTTTGTTGTATGTAGATTAATCTGACAATTTGATTCCCAAGTAAATCAACTATAAACAAAACTGATGGTGACAGCTCTCATTTTCACATGCCTTGTTTGGTTGGACCAGCAGTCAAAAACTGAAATGTTCACTTTCTAATGATGCGAAAACCAAAAAAAGGCAGCATATCTACCCATCTTAAGAGAGTGGTTTGCTTAAAAATTGACGATCAATTATTGAAATCATTTTCTGTCAATCCCCTTATTGATTAATCATGTGATTTTTGCGCTCTGGTTGAATATTTATTCATTCAAAATGAACACAGTAGCTTCTGTGAGAGATGCACCACTGTCATATTTAAGGTTTGATGACAAAAATCTACAGGTATGATTGTGCCATTTTAAATCACAGTGTTACAGGGCTCAGACATTGATGACTGTCAGCCATCGTCGATGGATTATCTACCAGTCCAACCTTACAACATATGACATATTTTTAAAAAACAAAATCACCATCCAACAGAGCTTATTGGTTTACAGACTGCATTTAGGCCAGTGTGGTGTGCCTCTTTTTCTCTCCACACAGACTATTTACCTGCATACAGTCAAAGCCCGCTCAAATGTGATTGGTCAATACTAAACAGACTACAGACAGAAACCAAAACACTTCAGATACCAACCGTTATCTCTTGCTAACAGATTCGGCATCTTTTTTTTTGCTTTAAAATCACATGGCAGATTCCTCAGTGTGCATGAACATGAGGTGTTTTGCAGGGTAGCTGGTCCGTTTTTCACTCTGTATCTGCCTCTGAGAATATGTCGATTGCATCTTTCTCACCCCATCTTTCTACGCAGAACCTGACAAATTTCACCTGAATCTGAAGAAACGCATTTCTCTGAACATCCTGGACTAAAATTCAGCTGTTGCAGCAATTTGGTTGAAGTTCAAGTTTAGTCAGTTCCTTATTCACTGACTCAGATGTCTCTAAATGAGTCATATCCCTCTCATCTCTGCGTCACTCTGCATTTATTGATAATATTAGACACTGTGGTTAAAACAAAGAGCGCTGGGAGCTACGGTGTTCATTCAAGTCACTGGCTAGCTGAGAAGTAGGGGGGTTAATCTATTCTTTTGATGTGTGTGTCTGTGTGTGTGTGTGATTTAACATAGACATTCCTCAGGCTCACACACTGTCACATAGACTCAAACTCATCCGGTGCACAAAGCCCTGGAATCTGTCCTCCCTGCTCTCTCTTGTGCTCCTCATCACTCCCGCTCTCCCGCCCAACGCCGTGTCTTTCACCGTCTCGTCTGTTTCCTTTAGCTGCTTCTGCCGTCTCACGCTACTCACCCCTCCTCCACTTTTTGGTTCTGCTCTCCTGCATGTGTTTGTCCCACTGGGTTTGGTGTTGAACCAATTGTAAGCTTGTTAGTTTCCACTGTGGGTGTGTTTGGGAGAAACCTTATTGTGATTTACATTAATTGCTGCTTGATAGATTTAATCCGGGGCACTTGTTGATATTTATCACCCCCCCATCTGATTATTTCATGATAAAGTAGTTAATTGAGGTTCACCATCAAAATACTTTTTTTCAGAATGTGCACTATTATTATTATTCTTTTCCCACAAAATGCAATTAATGCAATTAATTTGCTGATTATTTCCATGATTAATTAGTTGATTCTTTAGTCTGAAAATTGTCAAACAAATATGAAATATGATGTTTTCAAATCTTCATGTTTTATCATCACTGACAAATAAAAGTTAAAATCTTTACATTTTAGAAGCTGGAATCTGCAAATGTCTGACTTTTTTTTTTGTTGGAAAAATCAAATTGATTATCAAACTTGTGAGCAACTTGTTTTCTTCCCACTGAATAATTGATTAAATCAGCTAATTGTTGATGCTCCACAATCAATAGTTTAGTCGATTACTTGATTAGTTGGATCCAGAATCATCTTTATTTGTCAAATATGTGCACATAAAAAAAGAATAAGAAAGAAATGTAATGTACTTTTTAGAGGAAGATGGAAACAGATGGAATCCCAAAGCTGAACAAAGACTCGCTATAAATAGACACAGAACTATATTGTACACACAAGAAGATGAAAAATAGGTGTGTATACAAATATATGAAAAGGAACAACATGGGGTATTTATATACAAGTCATAGGTAAACAAGATAGATTGTAAACAAATTAAACTTTGGTGAAATGTTAGATTACAAAATGAAAGATGGATGACAGTGTACATGTTAAAGCACATAGTGTATTTGAAACTTTCAAAACACAACATATACATTGTGAACACACATGAAGTTAACATAGTACACTCAGTAAGAGTTGCTGACTCTCTTGTCTCCGCATGTCTCTATCAGCTGTCACCCAGGCTTCATCTCAGTAGTGACTTCTGACCCAAGATGCCACAGGCCTGTACACATGGCTGACCGAGTCATCCATCCGTGTGTGTGTGTGTGTGTGTGTGTGTGTGTGTGTGTGTGTGTGTGTGTGTGTGTGTGTGTTTATGCTTATGCCTGTGGCTGTCTTAGCGCCTGGTCATATCTGAGGGCTCGAAGGCTCCGGATTGCTTTTGTCAGTGACGTATGATTAGTCTGAGTGTGTGTCATTGTTCTTCTGTCCAGCTGGGTTTTTTATCTGCGGTCTTACCTGAAAAAAATATCTCCACATGAGAGCCACCAGGACACCCCTCACATCTCATTTGACACTCTTCACATACACAGTTTGTCTTGGTGGAGCTCTGCCACGAGGGCTCCCATCATATCCTTCTTCCTACGATTCACTGCCTTTTCTGTCACTGATGAAGGCTTCACTGTCAGCGGCACTGAGACTTCACACATATACAGCACGGACACAGATGTGTCTAACACTGGCAGATACTGATACTGCTTTCCAGGCTTCCTGTAGACAAGCTTGTTCCCATTTGTTAGATGTTAAAAAAAAAAGCTGGCATCCGTGTTGCGCACATGCATATCCGTGGTGTACTGTGGTATCTATAGATTAACTGTTAAACTTTAATTACAATGTATTGCAGTGGTGACGCACTCTCATCAGCAGTAAAGCTTTTTTGTTGTTGCAACAGGCAGCTGGCTCGAGCCTCTTTGATGATGTGCAGAGAGATTTTTTTAATTATGTCAGGACATCAGGCTAGAAATGTTACACAAGTTTTATTTCTTTACAGATTAAAAATGCAGAAAAAAGATGCTTTGAGTCATTTATCATCATTAGATTTTCAGTGTACTTCACTGTTTACTGTTTATTTTGGACAATAAAGTTTGTTAATATTTTTCTCCCAAACACTGATATTGAAATCGCCCTGTATCAGTCACGCTCTAAACTTTCCTCCATGTCTCGCTGATAAATACATAATTAGCCAGACTAATAATTAATTTGTACTTTATTTTTTCTGTTTCTGTGTCACGTTTCTTGAGCGTCACATCCGATCTGTCTGACAGTCTTCATGTCTCTGTTGTCTTTTTCAGGCCTCCAGTCCCAAGCTGACGACTCACTGCTCAGATATTCAAGAAGTCCGTCGTTGCAACCGGCTGGAGATGCCAGACAACTTAAACACGTTTGTTTTAAAGGTACAAACAGGTTTTCAACCCTTTTTGTTCTAAAAGGCTGCAGTTATGGTTTACAGCCACAATGCTTACATCTTCAACCCTCAATCCAACATAAAGAGGAAACAGGACAATCATTGTGTCACATCATTTCATAACAAAACTCGCAAAATAGCGTTCTGGTTTAAACTAAAAGGATATTCCACCCAGACTTTGTCTCTTGAGAATCAAACACCCACTAGTTGTGGAATTGAAAGATGGTTGTCATAACTTTGAAGTTTTTTCTCTCCCAAACAGTGGCTTTCACAGCCAAACAGTGATTATAGAGACAGACTGCAACGCGTCACACTCCACCGGAGGGGAAAACAGTCAGCACCACAATATGTAACCAAGGGCTGAACAAGACAAAATGCCTGTAAAAATGTTCAAAAAGCGTCTCGCTTATGTTGTTGTGTGATGAATCAGGCAGAACAGTCACTTTCTGGCTCCAGACAGTCGTTTATTCTGATAACAGCAGATTCATGTTTGGACTCTCTCAGCCAGAGCTGGACAGGATACAGCAGCCTGGAAACAGAATGTTTCATATAAACATAATAAAATAAAAGTGCATTTACCTGATAACAACAGATTTATTTAAGGTCTCTCACAGCCAACTGGCTAGCAAGTTAAACCACATTAATATCATCATGAAAGACATTTGGTACTGAGTTAAGAATCTCTCTTCAACCATTTTCAACTTTTTTGGTTATTATTATCTATTTTCGGACAGCAGTTTATATAACAAGCTCAAAGGTAGGATAATTTGTTCTGCCGAGCACAGATTTTTACAAAATATTAATAACAGATTTTGTTTATAAGTGCCTTTCAAGTCCCACAAGGACAGTTTATAAAGCAAAACAGTAAATACATAAAAAAAGAGGCCATTTAGGAATAAAATGTCTCCACTTTCGTCTTCTTAAAGACTCAGTTTTTAGGTTTGGCAGCTTACAAATATTTCTTTCTTGGTTCCTAACCCTGATGGTTATGTACAACACACAGCAGACGGATGTGACAAGGATACAAAGTCAATGAAGAGCACTGAATTGTTTCAACATTAGAAAATTGCTCTCAATGTGACTTTACCACTTTGTTGCATTTGCGCAGTCTCATCTGGCGTCTGTGTAATGTTGGATGTATGATTTAAAAGCGTGTTTGTCTCTGCAGGTTAATCGAGGTAGTCTGATATTTGAGACGGACAGCGACCAGCAGGTCAGCTCCTGGACCATAGAGCTAAAAGAATGTATCAGCTGCAGGTGAGAAACAGAAACAAATACTTTTGAATTCCCAGAAACCTCAATATTTTAACTCTTTGTCACATTTGATATAACTTATTTAATAATATAATGTTAAAGAAATATTTTGGCTTTTGTGAGGACAACTCAAAGACTGAACTGATTTTCATTTTGAGATTTCTTTGATTGTCCAACTCAAAATATTGTCATGAAATAAATAATTCAGCTCAATCTGACTGAGCCACAGAGTATGCAACAAGAACCGACTCCATGCAGCCCTTTTTTCTTTAGATTCTGAGTGGAAATATTTAACACTTGCACTTTGGCTGTTTTTAGTGTTTGTGGGCGTGCTGGATGTTTACTTGTGCCGAGGTATGTGTTTACAAATGCAAACGTACCTGCTGAAGTGCTCTACAGAGTGAAGTGGGGCTGTGCCTCATTATATTTGGAGTATTCCTGGAAATAATCATTCATCAAAGTCTTCAGTCAACTTAATATTTGCACTAAAGCGTTCAGAGGCAGCACATCTGTTGTGGAGAGTTTTCTGTTTGATGAACTGCAATAAATGAAGTTATGGAATTTAACTGAAGTTTTTATAGATGTAAAAGCTTCAGGGTTGTGCGGAGGTTCTGGTAGTGTAGTGGTCCAGATCCCCCTCTTTTTCCCTTCATTTCCTGTTACCTCTCGACCGTCCACTTTTGGATAAAACTGAAAACTAGCAGAAAAACATAATTATAAACAAAGTAATCCTCAACAGAATCAGGACTTATAAAGTAGCGATGACAGTTCTGGCTACATTCAGCTGTTTTGGCAGATCAGACGATAAGTTACTACAGAAGAGAAATATTATGATAAAGAGTGTCAATAACATTAGTGAAAATTCTCAATTTTTGGCTTGTTGCATTATGATACTGACTCTAAAAGGACATTCTTAACTGAGGAAATGGAATAAGAAAAGAAAGGAAAAACACTGGAAGTCACGGAAGAAGTTAAAGTAGTTGTATCTTTTCATCTCAGTCTGACTTACAGTATAGTTCAGTCAGTATAGTTTTTATCAGCAGACAGTACACCCAAAAAAGCTTTTATAAGTTTGACCCAATGCTTCAGAGTGTACATATCTGAGTGTGTGCATTGTGTGTGTGTTGCTCTGTGAGAGGAAGTGTGGGGGAGGTCTGTGACTTGGGAGAATCTCAGGACCTTTCTCATTTCTGCAGATGTCTGGAATGCTCTTATTCACACACACACACGCACATGAGTCAGTAGTCAGCAGTACAGTGAACACTCATCAAGTGTGGAAGTGAGGTCAAAGTTTGAATTCAGTGTTTATTCAGATGCATCACAAACCACAGGCTTGTCATCCTACATCAAGTATTCTTATTATAACATGGACCGACTGAATACTGATATTCATATTTCATGCTCTTCGTGACAGCATATTCAGTTTTAAAAACATAAATGGTCTTATTATGCTCCCTGGTAGACAAACTGTGTTATTGTGAGGCAGCAGACATATACACCGACACAATATATCTACAATACGATGATATCGTCCCAAATATCAGCTCATATATCTCACCAGCTCTTGTTGCACACACATGAAATTCTTCAAAACTGTCACTCTTCTCTTTGTTTCTAACTCTAACACATTTGTGCTGAGGTCAGAGGGAGGAATGCCATTAACTTAATGTATCTCTCCATATCTGAACTAACTCTGCTCTAAATGCCTCAAACTATGTGCTTGTCAGCATGTTTTAAGGATTCATTCAGACTGACTTTAACCCTGCGCAGCCCCCTCGTTCACCCGAATGGAGTCAGTCCGTCAACACAGCAGGGGCGCCAACGCAGGAGGCACTGACAAAAAAACGTATTGCCGTCATTCAAAACGTTGAACACCATCCACTCGCATAAATGCAAGTACACATTCATGGTGGATTAATGCCATGTTTCTACTGTTTGTGATGAAAGATAAAATAGTAAAACATCCTGTCTGAGTATTATAAACCATTTTGCAGTGTTTTGGCATCTAAATAATCTCTCCACCGCATGAAGTTGCTACTCCAACTGGATTTATTGGATCACATTTCGTGCCTTATCACTACTTTAACAACACACTCCCATTAGCGCAGCCCTGTTTTTGGTCTGATTACCTACTAAAAGCATTTCAGAGCTCCACACACGGACACTTTTCCAACATCTGAATAGGATGATGGCATTCATCAATTTTTCTAGCATCTGGGGAGAACTCAGCAGTGGCCCTAGCCCGATTCCTGTCTGCCGCCCTTTTATGCATGTCTTAGCCTTTCTCTGTCCTCCCCCTTCCTGTCCAACTCTCAGAGGTCTCCTATACCGTCAAAAGTTAAATAACCCAAAACATGATTTCAAAAAAAAAATTTAAGTAACTTTCCAGAAGAACAGTCGCCTGGTGTGCAGAGTTTGAATTTCTCCCCCGAGGCTCTTCTCACAGCTTCTCTCTCTCACTTTATTGTGTCAACAAACTGAGTGCAAAACGTTTTTCACAGAAGATATAATAACATGTCACATTATGAAAAGCACAGGTGTAAATAATAAAATGAAAGATGGTGGACTCCATCGTTAATGCTATTATAACACGTGATTTTCACGCTGAGACAAGTCATGCTGTTATGAAGGACCTTTGTCCTCAAGTGTTGGCCATTGTCCACGCTGTATGATTCATCATGTCGATTCAACAAAAGAGAGATCAGGGAGCCAGGATGATGCTGTGATGCCAGGCTTTTGGGCCAGTTGGAAAGAGTATAAACACTTTTCTCTTTAAGATGTGGTCGGATGTGTAGGTGTAGTTTGTTTTGAGCATACTGAGCCCTTAACCGTAATCCTTGAAGCTTTGCTGACAGCCTGAAATGTAAAGACTTCGTAATCATAAAAGGTGAAGTGACTCTCACGCGGATAGAAGAACAAGAGCCCACATGCACGGGCACACACACATACACACACACACACACACACAGTGAGGAGAAAGGAGACTTGTCTTCCTGTTATTCAGAGCACTGCAAACTCAAGTCAGCACTTTAGCAGGATTTGGTCCGGCTTCCCGCATTAACCTTCCCGTTCTCATCTGCGTATGTACACACATACTCTCTGTATGTCGTGTGTGTGTGTGTGTGTGTGTGTGTGTGTGTGTGTGTGTGTGTGTGTGTGTGTGTGTGTGTGTGTGTGTGTGTGTGTGTGTGTGTGTGTGTGTGTGTGTGTGTGTGCGAGCAATGAAAGAGAAGAACAGTAAGTCTTAGTTCAAATCTGAACTGGTGAACTGGACTCGCTTCCTGTCTGTGCTCGGTGTCTTTGTGTTCCTTCAGCCTGATGTTTCCTCCAGTGTTCACTAGAGCTACCACAATCTCTCTCTCTCACACACACACACACACACACACAGTAAGAGCTCATGCATTTTGGCAACAAAAATATGTTTTTACCACAAAACAGAAAAAAGGATCCTGATTTTGAGCACAAGCAGAGATGAATCTTTTTATAAGTTGGATGGGGAAATGAAAACAGGGAAAAAATGTAATGAAATAATCATGACCTTGAACTGTTTTCCTCCTCAGGTGGCCCGAGATGACAAAAACATACAGTCAAAGTGTTATGGTGTGTGTGTATAATCGTAATCTGCTCTTGTCTTTCAGGTCAGGCAGTGTTGATCTGGAGCCCCTCCCATCTCCAGCTGACAGCTCTGCTCCAGCCAATCACAGAGGGAGTTCAGAGTTGGGGAGTCATAGTAAGTTAGTGAGATGAGGAGATGAAACTACTGTCTTAACAGTCAGGCTGTAGTTGTTTCATCATCTCAGAAATGTCCTCCTCTTCGACATCCTCGTGTGTCGCAGAGATAAGATGTCCACACGTCTGTCCTGGTCTGGGATAAAGTCGGCTCAAACAGTGTCTCTTCTATAAATAAATACAGTTAATATATCAGGTGCAGCCAGTAAGGAGCAGCTTAGCAAGTGCTAAAATCTAGGAACATGGCAACGTGTCTTACATGGTGTTTTAAACAAAGGCGGATGGTAAACTATTACCAAAACTATCATTTCTAAACAGTCATCACAGCGTGTAGACTGACTTCCTGTCGCAAATTTAATTGTCTGAAGTCTGCTGTTTTAGTGTTTTTGTAGTGTAGTTTTTCTGGCCATATATGCATCTCTATCTTCAGAATAGTTAAGTTGTGGGATATCTAACTTTGCTGAACAACACTAAAAAAGGCTATGTGGCGTGCGGGTTCGTTACCACAGGCAGCACCTTTTACAAATTCATGATTATCCAGAAACTTTGATTAGAAGATTTAATTGTGTTTATTTGTTCATCGTTCCAGGTCCTGTCACATTTCCCCTGCCAGAGCAAGTAAGCCAGAAGACAGATCACTTCCTGTTTTCCTACCCCTGGTTCCACGGGCCCATATCCCGCGTCAAGGCAGCCTATCTGGTTC
The DNA here is from genome assembly GCF_904848185.1 of Acanthopagrus latus. Lineage (NCBI taxonomy): Eukaryota > Metazoa > Chordata > Actinopteri > Spariformes > Sparidae > Acanthopagrus > Acanthopagrus latus. Next base: position 22,385,046 of record NC_051043.1, read on the forward strand.
AGAGCTCTGGACCGGAGGGTCACGGAGTGTTCCTGGTCCGACAGAGCGAGACACGCAGAGGAGACTACGTCCTCACGTTTAACTACCAGGGTAAAGCAAAGGTAAGTCTCACACTGTCTTTTCAAGATGGAGGGCTCGTTCATGTGGTTCACCAAAACTCTAGTAACATGAATGAATGCTTCTTCTGCATGCATCAAACACTGAAATGAGGAAGCATTATTCAGATATAGAGCTGATGGGAAAGACCACAAACAAGGGTGAAGAAGTGGAGGGGAAACAATCAGCTCTGGCTCGAACTCAAACAGTGCGAAAACTTCACTTTTCATGTCCTGTTTCTGTCCTGACGCCTCCGTCTCTCTGTCTCTGCAGCACCTGCGCCTCTCTCTAACAGAATGGGGTCAGTGCAGAGTACAACACCTGCGCTTCCCCTCTGTTATGGACATGCTCAGCCACTTCCGCCTCTTCCCCATCCCGCTGGAGTGTGGAGCGGCGGGTGCCGTCACACTGTCCAGCTTTGTAGTGGCGGGCTCCAGCCCTCCATCGCAGGGTGAGACCTTTCACCTCTTACTTATATAGAAAACTACGGATCTTGTGTTGTTGTGCGAGCAGGTCAGCAGCAGAATGGTGAGGAAGTTGCAGTCACCAAAACTCAATTCTACTCTTCCTTCCTCAGGTCAGCTCTCAGGCGCTCTCCTCGTCCCTTTCTCCCTCCATCGGTGGAGCTCTGAGCCCAGCTTGGCTCACTGCAGCTTGGCAGGCAGCTCCAGTCAGCCCCCTTCCTCCTGCTCCACCAGCACCACCTCCAGTCCCAGCTCTGTTTTCCAGACGGGGAACCACCCATTCACTCGCACCAACCCCACCCCCAATCCTCCTCCATCAGTCCCCGCACCTCTGCGTCGGAGTGAATCGATGGGGAGGAGACCCCTGCTTCGCCACCCCAACCCCCACATCCCTCAGCGGGACTCGGACTATGAGCTGGAGCCTGAGCGGGGTCGCAAGCGGGCCATAGACAACCAATACATGTTGCTCTGATACCGCCCTGTCAAACACCTCCATCACCTCTGACAGTCACATGACCATGCACATGTCACACAGACACATTTGATAACACCGCCCAGCTCCATGTGGGTGTGTGAGACTCTCAGAGAGCGCGTGAAAGTGATTACTAGCAGACTCATGAACGTAAGTGAACAAATCTCCATCTGATGAATGCGCAGAACAGAACATGCACACACACTCACTATGTGTGTGTTTACCAGTGTCAGACCCTCATAACCTCCACCCTGAGTGTCCACAGTGAATGTATTTTTGGGAGTTTATAACAGTGTTGACAGTGATGATTATCCTCGTTTATTGGTTCTGTGTGAGAGAGAGAGAGAGCCACATGTGTAGCTGTCCTCTAGCCCAGGCAAAAAAAATATTTTGAAATCTTTCGATCATTGTGAATTTGTAGAGGTGCGCTTGATTTAACTCCTTTTGCACTCGACCTGATCTGACGGGGAGGCACTGCCTGTGAAATGAGATGAATCAAGTGCTCCTGTAAAATATTTAAGAGACATTTAATCTTCACACACCAGATTTCGTGTGGAGCACACTCCCACCTTTTTTATACAAACACTCTATTTCAGAGTGTCTATACACTCTATTAGATATTCCTCCTCTTGCTCATTATTATATTTTGAAGTGCACAATGCTTTCAGTGCACTTTGGAAACAATGTGTATTTTTTCTATACACAGATTCTTTCGTAGAAAAATTTTTGAAAAAATTAAGTAAAAAGGGGAAAACTTGGTTAAAGTCAGACGGGAAGCTGATGTGCTCCCACCTCCTTCAAACCCTCACTGAAGCAAATACAGAAATGATTCCAGATCAGCTTTCATTGGTGGGAACGTGTTGCTGTTTGTGGTGTGTTTGTTCATCTGGATGTCTGTGATGAAAAGTGTATGTGAGAAGACTGAAAGTGTAGTCGATCAGCATGATGGTGCTGATCCCAGGCTGGTACAGTTATTGCCACACTTGCCAACCTTCCCGTTTTTTCAATGCCCTCCCCCAGTTTCGCCCTCGGTATCACAGTTCTCCTGCAGACTCTCGCACCGTTTTCACAATTTAGTTATCACAACCTGTTTCTGCAGTCAGCATGTTGTTTACGGTACTTTTACGCCTAGCCCTCCTCGAAATACTCAAATTGCGCAAATTTCTGACGTTCTGGATTTATGAATTTCAATTTCTTATGGAGAGGGGCATTAAAATCTGCTTCATCAAAATAAATGAAAGAAATTAGTTTGTATTCAACATAAAAATGGTGTTGCATACACTTATTTTATTTTAATTCTTTAAACTTCGCCAGAATGCAGGAAGCAAAGTCTCAGCTGAGGTTTTCAAAAATCCTGACTACTTTTGAGGTGACAGGGTTGGCAAGTATGGTTCTCCACCGAGAGTCTGCGAGTGAATTCATGTCTCAAGACTCACGAGAAGAATTTTTATTTTGTTGTCTTTGTTGTGACACGTTACATTTCAAGCACCAAAGGCATTGTGTGCACAGTTAACCTCTGAGTGAGAACAAAGTAATCCAAGAAAAAAATTAATATTATTAATTTATTTTTGCATCCTGCAACAAAATCATTACCACAACAGATCGTACACCATAGAGCACTTGATACAAAGCCACCTTTCCTGACGTCTATCAACAGTTTCAAGTCACAAAAGATAGTTTGTGCCACTAAATTAATTTAGAAAAAAGTGAACTTCTGCCCTGTTTTCTGTATGCATTGTCACTTACAGGTGCGACAGAAGGACCGTCATTAGTGTTTGATACTGACTGTAGCATCGGATCAGTATCGGCAAGTACACAGTTCATTGGACGCGATTCATTTATTAGAAACCGGAGAATGCTTGTGGGTCCCTCAATAACCAGAGTTCTTACGACATAAGTATCTGATATCCATAAACGGAAAAAGGACTTGCGTAACATCCATTCTGGGCTAGTACAATACAGCTGTTAAATATATTTTTTAACACACTGGTTATCAGATTGTCACTCCGTATCAGCCAGTACACGTTCAGAGGCCACTATCAGGAGAAAAGATAAGCTTCTCTCTGCAGGAGTTGTTTGTCTTGATGGCAACTCGATGTGCACGAGGGTTTGACTTAGGGTTATTTTGTAGCACAGCACACCTTCAACAAATACAGAATGTATTGGGATTAAAATGATTATGGAAATATTAAAAGCTGTTGTAAGCGTCGTCGTTTTAGCAAACTTCTGTCCTTTTCGCAGTTGGCAATGCTAATTATTATCTGAGCGAGAAGATGACGCGTACACCAGCTTTAATTATCGCACTCCAATAATTCCCATCCATTTATATCGATTTTGTGGCTTGAAAAGTGTATTATGTCACCAGAATGAGACTTTGCACCTCAGGATGACTTTTGTAAAGCAGTAAATAGGCACCCAAACGAAAACATAACCCTGAAACATAACCCTTCACTCGCGAGGACGTACAAACCAAAACAGTGTGAATCAAATCTTGGACTCAGAATTTATTTGCCTCGTCTTGTCCTGTCGTTAAGTGAGCGTGGGAGCACGAGGATCAGTTTTGTCTTGGTTTGATAATCTAACATCCTGAAGAAGACGGTGACAGGATGCAACTCCTGAGAGACAGAAGTGCCTCTGCAGATTTCAACATTTATTTTCTTAGAGCATCTTCGGGCTAATCCTGAAGCCGCATCATGTCTCCGATGTTTTACACTCATAGCATTAATTGTTTTTCTGAGTAGTTTCTGTACAACTTCACCACCGCAGCCAACAGAAAACCAAGGAGGGACAGTCGGAATGATATATTTTTACATCATTTTTAATAGACGCATGAGCTCTGTGTTTAAAAGAGAGGTTTTATGTGTGTGACGTGATGGTAAACACCAAAGCGTTGGTCTTTTGTCCTCTTGCTTCAAGTTTCTAAGCTCTTGAACTGGATTTTTTTGACCAATCAACAGTGTATTGTGCCTTTGACATCACACCTTTGAAGGTTCATACCACCAGTTTAAAGCTGCACTGACTATAACAGCCGTCCATCACTCGACTCAGGTGTGAATTTTAGTGTCAGGAGTTGACACCATACCTGTTTTTTTTTTTTTTATTGGGAACAGAGGAACACATCTGAGAATGAAGCCTCTACCAAAGCAGCTGTTATTTTTTCCCTGAATAGTTTCAGATTCCTCCTAAGTGTCTGAAGAGCTGATTTGTAAACCAAAGTGATCCATGAGATCTATGAGATCAACCTGTGGGGCGACACTGGATTTGTGACAACTCTTTCCAAAAAAAAAAAAGCAAAATATCTTCTGAACAGGGACTTCCTTTTTTGCATGAAAGTGGCAGTTTTGAAACACCAAAGATGAAAAGTCTGATTTTCTGTGATTCCTTTTGATAACTGAAGCTTCTCTTCCTTTAGCAGCAGGATGCCTTTGGGAAATAGCGTGCTAGGATGCGTCTGTTTGTCTTCTAATCCTTTGCTTTAACACTAACTTCAGCAGCTAATTAAGATTTTACTTCAGTAAACTTGTGCTTAATGGCTCCGTCTGTCTCCCTGCACCCTTTATCATTGTAGTTTCCTGTTTTATTTCTTTTTTGTTTGTTTTTTTAAGAGTAATGCATGATTGCAACTTCATTTCCTCATGACCATGACCGGAGTATGTCCGCTGTGATTACTCCTCTTTGTTGCGCAATAAGTCATCTAAGGAACATTTTTACAATGGTTGTGTAGTTCTCTTTTAATGTATCATAATGATCAAGACTGACATCTCTGAAGTGTTTAAGGGGAACAAAAACAAGGATGTTTTTGGCAAAAGTACGGTTGGTCTTCCTGCCTTTTATGTGTCCGAGTCTAAACAAATCTCTCGTCACCTCGTCTCTGCTAAAGGAAAGCAACGGTAACAACTATTTTGACTATCAGTCCTCTCTCTCCTTCTCTCTTTCCTCCTTCTTCTTCTTCGGGAGAATGACTGTGCCTTTGCCAGAAAGCTGCTGTTGCTTTTTCCCCTTTTTCTTTATGAAAGCTCAGGATGTGATGTGGTGCAGAACTTGTGTAGTGCAATATCTGAGAGATGCAGTGCTTCACACCTGTGTGTAGGGAGCGATCAGAGGCTTCTAGATGGAGGACTTTAGTGAGAATTCAGTGTTTGCACCTGCTCAAGAGTAAAAAACAAAAAAATTTAAAAAATCTGACGAACGCCAAAGTTTCCAGAAAACATGCTATATTTAAAACCAGGGCTACTACTATTGCTTTTTACTCCAGTTTGTCGGCAAGAATCGAGTTACCGCTTCAGAAAAAAATTCCCCCGTGTACCTCAGGTGTCTTCAATCCTCAGTATCCACTCCATCGACACCTTCAGTCTCCCCTTCCCGCCAACCGTCTGTTTGTTTGTTTTAATAAAATGTCCAGTTGATGAATGTAATGTGTTCTCAATACTGTTCATCCTGTTTGTTCACTTAGCACTGTAAACATTCCAGTTCAACCCCAACGTCCCCTCAGCAGCCAATGAAAAACCACAACAGCTTTTCAAATCTGTCATTGTGTTTGCATCCTTTTTCAGTAATAAGCATCTAAATTATATTAAATATATATCAACTGTATATTTGACTTTTTGTAAAATAAACCTAACCAAAAAAAAAATTATCACATAATCGGGTTTTGTTTTTTATCTGTGTGTGTGTGTGAGTGTGAGAGAGAGAGAATACTGTGTTAAAATATTACTTGGATTAAAGTGCACAGATTCTAATTATCAGAAAACAGCTTTATATGACAAAACTTACTTTTGATACGTAAGCACATTTAATATCAGATACTTTTACCCAATTGCTATAAAAAAATATATTTTTCTTAAAGAAATGCACCTTTGGCTCTGATGTAGCCTGTGATCTGCAGAGTAACTCGTGACTAAGGTCATCTAATAAATGTAGCGCAGTTAAAAAGTGTTTGCCGTGAAAATGGCGTGGAAGTGTTAAGTGGCAGAAAACTAAATATTAAATTGTACAAGAACAGTACATACAGTACAATTTTGTCCCTCATTGTTTCACCTGACTTGTTTTACAGGGTCGCAGCAACAATAACAACGTCTTACCCTCACTAACTACAAGTGAGAAAATAAATGTCTAGGCTCTGTACAGAAGCCCATTTCCACCAGTGTGATGAAAGAAAAATCTAAATCACATCAAAAAAATGACTCAAAATAACTATCTTGTCTTCACTCTTATACAGTTCTAAGTGATACATGTTCAGATAAAGAAATCAGACATTATCATGATGACCTCTCTCTGGCTTAGGATGACAGACTTTCTACAAACAGACTCGTTATCTTAAAGACTTGGTGTTGCAGAATAATGTCTAAAAATAAGATACCAAGTATTTTTTGCCAAGTACTTGGTGTCTTGAAATAAAGACTTAACAGAAAACAATAACTTGGTAAAGCAAAATGAGACACTTTCTAAGTGTCTTTGTGAGAAATAAACTCCAATTAATTACTGTGAACAAAAAAATTGAAACTCTAATAACTTAATATCTGAAAATATGGACTTAGTATCTCAGAAAGACAAAGTCAGAATAATTCATTAGAATCTTAAAAATAGCATTAAAATTAGAATCTCATTTGTCATATTTTTTGCCAAACTTAAAATGACCTGGTATCTCGACCAAATAATTTAATATCTAGAAATATTGACTTAGTATCCCAGAATGACTCAATCATAATATGAATAATTAAGTCAAGATAATCATTAGAATCACAAAATAATGATAAACTTTGTGTATGACAAAGCACCAGAGGAGACAAAGCTCAGCAGAGATTACAGACTGCTAATACATATTTTGAAACCTGTAACAGCTGATCACTGGTTTTACATGAACGTAACTCAGCCAGGAGTGGATCTGTATTTGTTGATTTAATGTGAAGTCTTCTGTTGTGATAAACTGAAAGAAAAAAATAAGGTTTAAATACATATTTTCACAGTCATGAGCTGTTCCAGCAGCAGGACTGTAATGTGGCATTGAATGAAAGACAACATGAAGGAATCAGAACCGCTGGAGAGAACACAATACACCGTTCAATCAGTTTTTAAAACTTTTTTATTGTTTTTAAATTTTTTTGCTCATTTTTTAAATTATTTATATTATCTACAAAGTAAAAGTTTTAACTTAAAAGTTACATAAGGGTCAGGTGAGACGCGGGATCTGATCACCTCAGCCATTATAATTTCATAAATAACGTTTTTCTCCTGTCCTCTGGCTGCCGATACGTGTTCATCTCACAGGAAGCTTCTTGTCATGTTTCGTTTGTTTTTTTAGTTTGGTTAGAAACCTTTCATGTAGTCTGGGAACAAACGCAGCACACAGCAGCAGCAGCAATAAACAGTAAGATTAATACTGTCTAAAGGTTGGAAGATTTCTTTTTTCATAACAAGGTGCAGACAAAATACAAGTTCCAGTTGAATTTTTCTTTCACTCTCACTGATTAGTTGCTCTCATTCTCTCGCTCACGTCTTACTTGGCAAGCTGACTCAAATTGCAATTTGGGACCCCTGACCGTGTGTGTGTGTGTGTGTGTGTGTGTGTGTGTGTGTGTGTGTGTGTGTGTGTCTTGTTTTCTGTGTTCGTCATCTGTGTGTGTTTGCAGCTGTCTGCATGTAAACAGGGGATGGATAAGGAGGAGTCTCGCCTGTTAAAACTCTAGATCTTTAAAACATGTCACTGCATCAACCTGTTAACATTCTCTTATTGCCTAGTCTGGGAGGGAGGGAGGGAGGGAGAGAGGGAAGGAGGGGGGGAAGGAAGGGGGGAAGAGAAAAGCCGATGTGTAGCATGTCTGGTGAGGACGAGGAAGGAGAGGAGAGGGAGGGCTCTCGCTCTCTCCGTCGCCTGGTTATGAAGGCTCTGGTTGAGAAGCGCGACACAGAGCGGGTCCCTCAGCTCGATGGCGCCCTCTATCTACAGCTGCTGCTGATGATGAGGTTGCACTGCAGGGACGAGACAAAATGGGGGGGGGGGAATGGAAGAGTTCATGGATTTAGAGGCTGTCCCACATGCGTCTTTAAAACAAAACTTACATGCCTCCCATGCTGAAGACAGTTCAGGCTTGATGTAATAATTTCTTTTGTTCATTTTGGCCATGAAGAGAAGCTTCACTCCTCTGAGATTTGATTTTTAAAAAAAAGGAGAGAAACTACAGCCCTTGTTCTCCTTCAAAGCTTGTCCGTAGATATTACAAGGCTTCTGCAGACTGAGTGAGACAAATCAAGAGCGTCTCTCACAAAGTTCACATCTTTTTAGAACAAAACCCTCTTTTTGTTACTGTAACACTGAAGGAACAAAGAGGGAATTTCCTTTTGTTCAGAGCGAGAGGAGAATATTCTTGCAGTTACAGAGAGAATTAGAAATCTGCAATAAAAGAACAGCATGACTTCAAACACTTCTCATAATCTTTTATATCTATCCTATTTTATTCCTGTAACTATTTACAAAACAGAATGTATATTAACTAAAATGCTCAATAACATGTTTTACGAGAAAGATAACAAAAACCTGAGGCTGTTTAGTTTTTTCTGTTGTGTAAAAGCCTTCGGTTTGATCTCGACAGCCACAGTGTCAGTTAAAGATGCTTAAACTAAGAGCACAGACATCTGCTTTAAGAACAATTTTCTCTACAAAATAGGCCGCAACTGAAAGTCTGCTCACCAATTCATCTGCTTCCACTGTTTCTTGGAAGAAACACAGGGTCCTAACTGTATGTGAGGTAAGCAAGTGATTTTATTGTTTCCTACTGAAGTTTCACAACTGGCCGCGAGTGATGCAGCGTGTCGAGCTGCACCGTTCTGAACCTGATGTCCCATTTCTATTTTCATTTCTGTTGCTTGCATTGAAAGTGCAACATGAACGAGCAACAGTTGATTCTTGAAGAGTAAATGAGAGGTCATTTATACAATACAGTCTCTTTTTGACTACAGAAACCTAAATAAGGTGCAAAGAGCTGAAAGAAAACATCTCTACTTGCTGTTAGCTAGGGTGTTCCAGTATAGAAACAACTAAAAATAACAGACTAAAACTGTTTTAAGAGCGAACTTGTCCATCTTTTACCTTGGTTAAGTCCCTAATCTGACCTCAAGCACACAGCTGTTGCTGTAATTTCGTGTGTTTAACATCACATCACATGCAGTTCAGACACTGTTACACTGCCATGGCAGTACTCCGCCTGCTGTGTGGTCCTCCCTCCATGGCCTCTACTCTTGATAACATCTTGCCAAGAAATACTGACACCAGAAATTAGACTTTTTTTAGCCTGTTCCTCTACTGGATGTGATCGTTACCCTGCGATTCCACCAGATACGCGTCCACTGCGTTACGGCTCTGCCACGGCAGCAGAGCTGATAGGTTTCACTCTAGTCTATGTGTTAAATTCCACCAGGTCCACTACGCTGCATATCTGCTCCGTCCCAGCTCTGGCAGTTTAAAGCCCTCCGGAACAGATACGCAGGACTTCTATTTCTGGCGGATAATAAAACACTCCGTGCTGACGCAAGCACACAAATCTCAAAAAAGAGAGAAACACAAGCTCTCCTACTAATCCTTCTGTCGGGATCACTGTGTGTTGTTGTGTTTGTAACACATACCTATAACTACTAATAATTCCATTGATTCAAAATGTAGTTTTGAATTAATGTGTGTGTTCTAGCTAAAGTAATAAACATACCTTGTGGATGTGCCAGGTAGGAGAAATGTGTAGTGGAGGAAACAGGGATGGGGTTGAGGGCAGTCTGGGGCATGGGTGGCTGCGGACCCCCTGGAGGACCCTGGGTAGCCATCAGCATCATGGTGGGGTGGGTGGGCGCCGGGTGGTGAGACGGCACCATACCGGACTGCATATGGGCCTGGGTGTGAGAGAATGGACGTTAGCGTGTGTGACGGAGCAAGAAAAAGTGTTTCAACAGGAGGAGTAGCGACAAGAGCTCAAACAGACTGACATCAACTCCACAACATTCAAAGCCCTTAAATCAAAAAAGTGTCTTTGGTGGGGAACTATTCGTTTATAGACAGAGAGGAAAGTTAGCAGCGCAGCATTTCTATTTAGCTTCATGGATTTAACATGGTTAGACTGATCAATGAAAGGGTTTGTTTTTCCGTGTTCCCCCTCCAACTAAAAGCACAAGAGAAAGTTTTCCTAATCTGAACTCAGACTGCCAAAAAACATCCACTGCACTCACAGCATTATCAACACCCAAACATGACCCATTCATAAAGTTAAACACCTGCTGGAACTGATCCCAGATTTCCTCACTCCCACATTTAAAACCCCGAACAGGAATCACAGCCAATCTGATTACTAAACTTGAGCCTCTGCGGTGGGCTGACGGCGTGGTGTGACCTACCTGCTGCACGTGTGCCATGTGGTTGTGGTTGTAGCCGTGCTGCACCTGCTGCGGGTGGATATAGACCGTCTGCTGGGCAGAGGGGAACGATGCCTGGGGACTCTGAGGGTTGGGCCCCGGGGTCATAGAGGGGGGCGTGGGGGCCAAAGCGGAGTACATCTGCTGCTGAGGGGGCTGGTTGGCCAGGTGGAGGGCCTGGGCTGCTGCTGCAGCTACAACACACAGGAACACAACACTATTACAAACAATACCACAGTACTCCTTCTGAAACTGTCAAGCTGCGAAGATGATGGGAAATCACAGCTTTCATCCCGGGTGTGCTCACCTGCCGCTGCCTGCTGGTGCTGTTGGTGCTGGACTGGGCTGGCAGCTGGGTGGCTAGGAGGACCCCCGTGTTGTGGGGGCCCACCCTGCTGGGCTTGGCCTGTAGGCGTGGCAGAAGGCTGGGGGTGCTGTGGGTGAGGGTGCAAGGTGGCGCTTGGGTGGGGATACTGCTGAGGCATTGGCCCTTGAGACACTGTGACACAGGAATCTTATCAGACCAGCACCCGTAACACTATTGTTTCACTGCATACTCATGAAAATACAACATTGATTCCAAGAAAGCTTGGACCCAGTGCAAAATATAAATATCCGAGAATCTGATCAAAAAAAGTACAATGACAAGCAAGCTGACTGTTGTCGGCTGACGTACCATACATGGTGTGTGTCTGCTCTGGGTACTGTGTAGTCGAGGAAGAGACTAGGCTGGGTTGCCCATGCGTGGGAGGTGCCATCATCCTGGCACTGCCCTGCATTACCGGACTGAACACATGCTGCGCCTGGAGGACACAGACAGACAGACAGACAACATCACTATTAGCAAAGTCCAATGAGGCAAAGTCTTGCCTTACGGCAGCCATCTTGGCAGCGCCCCCAGGCAGTTATTTGGGCTTATAAGGCCCTTATCTAAATGAATGGGCAGAGAGCCAGAACAAATCTTTGCCTTAGCCCCAAAACACGGTTTAAAAAAATGCCTTTTTTCCCCAAACAGAATATACATCTACTACACATGCGCAAGGTTTCAGGACATCTATCCTCCTCTTCCATGCTTATAAGAGGTCCCTCTGCAGCCGCACCCAATCAGTTGAAACTGTCGTCAATCTAAACTCCCATCAAAGCAGCAATGCATATGGCTGATATCTGGCCTGGTTCAGGTCAAGCTTATGATTGGCTTTTAGAGGAGGAGAGGCGGGATATGTACAATTTAACATTTCAGTTGATTTGTTAAATTACAAAAACAAAAAAGAAAAAAAAAAGAAAAAAGGTTTTGTAGAAAAATGTGTCCGTTTCTCAAACATGGGTATTTAAAATAATTGATTTTGGTCCCAAACCTCATATATTGTATTGTCAATAACAATGCAGATTTCTAGAAGGACTGTGTAATTTATCAAAAAATGATCTAAATAGCAGCAAGTCCAATAGCCTTCCTTTGACAGCACAGTTGAAGCTTTGGGGGGGGGGGAACACACGACATAGGGCCGCAGGTCGGAATCCAACTCGGGCTGCTGCTGAAGACTCAACCTCATTACATGGGCGCACGCTCTGCCAAGGTGCCCCTACGCAGTGTTTGATAAATGTAACATGTGTGACAAAACAGCATTATATAATGACTTACTGTGGTGCTGTAGAGATGCCCTGGCCAACAAATCTTGTTCTTTAGATGTAAAAAAACATGTTTGTTTGGTAAATACCCCAACAAATGTCACATCAGCATGATTTGAGTTTGGTTTTTTTTTTCGGTGAAGATGAAATGAGATTGTGATGCAAAAATGATCATTCCAACCAGTCGTGAATCACATCGCAATTCTAATATCTGTCAAAATAATGGCAAATTATCTTTTTTTTTTAAACCATGTCCTGCAGCCAAAATTTCTAACAATACCCACAATGCCTCACTTTAAAAATGTAATCATTCAACTTTAAATTGGTGTCTTGACTTGCTCCTCATTAGTGGGGATTTTTTTCTGGAGATTTTTTATGCTTTAAGTAATTGCATTGAAATTAGTATATAATAAAGTTGTTCTCAATTTAATTTTTATCTCTTTCTACTCATTATGTCATCCCTTTTCTTTTTGAACTAAACTGTATTGTCAGTTCCATTAGAGTCAACGCCACTTAACTGAATGAAATTCCTGTCCCAAATCAATTGGATTTCCCCTGAACCCCCAGAACTGCCTCCATGTTCTATCACAACCTGTTTGCGAACAAGAGTTCAGGTGTAAGAGGCAGGAGCCTGCAGTCAGCTCCACAAATCAGAAGCGGTTAAATGCTGGCATCATGCTGGCACCATGCTGGCACCCTGTCAAGCTGCTGGACTGCAGGCGTCTGTCAGACAAATGGCTGACTAGCGAACAGCTGGGAGAGATCCAGACTGCCAGCGCTAACTGATGATACCAGAGTAACTGTAATGGTTACATATGGTCCTTGATAGAGCAGCCTCCTGGGCTGAAGGTTGTATTGTTCTGAACTGGCACTGACAGAGTAAATCTTACCTGTGACTGGTAATGCGTCATCTGCTGGACCAGCGGCTGACTGGTGAACTGCTGCGGGCTGCAGGTAAAGTACTGGGCAGAGTAGGCGGGGCTCTGTGCTACAATAGGTGGTCCCGCTGCCGTGGCTGGGTGCATCATGGTGGGCGTGCCTGGTGGGTGGTGCTGGTCTGACCTCTGCTGGGGCATGTTTGGTACTGGAGGTTCATGCAAAGAGATTATACAGGGAAGATGTTTTGTTGAACATCTCTGAAAATCTGAACCAAACCAGAATCATGGAGAAAAAAAGAAGTGGAAGTTTTGAAAGAAGGAAGATTAATCCCCCAACTGGCCTGAATACACCATGACTCATTGCAAGATGACATTTTTTCAACCTGTCTTTGGAAAGACAAACTTTCTGAAGATGAGAAACGTTTCATCAAACTACTACCAAAGGGAAAGCTTTCCCCAGATACTACCTGTCAAAAACAGTTTTCTAGTCTCTTCTTTTGTCATAGTGAACTTACAAAAACTATAATAAATGTACGTAGGTCGGTAACCTGCACCGCAGTGAGCATTTATACATGTGCATGTCATGCTACGGTGTATAACATGCACCTACGCAGAGGCACCGCTTTAGGTATGGAGTTGATTCAATGAAGAAGCATAAATCAAGCTTTAGTGATGCCTATCAACGTGACGGCCACACAATTATGGCTATTGCTTTGCAGCAGCGTGTGTTACTAGAATAAATCTGTTGTGAGAGTTGTGTAGCTCCTTTAAGAAACTGGGCAGTGTGTAATGTTGCAATATCTAAAGATATAAAAATGTGACTGCGTGAAGTCCTTGAATATAATAAATCAAGTCCAAACATTAAATCCACAAAAGAAAATCTTCGGGGCCAATACAGTTTCTTTCCAAACCAGATTTATGTAGTAAGCTTCAGAGAGAGAATGAGAGAGAGACACAGATGATAGGGAAAAGAGATAAAACGGTGGTTATTCTCACCTTTACCTGGTCTATAGGGTTTAGACTGGCTGACTGTCATATGAGGCATCTGAACCTGGTACATAGCTGGAGACTAGAGTGAGGAAGGGAATGAAGAACACAAGTTTATGCTCAAACTTCTTTGGGCATCACTTCCACAAGAATGAATACCAGACCTCCACTAAGAAACAAGTGATTATTTTGCTTATTTGCGTGGTTTCTGGGGCTAGACAGATAACCACGTCATTCAACACGTACAAAAACATATCTTAAAAACACATATGCAACTGTGAGATTGGCAAATATCTCTTACCTGGGACCACATGCATTTGCTACACCTGTTTATCATTGGACAGACAACTAGATCCTAAACACTGTTTGTCATCTTTCATTCCTTTACTCCTGAATATTATACACCATGCATTTTCATTACAAACAGTACTGCAGCAAAAACAAAGAGCCTTAAACTCCTATTAGCTTGCAGCCATTTTGTTCACTGAACAGATGAAGCCAATAGAAAATAAGAAGACATTAAAAGGCTCATCTGCGATGACAGTTTAAAATGAATTGCAATAAGAAGTTGGCAAACCAACATCTGATGGCATTAATTCAACAAGCAAGCAAAACATCTCAGTATTGATTGGGCTTTAAAAAAAAAAAAAAGGATTTAAAAAATTTACAAACCTTCCATATTATGCTTTTCTAATGGAGCGAGAGAGAGAGGAGGAGGGGGAGAAAAGGAAAAGAGAACCACTCTTTAGTCGTTCAGTCGTTGTTTACATGTGTCTGATGTTGGATCACCAAGTTTTTCTTAAAGCAACACAGGTATTTACAGATGTAAATAGCTTTCATTAAAAATATGCAAGAAGTGCTTTGAGAGTTCTTAAAAGCATTATTTTGACATCATACTGTATATGAATTGTACATACTTCATTTCTTTAAACATTTCTAACCTTGTTATCTCAAATATTTACCTAAACAATTTTCAAATAATTCAGCAAAAAATATTCCGAGATGATTCACAGTGTTAGGAAGATGACAAGAGCAGAGAAAGAAAAGCGATGATGAGCAAAGCACGTAAGGTGTTGGAAAAAAAAAAAGTTGGATCTAAAATAAAATAGATAAATAAATATGGAGAAACTAATATGGAAATTCATGAGAGATGAATCAAGACAGAAGAAGAAAGTAAGAAAATGAGGACAAACATAAGTAGACATTCACGGTGAAGGTTGTTAGTGAATTGTTGTCATTAATGTCATACCGTTTTAATGTGATGCTGCAATTTATAGAAACAATCATACTTCATACCTGCACTCCAGGGCTGACTGGTGTGAGGGGATACATCTGTGGGAAGCAGACTGTCTGACCGTACACAGCCGGGGGCTGCTGGACCACGATGGAGGGGCTGGGCTGGCCCTGAGGCCGCGGGGGCGTCGGGGTGTTAGCTGGTTTGGGCTGTTGAAGGAGCATATAAAACGAGATGAGTTCACCAACAATCTCAGTTTGCGGTATTTAAGTTGTTTAATGTGGCAGCAGCTGGGAGTGCTGACCTGCGCATTGAACCTGGGCTTGAACTCATTCGCATTTGGGTTCAGGGTTGATTTTCTCACTTGACTGCAGGAGGAGAGCAAACAGTGAGAACGTTAGTTTAAAGGATCAGTATGGAATTATCATCATATTGAGAGCTTCAGCGATTGATGGATTTTCTTGATAATAATTCTTTTAAGAAGAACAAAAGTAAAAAATCTAATTCCAGCTTCTGACATGTGAATATTTTCTGGTTTCTTTGCTCCTCTATGTCAGTGAACTGAGTATCTTCATACTTTTCATGTTGAGCTCCCAGGGCCCTGATCAATATTTTGCACCATTTTCTGACATTTTATAGGCCAATGAAACTAACTGACTGAATCATATATATAATATAATCCACTGTATTAATTCACAACAAAAACCTTCAACAGACATGCTTTGGGATAATAAAATGTATCAATAAATTAGCTAATCAATAACATTTCCTGTCAGGATGAAAGAAGTGGTAGGAATCACTCAAAATGAAAATAGTTGCTGGATGCAGCACTGATTATCATATTCTTGCCAAGAAGGCTCAGTATTTTTCTAAAATGGATGGGAACTTTAGTTTTTAGCAAACATTATTCAAACAGGAGTGAAGAGTGCATTTGTTGGCGACTGTTTTATAGCAGCTGATTTTGACATATTTGATGTTTTAGTAAGTATTTCCAGCACAATGTGTATGTAGGATTTAGTTAAGCACAGTGATTTGATTTAGGTGATCATGGTATAGCACACTGAGTTGTTTTTTAAAAGTTCTGGACCACAGTTTATATCAATATACATTAGTCTTTGACTAGGCAGGAAATGTTAGGTCTATGTCTGGTCTTTTCATGGGATCTGACGATGACAAGGTATAAATAAGTACAGTCTCCCCTCTCACGCTTTTACTCACTCTTGTACTGGTTCCTTTTTCTCATCCTTGTCTTCATGCTTGGGTCCACTAAATGCGGAAGTGGCCGTCGTCTGAACTCCCTGTGATGTCACATCAAGCCCCGCTCTCTTCTGGTCTGGGGCTGAAGGAGACGGGGACAGTGCAGCGGGGCTGCCAGGCTTACTGGTGTTTGTGGCGGTGGTGGATGGTGTTGGGGCACCACCGGGGGTGCCACCAGTTATTACTACAACACCATCTTCTGCGCCCTCCCGCCCCGCTGTGGAGGCTTTGTCCAGGGGAAGGTCTTTAGGCTTGTCTGCTGGATCTCTGGGAGGCTTGGTCATCATCTGGTCAAAGGCAGCCTCTGAGTTTGAACTAGACTGCAACTGGAAGAGGAAGGAGGATAACGAGAGTTAGACGAGGCACATACAAGCTCCTAATCATGCCAGATTGTCAGTATTTTTATATGGTACAGGTGAAAGATACTTACCCTAAAATCTACACTAAATTTCTTTAAATTATCTATTTGTTTTCTGTGGTCTGGTGCCATAGAAGGGGGTCCTGTAAGATGATTAGAGGGAGAGACATGAGGGTTTCAGTTGTTATGAAATGGATTGAGATTCTGGAAATATTTATTTTTTTAAAAGACGGGACAACAACCTGTATTATATTACAAAAGCAGCTAAATAAAAGAAGTCAGGGGTTTTGCTCTCTGGGCCTCTCAGCTGTTAACATCCCTGCTGGATGAGCTCAGGTAAGCAGGCTCAGTGTTTAAATCTCCTTTTAAGCCATCTTAACTGATGGGATTGTATTGTAATTAGTTTAAATAATTCTTTATCTCTATTTATACTTTGGGTTTTGATCTCACTGACTTTTTTTATTTATTGCTTTTAAATGAAAAACACTTTGTATCGAAAGGATCTACATAAATAAAGTAAATAACCTTATACATAAAATCAGATGAGACTCAACTTAATTCTTCAAAAATCTTAGTGCTAAAGCTTTGCAGCATTGTGTCTGAAGCCAATACTGCCGTCTCTAGTGGATGCTGTACCTTTACAGACTGGTCTGGTGATACTAGGTGAGCTGTCCAAGGGCTTGATGTTCTCCTTGTTTGCCGTAGGGGATGTTTGTCTTGTCTCCTGGACACGACACTCTTTTGCTGCACAGAACAGAAACATAGTCTGTTTATTACCGGGACAAAAGCAGAGATTTGCACTGTGGATAGTGGCAGAACCTACGCCAAAATGGCTACTATAAGTACGCAGTTATCATGTATTTACATCACACTCAGCATTCCTTATTGACTGGATTAACTTTAAACTCACCATCTCCTGGTGGAGAAGTGACCATGTTGGGGGCGGGGCTAGCAGCAGTGGGAGAGGGAGCTGATGCTGGTGTAGCAGCAGTTTCCACAGGAGCTGTTCCTGTCTGGGGTGATGGGAGAGAGGAGGAGCCAGTGGAGGCTCCGCCCATACTGTTCTGTCGGGGGGAGCGAGGTCTATGGGCTGAGAACGGAAAGAGGAAATTAGATATTGGTGATCACATATTGTAAGTTACCCCAACTACCTCATCTTACTTCACTACCTTAAATATTAGAGGTTTGGGTTCCAAGGATGTCTGCACTCATATTCGTACTATAAAGTGCTTCTTTAATAATGCTATGAGGGCGAATATGTTGAGGAAATCTTTAGAGTTTTTCACGACAATCATGCTAAACCTTTCTCCTTGGCAGATATGTGTACAAGTTCATATAGCTGGCAATTTACATTAAAAAGTTGATATTAAAAAAAGATAGAAAGGAAAAGAAAAAGGAAGAACTACTGTACCTCCACTAACCACTGAAGACCATGTCCCTCCAGAGGAGCTGCTCCTGGTCGGTGGAGTCACTGGGACCTCTCCAGGGGCACTGTGGGAAATTAAGTCCACTCCTGGAGGGACTCCAGTGGTCCGGCAGGGTGGCACTCTATGAGCACGAGGCGTCCGCTGGGACTTTGGAGACATCCTGGGTGGACCTATAGATGAAGAAAGACATATGAAGACAGACAAAACTCCATAAACAAAACAGTGGAGGTGAAGTAAACACACTGAACATCCTTCTGTGGAGAATCTGTCTCACAAAAGTTTTAAAAACCCAACCCTTTGACAACATGTCAATCACTTTATAAGGTAATGTTATTTTGTGACATGCATGTTAGTGGAGAAACTGCAGATGATCCTGTAAAGTGAGCAAACAACACAGCAAACTTTTCAAACCACAACCAAGTGAAGTGAGAGATGAGAAACAGGGAAAGCGAGGGAGGAAGGTGAAAACCCTTGTTTAAAGAAGTCACTGTTTAGCAGAGTTTGTACGAAAAACACTCAAGACTAGTTCAACATTTTGCCATTTCAGTGTAGAAACATTTGACAAGTATAAACGTGACCCAAAACTATTCTGTCAGTACTACAGATCACTGGATTAGCAAAAAACAGGGACTAACAGATTGAAGGACTTTCTAACAGTTGTGTGGTTGACAATACCATCGCTATAGAAGATAATGATGAGTCTACAACCAAAAGTATGAAACATTTTAAAATAACAAATTTAACTTTGGTTAACTTTGTTGTCTTGTTTTTGCTGTCCTGTTGTTTTCACCTTTCTGCATTCATGTTGACTTGTCATTATAGGTACACCCAATTGCACTTCTGGCCGACAGCGGTTACGTTTACATGCTGACTAATTTTCTTGAACTATTGTTCAACTGACTATTGTCTTTTTTGGAAAATGGGCAAAAAATCTATTATTGTGTGCATGTCAATGTAGCCACTTATGCTGGGTGTCATTAAAGATGCAACAGACTCAAAACACTTGAGCTCAGTGGTACGCTTAATGACTCATCATCTTGACGTTCTCAGCTTTTGAAAAATCTGGTGAGTTGGTGTTTTCGTTGGCCTAACTCTTGCTAAACAGAAAGCACAGCACACACCGTGGTGCACCCACATGCCAAGGTGAAACTGCCTGATACACTGACAAAGGATCAGCTTTGTGGATAATCAAATCTGACCCCAAGTCAGTCTGAAGAAGCTGCTTCACCTGTTTGTGTTTTTTCACACTAGACCTGGGCAAATTTATCTTTGAAAGCAGTTCACTTATTTAGGTTTGAAGACACTTCTAACATCTTGACTGAGAATTTAGTTTTTCCATATGGAGATCAATCCATCCACCTTCAACTCATGCTTTGCCCAGGTCTACTCCACACTGATGTGGGTACCTTCTGAAGACATGCGTTTGGGCAGAGTGGAGGCTGGCGACGTGGGCCCATGGTGGGAAAAGGAGGATGAGGAGGAGGAGGGATAGGAGGGGTGGGATGAATGAGAGGGAGGCCTGGAAGGTCGAGAGGGGGGTCTGGAGGGTGGCCTGGTGGGCGTTGTCGCCCGAGGAGGCAGGGAGGAGGGGCCAGACTGGTAACGAGAGGGGGGGCGGGAGGAGGGAGACGGACAGGGTGAGGGCCAATGGGATGAACCTAAAAGAGGGAAGGACAAATGATCAAGGATGCAGATGATAACTAGTTAAAGGGGGAAAACAGTAAGAATAAACAAGAAGGGGGAGATTAATAAACATGAAAGAATGGCAAGGCAGGAGCAGAATTATTCAATTAAGTAAAGAACGATAAGTGCATAAAAAAAACCAAATATGAACATCCCAGCAACACTAAGCCAAATAAACTCAGCCTTTTATGGCAGTTAAACAATCAAAAATAACACAATTTCTTTCACTATACTGGCCAACTCACTCACCGCCCAATGCATCTCTGTACATTTCTGTGTTTTGTCTTAAGGGCGTAGCAAATAACAGCAGAGCTTTGTGTGTCATATATTAAACGCACCTCCGTTAACCACTCTCTGGTCGGCCCCGGAGCTGGGGCTGTAGTCGTGAGGTCCTGGTCGAGGAGCCGAGGGTCCAGCTGAGCTCTGAGACAGACGAGGTGAATTCTGACGTCCCGGTCCCCATGACATCGCCTCCCTGTTCCTCTGACCTGGAGGAATGTACTTGTTCTCTCTATGCGCACGCGCACGCACACACACACACACACACAACACAGGCAGAGACAATAGTCAAGATAAAGGGGAGGAATTAATTCTACACTCTAATAAATTCAACAAAGTACTTCTCATCAGCCAAAATGAGCATGTTTTCTTTAATTACCAGGGAAGCGTTTGTTCTGACAACAGCTGCTGTCTACTAAGTGAATTGCTGGAATTACTTTGTCTCCCTTCAGTGCTCAAGCATGCTTCTTAAGGCCTCTGCCCGAGTCCTTCTACTGCAGACCCACACCACGTGGAAGCATAATGTACATATAGAAGATGTACTTGTGCTCTCATCCTTGCACTTTAATGATGAGAGCTTTCAGCTTTTTACACTTAATTCTGCAAAATGGATCTATGTGCTTCTCTCTTGCCTGAAATTAACTATGGAGTGTACCAGTGTATCCAATGCATAACTTTATAGTTATTTCATAATAAACCCTGTCCCTATGGGTGGAGAAAATAAGATATTTATAGTCAGTTTAACTTTATGAATATGTTGCAACTTGTTTAAAAAAAAAGGTGCAAGATATATTTTATTTAATCGTTTATGACAATAAAACATAAATCCTCTTTTTTCAAAAAGACCTACAGGCATTGAAATTTGCAGCCGTTAACAATTAAGCTGCTGACTTGGTACATTTCTGGGCCGGCCCCTTGACTTCACAGTATGCACATTTAATAATATCTTGATGAGGATAATTATAAACTAAATCCCACAAAAGGAATGTAAATGTTGCAGTGCTGTATTATGCTGCTGCATTCTAGCTCAGATCATGAGCCAATTACCAAAATGAGTATGAATGAAATTTGAAAGGCACCTGCTGGCAGTGAACACAATTTTCAATTACGTAATTGCAAGCTCTGCACTGACACACACTCACCAGCACAAGAAGTATGAGTATTTGCATGCGCGTCCTGGTCTCACCTGCTGAGCGTGTGAGTCTCCCTCTCCCCTCGCACCACAGCTGTATACTTCTCCTCCTCAGAGCGTTCATCGTTTTCCAGGGCCACGCGGGCCTTATACGTGGCACTGGCCTCGATCTCCTCTGCCAGCTGGGCGGCACGTGCCTCCCTCTTGAGGAACTCTTCTGAGTTGTCCCGCTCAAGGGGGACCCTGGGAAACAAGCTCAGGTCACACAAGGGCAGCGGGATGATCAAGTGACTATAGGGGGCCTGATTTCAAGTTTTTGTCATGTGAGGTCACACTTAACAAAATTAAAGGAGTGATACAGCATAGCTCAATGACCAGATATCTATCAAAACATCTTTGTTTAATGTTATCGTTTAAATTTAAAGGAAAACGTACATTTCTTACGGTATATGCAGGAAAATGTGCTTGAAAAGGAACATATTCTAACAGAACACAGATGAAGCTTACGTGTATGTTGACAGGCTGCTGTCATATGTAGACAAGACTCCATACTTCTCCTCATTGTACTTGAACATGTCATTGGGGTCCCACCCGTTTGACTGATATGAAGAGAGAGAAAGTGGAGCAGAGAGAGAGTTTTACAGATGGACTATAAGATATGAGATGACACAACCTGTGTCTTCTTACTGTAAAATTTATGATGGCCTGTATGGATTCCATTCTATGTGCTCACAAGTGTAGCATCAGTGTGTTTCTTGTGTTTGTTTTCTCACCACGTCTGTATCCAGAGACTCGAGGCTGTCAGAGTTGTGGGTCTCTCCTCCATCCCAGGGCTCTAGATCTTTCTCTTTGTGCTCGCCATTGATCCTGCTGCTCACTGCTGCATCTGTGAAGTTGTCTGCAGCACACACAGAGAATATATATCTATGTACAGCAGGTTGCCATACACACATAACCCATACACACCCACGCAGAAGTTCACGGTGGTATACAGTCACATGGCTGCACTCTCACTGTTTATGGAGGGAAGCACTCATGCCTCGAGAGCTTCTGCCACAAGCATTCACAGCAAAGGTCTATATGGAGGTAGGGGTGGTTCACCAGGCACACCCACTCACAACCAGACATGGGCCCAACTGGGTTGGGGGAAAAATCCTTTCAAAGAAAAATAAATTGAGCCCTTTGCTTGAGCTGGCGCTAAAGCTAACACAAATAAAGGGGTTTTGGTGGTGTGAGTCAGAATATGAAAACAGCCTTGTGAAGAAGAGGTGGTCCCCATGCACTACTGTAGGTTAGAGCAAAATAATCCAAATTTAATCTAGAGTTGTTCCAAGACCGTTCCCCCTTCCCAATAACCTGAACTCACATGTCAATCGAAGTGCAGACCTGATACCAATGCACTGAATAATATACATGTATATATAATCTTATTTATTATTTTTCAGCAGCAGTGTACTACCAATGATGAACAGATTTAATATAATTGTTTCACCCTCTTAACTGAAAACAAATACAAATGTTGACAAATGTAAGTTTGCTGACGTGTGTTTAGAAGGCCCTGACACACCAAGCCGATGGTCCGCCATTGGGCATTGGCAGAGTCGTCGGTGAGCATCAGTGGCTGTAGCTAATGCGGTGTGTCCTGCATCACTGGCACTACGCAGCTCTTGTACAGACTTTTGAGACTTTTGGGCCGATTCAGCGTATAGAATCAGCCGCTGCTCGTCTGTGAGAGAAATCTCTCAGATTGGCTGTTCAGGTAAGCTGAGCGGTGTACGAAGAAATAAATGGAAAAAGTAAGGGAAACTCCCTCGAGTCTGCCGCTATAGTGTCCATGTTTTCACCCAATTTATGTGGTTTCTTCTTATCTTTCTTTTCTGTCTCTGTGCAAGATTTTTATCAGATATACTCCATGTTAGAAGCAGCTATATTAGCGTTAGGGGTCTCAAAAAATGTTGCTCAATCCTAAGAACCATTTGTATATTGGCAGAGAGGTATTGCCTTTCACTCAGGTGCAGAGAATATCTGCATGATGGCTGCAGTCTCTGTAGTTTGTTCAAATGTAGCTTTTTGGCCAAGACACGGGAGACGTCGGCCATTGATGCAGCAAGTTATTTGATGTAGGTTCTCTGATGAATTGACTTACGCACTGGTGGATCCAAATGGTAGACCAGATCTGCCATTTAAGCTTTACCGGGGGCATTAAAAATACTGGTATCAGAGTCGGAACAACCCTAATCAAATCAGGAAAAATAGTGCTACAATATTTTCAGCTGGCTAAATCAAATATCACATTGTGTCTTCTACATTGCCTGATTTTTTTCCCCCCCACTTCATTTGTTCCTCATCATCCAATGCCGACATCTTTATACATTCGCATTTATAAGTATCTATTTGGTGCTGGTGGTAGTCCAAGCTTTCAAGACCATTCATTATATTCAAGTAATCTAACAGAACACTTGAGATGGCTAAACTAAGACTAGGAACAGGCATGCTCAAAGAAACCCCCCCAGTTATATTTGAAAGGAAAACTGATCTCATGTCTGCCCAAGTCTGCTCTCACATTCTGAGAGCTGGCACCAATGGAGTGCATAAAGCATGCTGAACCACCGGGAGTTACATAACTCAGTCATCCCAACTCATCCTACAATACAGAGTGCCTTTAAGCATTTTTGGCAAATAGTAAATTGAAAATAAGGAAATTAGATTGGCACCATACAGGCAGTTGGGCAAACAGGCCTGAGTTATATTAACAAAGGTGGTCGGGATGCTCTATGCACATTGTCCATCAAGGAAAAAATTGGGAGTTGGGGGTAAGCAAACATGCATTTAGATTGCAGTCAATTACAAGACTTCAAAGCACTTCAGGGCCAAAACAAATTAAACATTGTGACAAAACTCCATTTTTAATACAATGCTCAAAAAGAAGATTGAGGTGAAAGTGCTCAACATGAGATTTCAATCTGCTGCTTTCAATGGAATCATAGCCATAATGCTGCTTATAAATTTCCCCTTTTGGTTTGAAATCAACCTCATGTTTAGGAAAATAAAAGCTCCTTCTCTCTTTCTGAAAAAAAAACAACAAAAAAACAAAATATCTAAATTTTGGAATATCAATTCAAATGACAGCTTAAACTACAGCTAAAACTACTGTTAAAACAAATGAAACAAGTATTAGTGTTAGTTTAGAACAAATAAAACAGGTATTAGAAATAGTTTACTACATTAAACATTTGACACTATTAGCTGTCTATCTCTCACACATCCTCAGATTCCTTATGAGTAAGCATAAGGTTGTAAGTATGATGGCTGTGACAACAGAGGCTTCAATGTTGAGCCTCTGCTGAGCTCTAAAGTCAACTGAATTAAATAAGGAATAAAAGATAAAGTAGCAACTCTTCCACCGAAAGCAACATCCAGTCTGAATGATAACAAAGGGTCTGGTGAAAAGATGGAGCAAGACTGACTTTCACCAGAGATTTGATTAATATATTTTAGGTTACAGAAAAGCAGTGATCCCCATATTCTATTAATCAAAATTGAATTTCAAATGCAGCAATAGCTTGCAACAGATCAGGCCCCAGCCAAAGAGATTCAGAATTCTTTTTTGAGTGCATACAGAGATGTGCGAGAGGAGAAAACAGCCGTGTATTACCTGTGTCAGAAGAGACTAGACCAGTGGAGAGGAGAGACAGACAGATGACAGAGAGTCAGAAGATGGACTGACAGACAGAATGACTGACTGGCAATCACACCAACAACTGACTTTATATCCAACAATTGTACAACATGAATCATCTATAAGTTCAACAGGGAATGTACTGCATTTTTTCCAACAGCTTGAGCGGTTTTCATAATTCTAGTCAAGCATAGTAGAATGGTATCGTCCCCTTAATTCAGTCCTAAAACACTTAAGCTAACAGACTCATTGACTCAAAAAAATAAGATCACCACCATCAGTAATGGTGCCTTAGATGGTGCTTTTTTTCTAGCCAGCCCACAAGTGTCCAGTTTAACAAGGATAATGATCAGTTTCTTCAAAGTGGCACTAGTGCAGGGCCATCTCTTCGAACCCTCACGCTTTTTCACCTGTTCATTTTCAGAAAATAATACCCTCCCACACAGTCCATTATCGCTCAAAGGAGAATTGTATGGGTCAAGATGAATTAGATGAAGAAGCCTCATTCGGCCTTTATTGAGTGTCCTTGCTGCGCAGGGGCAACCTCTGGACCAATCAATAGATCACATTAGCCTTCAATGACTGGCCACTCAGAGGAGACACACGAGATTTAACTCATGGCAAAGCCTCCGTGACATCAAGGTGGTGAATACAGACTGAAGAAGATCAATACGTTGTGTGTATGCACTGATGGGCATTCACTGTGGCATGTGTTTGTTTTGTGTGTACAGGGAATACAAAGTGACAAACTAACCTAATTAACGTACGCTTCCTAAGACTAAGCATACCAAGAGAGTTGCCTGTGAACCTAGATAATATCCATCAGTACCTTTCCTGGCGAAATTCAGGTCCACATCTTTGAAGGTCACCACTACAACATCCGAGGCCTTGAAAATGATGCTCTCCACAATATCCTCTTTCCTGGGGGCTATGCTCGGCTCTGGGCTCTTTCTGTGGGCTGCATCCAACACCAGGTCACACTGATGGAGAAAGATATATCAAATTGGATTAAAGGGGAATCAGAAATTAAGTAAAACCCCTAAACCATCTGTAGAAGAGATGAGGAACCAGAGGATATCGAGGACCAATACCGTGAATTGTTTCATCCAAATCACACACCATCGTTTGAAGAGGTCTCCTTGTGGCAACTTCTTTCACTTTTTTCTTATTTAAAAAATGTGATAGAATAATGGTTAATATCGATTAAAAAATTATGTTTTTAAACCTGATGAGCATGAACAGGGAAAAGAGTACCTGATCTATTCAATCACTTTGTGTGTTTGTTTGGAATGCAACCTGTCATCTTGGCCCAGCGTGGCACATCAACATGCTCGCCTACAGCCGAACCACAGGAAATCCTTTCCAAGTGTTTTGGCTCACAGCATACATGAACAAAAGTTTGAGTGACATCAATTAAATGAGTTCTGTTTATTTATTGCAAGCACGCCAGATGGAAGAGCTTGTGAGCTGCAGTGGGAGCAGACACAACCCTCCGATTTCCAAGAAACAAAACTAGTAAAATACTAAAAGGAAGAAAAGTGAAAACACAAGCCCTGCAACCAAACATTACATTGTTGACCAAGAGTCAGTGTAGAGCTGTGTGAATATTTCCGCATATTTGACTGTTCGGCTTGCACACACTGTTCTAATAAAAACCAAATGTGATGCTTTGTTTTGGTCTCAGAACAAAGTGGTGTGTTTGCCTGTGCAAGCCCACCAAATCCAATTTCTTTTGAAGTAACCTGCTAGCCTTACTCACATTCAGGCGCACAACTTCTTTATAATAGAGGAGAGAGATAGAAGATACGTATCAAATCTGCTGTTGGGTGTGAAAACAGAATAATGTAGGTTTCTGAAATCCCATCAAGAACTGAAGTAAAAGCCCAGCTCTGCCTTGACTGAACAGGAGAGAAATGTCCACTACTGCTCAAGTTAAGCTTTTCATTTGTGCAAAGTGATATTTTACCCACAGGAGAAAGATTGGGGAATACTTCAACCTAAAAGGGAAGATGAAGGGCCACATACCTCTCTTCCAAAAAAGGAAAGATGAAAAGGCTGATCTTTGTCTAAACCACCTCGGGGGTGAAGCTGCTATTGAGTGCTGGCTGGGCACTGTCTTCCCAGCACAGTTAACTTAAACATTACTGCTGCTGAGGAACTCACACATCCAGCTCCACATTAGCACCTATAACGAACATCGAGCTGCGCGGGTGATGTGATCCTTACCTCTGGACCATATGTCTTAAATACTCCTTCATAGACTGCTCCGTTTTTCACTTTCAGCTCACACTTGGCCCCCTGTAAATAAACAGGCCCATCATTATTCACCGTATGCAGTGTCAATGTCAATTTACACATTCAGGAAACAAGTTCTGAAACCCATCTGCGGTGATACAGATAAATGATTGATCAATCTCCGCTTTGTTTATGCAACCAGCTGTCTCTACAAATCACACAGGCTTTGTTTATAGCAGCATAGACATTTTGGAGAAACAGCATGTGGTGAAAGACACACTGCAGTACATACAGCTGGCGCAAATTCCTTTACAGTAAGCGTGATTCACATGGCTGTATCAGCCACCGTTTCCTTGTGACTGTGCTTACTTCTCTATTTATTACTGTTATTACACAGGAGACTAAATTCAGAAGGACAGAACAGCTATATCTGGAACACCATCTGAAAAAACTCAACAAGACAGACACAAAGTCAACATACCACCACTGATGTCAAGACATGGACCATCCTCATATTTGCATATACACCATTGAAAATGACCTAAGGGGAAAAAAACAGTATGTTTCAGATGTTCTCCACTTGCAAAAAAGTATGCTAACTTTCAGAACAGATGTGTACCACTGGATTTCTGTGCAACCTGTAAACCAAACTGCATGCCTGACAAAACATGAAAATGTATTCAAATAACTCTGCAGGATTAACAAAAAGAAGTGTTGATCCAGTGTGTGCGTCTGCTTCCGTTTTTGATAAAACACAGCACAATTTTTACACGGATGTGTGAGAGGTAACCGGTTACTTACTGCTGCAGGGCCTTTACCACTGTGTCTTCCCCTGAAAGAAAAAAACAATTGTTTACAAACCCATCATCGTCATCAGCACTGAATTTCTTGCTAGCATCCTGACTGTCACAGTGCTCTCCGATGGGGGTGACGGTACATCTGACTGACAGAATCTCCGGATGCGGGGGAGATGGAAATGTGACAACAGCAGTTCATCTCTAAGATTTTAAGGGAAGCCCTGTGAATCATCATCAGCAGGGGCCTGATCTGCACCAGAATGCCTTACAAATGTACATCCATTACACATTGAATTAATGCAATGTAGATTTCGCTTCCCCGCCCCCACAGATCCCACCAAATTTAGCTGGTTCGACTGATTGCCAGCAAAACATTTACAGTAGCTAACATTTTTTTTTTCTAGCATGTCCTAAAATGCACCTTGTTCAGCAGCTGGCACATGGCCAGGCATTCACAATGTAGGCAATGGCCACGTTATATCTGCTGTAGTAACTCAGTAACACAGTCCCCCTCAATATCAAAAAACGAATCCAAGTCATTTTGACCTGAATTCGGCCATGTTTTGTGTGTTCACGTCCAACTGGTCCAATCTCATTTTACAACATCCTCGCAGGGCCTTTATAGATAAAACCTACGCAATGAATGGGCCGTACTGTCCTAGTGACCGGTGAATAGAAGCCAGGCCACATTCTCATCATCGAGATTCACAAAAAAAAAAAAAAAAAAGAAGAAGAAGCGTGCAGCTCCTGCAATGACAGCTTGCGTTAGCTCTATCCTAGGACGGCATGTAGAGAAATGTCATGCTTCAAGGACACAATTTCACACGAGCAGCGACGGCAACGTCAAGGTTGAAAGCCCGTCGGTCTGTGATTCCCCCCCTTCTCCTCCTCCTCACCCCCGTCTCCACACCCGCCCCTTCCCATCGTGCGCCCACACGCTTTATATCAATTTCTTGGCAAAACCCGTTGCAGCAATGTTGCGGTAACGTACCAAGGCATCATGACAGCCAAATGAAAACAAACACAGTGGCTCTTCTCGCCGGTCACTTAGGATGCAGAGTCGGCAGGGTGTCCCGTTAGCTAGCCGTTAACATGCTGAATGAGGCAAGTGCACGGAATAACAAGCATGGGCTGTCAAACGGCTAATTAACGCTAGCTAAATTGACTCCGAGCTGATAGTAAACTGATACCAGCGACTTGGCAAGCAGCTCCACCGGTGCACACGGTTTGGGGGGAAAATCTGTTCGCCACCCAACCGTGTCTACATGCATATTAAGAAATTAGATGGTGTGGTCTGACTAGCGTGCAAGAGGAGGCAGCGTAACGTCGAAGTTGCAACATTATTGGAGCAAGCGGACAGGCCTCGCTAGCTAAAACTGCATAACGTTACGCTAGGTGACCACCAACACGTCGCAAGGCCCACATACCGTTCACGAACACGTACTAGTTTTAGACCACTTAACGGGAATGTCATCTCACAAGACTGACACTGTAGGAGATGACTGTGTGGGCGAACTGAAAGCTGGCAACACGAACCCATGCCGCTGCGTTTTTATTTCGCTAAGTTAACGTTTTAATTTCACAGACCTGCCCAGATTCTGTCTTCCCCCGCCGCTTCCTCCGGCACCGGAGGCGGCGGCACCAGCGGTGTTGCCACCGCCGGGCTTGCTGCGATTTCCACCGGCCTTCATTGACATTGTGATCCCATAAAAGACGGCGTCTCAAAACGACCAGCTTCACACCGCAAATTCTTGACGACGAGGCGGTGTATGGTTGTGTGACAGTTTGCTAACGTTAGCAATCCTTAGATCTGGCTAGCTTGCAGGCTAATGTCAACGTGCCTCTTGAGGAAGATGCTATGCTAAGAAGCTAGCTGGCTAACAGCTCCTAGCCAAATTAGCAATCTGTACAATTCCTATTAAAACAGAAATAAACAATATTTTAAAAAGACAACACGCGCAAATCACTCTTCCAAAGCAGACATGGGTGTTACACCTCTTGTCAATGTGTTACGTAATCCTAACAAAAAAATTCGATTATCTCAAAATTGGGTTTACGGCTATCTCGGTTTCTTTCTGTTGCTAACAGCGAAAAGACCAAAACAGTCTGAAAGGGGACAAAAAACAGCGGATGGATATATGAAAGGCGTAACGGCTCATAACATGTCACCAGATATTCCTACATTGTGTTCTTTGGCGGCGATCGATCCGGCAGAAAAGACGAATGCGATCCTATTTAATCTGCGCCACCAGAAGAAACGCATAGATACGCAGTTATTTTTTTAAAATTACACCTCCATCACGGCACTATTTTCAGGAAGTCCATGCATCCCGAATGGCTGTTTAGTGGCATCCACGTGAGCCGGCGAACACACTATACACACACATACACAAACACAGACAACCACACACGAAAAGAAACATGGAGTTTACAGACTGCTGGTTGTAAAGGCAACTAAACCTTTACATATTACGACATGACTGCAATGCATTAGCCCGATAAAGATGACGCTTTATTAAATGTATTTACCTCTTGCAACCAAGTGGTCCGACCTGACAAACGGATATGAACAAAACAAAAAATGATGGTTTGGTGTTAAAAAAAGAAGGGAAAAATAAGGAGTTGTATTTTAATGCAGAAGCCATCAGTGTATTTATTCCCAAAATGTGACAAGACATGGAGCCATTCTCCTGATATGACAGATCTACACGTGTATATTTGAATCCAATCTCAAGCAATTTAAATTGTTTTCTTCTTTTCTTATATATGTTGTGTGTTTATACTGTTTATCATGTGGTGTGTCATATTTCTTCTGCAATAAATCAATCATAACCCTTTAAATAGCATCAAGTATGCAAACTTTTTATATCACCACCAAATTCCATTTCCATCGCCCTTTTTCTTTTCTATGATCAAATTGTATTTTAAATTCTCCAGTTTACAACACATTTGTTTCTAGTTAGCACACTTCATAAGGGGACATAGATGCTTTTTATAATTTTCCGTTCCATACTAATCACGTCTCCAGCACAAGTTGCAACATTTCTTTTTTCTGATCAAGACATTCGAATTAGCATATATATGGCAAAATACCTACAGTGAGCTATTTGTAATAATTAGAGACTTGACAAGCTCTGATGGATTTCAAAATAGACATTTTATTGTGCACATATTTTGTCCCCCTCATGTGGACAAAGAAGGGGTGGGTAAAATAACAGAGACAGTTTGCTCTGTAAATAGCATCGTCTACAACTTCGGCTTCAAAGGGTATTCAAATAAATAAGGAACCTCAACAAAAATAGAACATTCTAAGGTTTGCAAAGGTGGGATTTACTGCACTGCTGTTGTATTTGATCATGGGTTACAGATGTGCCTATAAATGGTAAGGGCTTGTGGATAGAAAACCAGTAGAAACACATAATGACCAGCTTGATGAACTTATGGACTTGCCATGACCCAAGCTCCTGACACCTAGTTCCTTAGTCTTACAAACTGTGGCCTGGAGCTTAGGTAATCCGTCATCCAGGATGAAAGTAAGGTGTTCATCTGCATGGCCCTGAGCTTGTCTCACACAAA
Source organism: Acanthopagrus latus (assembly GCF_904848185.1). Lineage (NCBI taxonomy): Eukaryota > Metazoa > Chordata > Actinopteri > Spariformes > Sparidae > Acanthopagrus > Acanthopagrus latus. The sequence goes on from NC_051043.1 coordinate 22,416,619, forward strand.
CATTTGTGCAGTAAAAGCACCAGAGAACTCACAGAAAATGAACCCCACTTTGCTCCCAGCATTGTCCAGGTTTAGCAAGTAAATAATGGCATTTTTCACTTTTTGACTGCCTGGTAGACAAACGGAAGAAGGTCCAGCTATGTTTTGACCAGTGGGTGGCGGTGGGAGAGTATCAGTCTCTCAAGGGTCTTCATCACATGGCATGCCAAGGCCAAGGGTCTGTAGTCTTTCAGGACTTGTCCATGCCCTTTCTTGGGTACTCAGACCTGGTATTATGTCCTCCACAGTGTGGAGTGTTTTCCAGGTTCAGTGTCGGGTTGGAAATGTGCTGCTGTACAGAGTGTAGCTAGAGCATCCCCATGCTCACACCCTCGAGGCCCGTAGCATTTCCTGAGTGCAGTGTTTGCGGTCCTTTTCCTGTCTCACCTGATCAGTGATCATGGTTGAGGGGGCAGGGGGTGGAGGTCCTGATGGGAGTTGGCCTTGTGTCAAATATGTTGAATAACAGGGTCAACCTGTCAGCCCTGTTAGTTATTTCTGTAAAGGTGATATAGAAAATGGCAGACTCTTTATTCTTCTTGTTCAAACAAAACATTTTGGGATGACTCACATTAATTGTTAAGTGCTAAAATATTTGGTTTAGTGACCTTCTTGATGATATATAAATATATTTTTAATCTAAACCCCAAATTACTTATTTTTGTTTAACTTAATTACTCTTCTTTTTTTTTTAATTTAATGTGTGTATGTTCAGTGGCAAATATTTCAGTTATATATTTACCTTGTTTTGTAAACAAAATACATTGTTAATAAAGTTTAATTTGAAAAAAGCTGGGCCCTAATAAGGACCTATCAGAGTCAGGCCATTACAAGAGTATTTTTGATCAACATTTAAAAACAGTTCAGTTTAAAATGTACTGACTAAGACCTACTTCATACGTGGCAAATACTTATATGTATTGATAGAAAACAAATACACATCCTGATATCAAAGTCAAATGTTTATAACGCGTCGGTGATTTCCATCAGGCGTTCTACACGGACTGCTACTGCGTAGTGCCGACTTGGTTGTGTATTTCCACTGACAAGAAGATATGGGATTAGCAAAATAGTCCAGAGATGCGTGTCTGTCCCTGGTCACCTCTGAAAACATTTTCCATGAACCCTCTACATTTCTGAGATGGTGTAAATGTTCCGTACGAGCGCTCCTTTTTATTACACTGTCTCACAGGAGAATGTTATCATCTCCGGCTCCGAGTAGAGCCGGAAAACGAACTTGCCACCTGAGCTAACCCCTTAGCCCGTTAGCAGACTCGACTCGACGACATAATAGGCTGCCTCTGCTTTTGGGAACACGGTGTGCTTGTTGTGGAAGATCAACCGAGCGCACATCAAGAACAGTCCCGGTGTTTCCCAGACAGTAGCTGTGGTCTACCGTCTCTTTCAGGATCGCCTTTGTTGTGTAATCACCTGCCTTAACCGTGGGATGGAGGGGCACCAGCTCACTTGCTAGCAAGCAGGCTAACAGCAACTTAGCCGGTCCCCTGTGTCTTCGCGGCGTTAGCAGGGCACCGCTCTCATTGCGCTGGCTAAAAATACACTTCGTGCCCCTCCAAAAGTGGTGGGCTAGTCCACATTGGGCTCGTCTTCGGCTTTTCTGGTTACCGTGCTCGGAGTCTGGCACTCTACATGGTCACCACAGTGAATTTAAGACGACTTGAAGAGCGGGTCGGACCTGGAGGTTGTGAGCCGAGCTCGCCTGATCTGACGCGACATCGCTGCGGCTGGAGGGCTTCAGATCTCCAGGGGAACGAAACCCGGCTTTGGGTGACTGGTGGCCGAATATCATTATGCTCTAATGGCCTTTTCCCGTCATCAGTAGTGTTGTAACAAGCCTTGGTCAAGCCCGGGGTTGCAAGACCTAAACTTTGAGAAGGTCAGAGAAAGACTTTTTGTTTCCACTGTCAACTGTCTGAGATTGGCGAGACAGACTTCATCTGTCAGGGAGCAGACACCATGTCGGAGGATAACAACGCAGACAAGTTCATCAAGGTAATTTCAACAAAATCCCTCATCAATCTTCATGCATGTAGACATTGCAGCTCTGTATAGTGATCAATATTTATCTTTTAATTATTGAAGTTTGACTGTTTACATGATTGTCAGTTTTAGGCCACATATGATGATCTAATGGTTCCAGTGGCTTCTGCTCTCAAATGTCTTGTGGTGTGAGTCATGGATTTGTCCCCCAAAAATGTGACTCATGGACAATGTGTTATGAAAAGTTTTAACCTTGATAAACATTGCTGTGGCGCTTGGATCTATCCAGCGTGGTCACTGTCACTGGCAACACTCCTTTACACTTGTGCTCTGGGATTTGTTCCTGGCCTTCTCCTCTCAGCCTGTCGCTGCCAGGACATTTATGTCAGCAGTAAAATGTGATCTCTCCCAGTTGGGTCAGAATGTGCCTATTGCTGGGTTGACTGGGGCCACGACGCTGAGAACTGCAACACACACACTGGGACCACTGTCGTGAAGAAAGAGTAGTGGGTTGGCTTGCTAACTTTGGGTTTAAGTCAGGCTCCCTGGCATGAAGACCCTGGAGCAAAGATATAATCATGATAACGGCTCAGAACCTGGACTGAAAAAACTCAGAGTGAAGAAACTTTGGTGGATCCATCATCCTGCCAGTGTTGGGAATAGTGAAGACAGATCTCTTTCAAAGATTTGAAGTAAAGACCCCTTGTTTGTTGTGTAGTAAATACCAGCCTCTTGTCCTGTGTTACGTAACCACCATGAATCCTAGATTGGCCCGGTAGGGACAGTGGGGAGGAGACAATATGGTAGCTGTTGGCAGTGGCACACAATGAAGTCGTTGTGCTGGCAAAGACCAACATAATGTCAGGAAAGGAAGAAACGCAGGTCTGCCAGTTAACGGTCATGATTTGAATACAGAATCAAGTTGGAAATATTGACAAACCAATTCAAGCTCAAGTCTTTTTAACCTGGTAAATCAAGGAGGGCACAGTTGTTCCTTTCTATTTGAATAGCATCTCTTTATTATCCTTTTTTAGGCAGCAGGGGCCGAGTTTATGTATGTGTATAATAGCATCCGAGGTGTCTGCTTTTTCAATAATAATTTGTGTTCGGGATTAGCATTCTTGAAACAGTAGACAGGTGATAATGGACACAATGGCTATAACACAACCCAGTGCTAAAACAATGGATGTCTTAACACTCTTACTCAGTAGAACATCTTTTGTAAACAGAAGATTCAGTTGATATTCTCTACTTACAGTAATTGAGTCCAAGCTGACAACTAAACAGATCTTTTGACATCTTATATGTGGAAAAATACCACATTTATACATCGATAAGTGTTTGTTTGGTGTGATTCTCTTCCATACAGGAGACCTCCATTCTAGATGAGTACAACATTAACTGGACACAGAAGTTGGGAGCCGGCATCAGTGGACCTGTCAGGTGAGTGTGAGAAAGAGAGTGTTAAGAAGTACTTCTCGCCGTGGTGTTTCTCTAGTCTCTAAATATGATCTTTTCTACTGACGTCAGTGTGTTTGTGTTGCATCAGATTGATGTCAGGCTGGTGCTGCCGGGGAACGATTGTGTAAACAGAATGCTTTTACCAAACTAGGACCAGGACGAGTGGTATAACATAACTAGGAGACATTATCTGTTAGTGATTGAGGAATAACCTGTTTAGTATTATGGGTTATTGTATAGGAGCAGTCATTTTTTTAACTTTCTGGGTGAAGCCAAGCTGTGAGAACAGAGCCCTCTTTCTAGTTTTGCTTGGATCTGAAAAAAGTATGACATGACTCAGAATATTATAAAACCCAATAATAGGAATAAAGATAGAGTTAAATAGTGATGTATTCCACAGCCCTACGTGTGCGTGACTAAAATCACATCTGTGAATGTTGCTGTTCACTTTTGGCACACAGCTGGATTCAAGTATGATGTCAGAGCAGATTATTTTTTAACTAGGCTGTTGACTGGACAAACTTTGTGACCGCTGCCAAAAAAAACCCTTTGTGCATGTTTCTACTGCTTTCTACTTCTCCTGTGCTTTTATCACACCGTGTCCACCGTGGCACCAGCTCCTCAGCGCAGTCTGACTGTATCCATGACACATTAACACACATTGAGAATATGACGGGGCCAAATGCTTGTCACTTGACCCAACTGGAGCAACTACTGGTGTGTAGCACCGTCACAACTTGAAGCTTGATACAGAGATGTTTGGCACGGTGTCTGTTGTGGTTGGTGGTGGCTCATTTGGCTCAGAAACATGTAACTGCAGCGTTTTCGGCCTGAATCCAACCTCAGGACTTCATCCCTCACACATTTGAGTGGAAGTATCTTAGCCTGTTATTTAAGGTCATATTAATCTTTTGTGTATTTATGTTTCATTCTTCTGCTTTGGCAGTTTTAAAACATTGCATGCTATAAATTAAACTGTGCAAAGCATTCAACCTTTTGAGAAGATGCATTCATTTAGTGGATGCTTGGGGGATCGGGGAATAATGTCACAGGAAAATGTGTGTTGTGAATCTGAAGGACAGATTAAAGTTGTCTTCAGGCATGGAAACAAGACTTTTCTCTGTTATTATCAAAGAGAAGACACTAGAGATATTGGTTTACAACCTGACTTGGACCTGTTAATAGTAGCTAATATATCTTATTACCAGTATTTGTAATCCTAAAACTGCCTCCTGAATGCCAAACATTACAGAGAGGCAGAGGCTGCCTGAACAGCTTTGCGTCTGTTTCTGCTTTGTGCAGTTTCATCTCTGCAAGCCTGACTACCCTGCTGATTCCTGCTGTAATATATCAGTGTGTCACTGATTCCTCCTGCCCATTCTGCACTTTGAAGCTACTGTTGGTCAGGATCAGCAGAGAGATACTTGTTATTTCCTAATCTGTGTAGTTTTGTCCTCAAGTGACAAGAATATGGAGATAGTGACTCATCAATCCTCCAAGTAAACACGCAGTTAAACGCTGATGAGTCATGTCAGGTCTTTGTTTCTTTCACTGCAACCCTTATGTTTACCCTGTCTCATGTTGTCTAACTTGGTATTAGACACTCAGATTCATGGAGACTTTTGCCTGATGTGAATGTGTTTTGATTCTCATTGTTACTCACACACTCATGCTGTTTACTGTACCAGCCCCCTCCACCTAACTCTGTGATTCATTAGGAAGGTATTGCTTTTCCAGTCAAGTGAACTTTGGCCGAAGCAGAATGTTTCTCGCTGTAATGCTGTAATAGTGTAATCTGAGTTTTTAGAGGTTGCTGTTTAAAGTGAATATTTGAGTCATTGTTGCTGTGAGGAGGCAGAAAGGTGTCAAGACTGTTTTTAGAAAATGAAATATGAACCCCTGTGGTCCATATTTATTCAGTTTTCTGCTGCAGTCCTAAAAGAAACCATCAACAGGAGAGATTCATTTAGATTTTTCCTCAACCATGAATATAAATGTATGAAAACCTTAGGACAGACTCACGCTATTTACTTTTGCCTTCATTCCAAAGATGTAGATAAGATTCATATTTCCTACAACAAACTGTGATGTTGACAAAATACTGTTCCTAACTCGAGCAAGTCAGCTGATAGTCTCTATCAGGCCAGATTTAACCTCGCAGCACATTTTACCAAGACTGATTGAAATGTATAACACCTGCAGAACCATATTCAAGGTCATATAAATTAACAATAAAGAGTAGAAGTTAATCACCACTAACTCCTGGATCTAAACATACAAATCCAAGCTGATATGAACATCTGGTAAAATACTGTGAGAATAAAGTGATACTGTAATCCTATTTTTTTTTCCAATCAATGAATCAAACTTTATTTATACTCAAGATCAACGTGGGGTAACCCTCTTTTTCAATGACATCAAGTCAATGAATACAACGAAGGGTGTAAAAGACAACTCACAACAGGCTAAAAAAGCCAAAGCCATTAAAACAATGGGTAATGTGATTGGTGGTTGGGATTTATATGTGTGTTGTACATTTGTATCTTCATTGGATTTATAGTAACAATTTAGATGTGATGATCAAGGCTTAGAGAGAATTTTTCGTTTAGTTATGTTGATTTTTTTTCTCTTATAAAGCTATAAGATCCTTGATCCTGATTCTTCAGTGAAGAGCTGGAAGCTGTCAGGTGGTGCTGAATAAGATCATTTTTAACTTTCATTAAAGGGAATGTCTATGGTAAGAGATCAATGGCTCTCTTGAACACTATACCTTTTTATTGGGATCAAAGGTGACTGCACATCAGTGGATGAAAAAGCAGAGGGTAGACACAGACACACACAGGATTCTTTATTAGGCTACATATTAATACCAGCTGTGCTTTGTTTGTGGATACGGTCTGGCCTTTAACTGAACATTTGATCCGCTTGTGAGACAGATTTGTGTTTTTTGGGTTATATAGATAAAATTGTCTGGACTTGATAATGGTCTTGTTTCTTTACCATACAAACAAGAATGGTGACAGAACGCCTGGCTGTGTTTTTGATATACAGATAAAGTGATTACATATAGCAGACAAGGATTTAGAACACATGACTTGAATGATTTGTTAAGGAAACACCTGAAAATGGGACGAAAGAAACAACCATATTGATTCTTTTCGTACATGATCAAATGACACAGCTATGGTTATCATGTTAACCAAGATGTTTGTCTTGTTTTCTTCCTTTTCAGAGTTTGTGTGAAGAAGTCAACTCAGGAACGTCTGGCCCTGAAGATCCTCATTGATCGCCCCAAGGCCAGAAATGAGGTTAGAGGAAAGGCTGTCGCAGCCGTGATTGATGTCTGTTGTCTGTTGTTTTGGGCTGTATCATCAATTTGCTTTTGGTCTGTCTGCCTGCCTGTTATCTGTCTTCATTAATTCCTGCTCTCTGTCCTCATCTTTCCTTGTCCATATCGTTGTTTTCCGGTGCTGAACAGTGTGTCTAGCAGCCTCTCCATGTCATTAGCAGCCTTCTGTTTTGATCAAGCCGCTTACACAGCAGGGAGACATGCAGTCAAAACAAGCAACACAGACTTTGTTCACACAAATCTCACTGCTGAACTGTGAGAGCTGTCACTGAGCACAGATTATTTCCACACAACAAGATATTCTTCAGCCACTATTAACATCTGTTTAAATGAGGCTGCACCTCAAATACATGCAGTGGTCTCGTTGAATAGTTCATAAGGCAGATTCTTGCACTCTTTTGTCACAGAGCTCATGTTTCTAAATGACTAAATCCCGTTGAGCTTCCAGGTGTTCATCTCGCTCTCCGTCTCACACACATGCACAAAAACTGCCCTGACCTTTTTTATGCCTCTGCGCCAGCAATAGTGTTGGCCAGAGGCATTATGAATTCACATTTTCAGAAGATGAACGTTGTGATATTATATATCCAAAAAGTCAAAGGTCAACTTCACTGTGACATGTTCTGCAAAAATAATGTTCTTGCCATTTTTAAATGCCACAGCTCAAGAATAGTAACTTGACTGGCACGCAAAAGGCAAACAACCGCAAGGTGGTAATTCTAGTCTGTTACTATGATGAAAGAAAAGGACAGTAAACAAGTCCTTAAGCAGTTGGGGCTGGCCCATATATAAAAAAGACCATATCAGTGACATTATGGAGCTTGCAGGCTCTCCGTAATCAGTGAAGTCAATATCTCGTGTTGTATTACATCATTGTGGAAGTGACACAAATCAATGAGCAGGACTACTTTTGATGACAGTATTGGATCAGACTACTGTGCTACCACATGTATTGCTATCAGGGTGTAAATTACATATATCATGGTGGAATATACCTTTTTTATAACAGAAATCCTCATTGGTCATAGTAGGAAAAGCACAGGCGTTAGTAATGGCATCAATTTATAATTCTATCTTCCATTTGTTACAATTCATCATCTGAGTGCTATTGTCACCCAAATTCTTCTTGAGTTGAACACTCTCTGATCTAGGCAACCATTATGACATAAAGCAATAAGGTGAAACAACTTCACAAACAGAAGATGATATGTCTTTTGCTGTAGTGTTAAAATGTGGAAAAATGGATTTCATCTTTAATTGTCCATGTGCAGAGAAATCCCAACCTCGAAGCCAGAGTATTATTAGTGCAGGCCAAATGACTGCATTGAGGATGGGACGCTGTGCTGTGTTGCACCTTTTTCATCTAGTTTTAAGTGCAAATGTAACATTGTAAAAGAATGATTGCATACAGGATGTTTGATTCTCTTCCATGCAGGTGCGTCTTCATATGATGTGTGCCAACCACCCAAACATAGTGCAAATCCTGGAGGTTTACGCCAACAGTGTCCAGTTCCCACACGAGTCCAGCCCGAGGTAAAGAGATCTCTTTTTAACTCAACATCAGTCCACCTCCTCTCTTATGCTGTTTCCTCTGACCATCAGCACCTCCTCTCTTGTTGTTTTTTTTGTTTTTTGACAGAGCGAGGCTCCTGATCGTCATGGAGATGATGGAAGGCGGTGAACTGTTCCACAGAATCAGTCAGCACAGGCACTTTACTGAAAAGATGGCCAGCCAGGTCACTAAACAGGTAGCTGAAGACACACACGCTTTAGTATGCCAGGGGTCAAGACTGTTCTTGCTCTTAAAGTGTAATCCTCTAGATATTAAGATGTTTATGTCTTGTCTTGTCTGCGTGTTTCTTTTTTGTGTAACAACATATCTCGCAGTCCCTTCACGGATAAAGCAGCAAATGAGGCAGTCAAACAGGGTCAATAGAAAGCAACACACATCACCAGTTTAAATTGAGTGTGTTTTAAAGGCTGCGTTTACACAAACGCATGTGGAGTGGTCACTCAGTCCGATGTCTCTTCCTCCTGCAGATCAGTCAAGCCTTGGAACATTGTCACTCCCTAAATATTGCACATCGCGACCTGAAGCCAGAGAACCTACTCTTCAAAGATAACTCTCTGGTGGGTACTTGAAGTTGCAAATTGCAGTATTTTAAAGTGAACCACCACCGACGCTGATGCTTTTGTGCTAATTAAACACACGGCATTCGTGTGTAATTTATTGGCTGTGTTTGGCACAAAGATGGTGTCGAGGATTTGTAGATATCCAATCTGCATTTGCTGTAGTAGGCTTTGCAATTCGCCATTCATCTGGCAACACAGTGATGAAACTAAAGCCCCTGAGACACAAGCAAAATTAGATTTTTAAATTTTACTGAAAGCTACTCCACGTTCATGCTGCTTGCTCTGTGATTCTGTCTTTTCCACAGGATGCACCTGTGAAGTTGTGTGACTTTGGCTTTGCCAAAATTGATCAAGGAGACTTGATGACCCCTCAGTTCACTCCCTACTACGTAGCACCTCAGGTAAAAAGCTCAATTAGAATTCACCCTATATACTTGTTAAATATACAGGCACAGATTCCATCATGTTTCCCTCCTGTTGTTATTTCTTTTTAGGTACTTGAGGCTCAAAGAAGACACCAGAAGGAAAAGTCTGGAATTATACCTACCTCACCCACTCCTTATACCTATAACAAGGTGAGACTCAAGTCTTTCATTCTTCAGATTTAATTTGATGTAGTTTTCCAGGACTGTGCTAGATACAGATTTCGCTTCTAAATGTACACTGTAAATAATATGAAAATGTTTTTCCCTTTCGATTGTTCTTTAGAGCTGTGACTTGTGGTCTCTCGGTGTGATTATCTACGTGATGCTGTGCGGCTATCCTCCGTTCTACTCAAAGCACCACAGTCGCACCATCCCGAAGGACATGAGGAAGAAGATCATGACAGGCAGCTTCGACTTCCCTGAAGATGAGTGGAGCCAGATCTCTGAGATGGCCAAGGACATCGTACGCAAGTGAGTCTGTTTCTTTTCCCTCTGCTTTGGTCTGGCCGTCTCATCTTACTCAATCCAAACCTAGCATGCCTCTCGATTGTAACAGCTGCAAGCTATATTTAGCTCAATTAACAGTTAAATACCTTTTTTTTTCAATATTCAAAAACTGCTTTATTCTTACAATTATATATTATTTGTTATTGTGCCTACTATACTGCCCATATTTCCTTTCCCCCTACTTCCTCACTCTCATTCTTACCATCCCTCTGCACATTTCTTTATTCATTCTTCTCTCCATCTAATAATTTGTGCCTCCTCCCATCCTTGTCTGTTCCCTGCAGGCTGCTGAAGGTGAAGCCAGAGGAGAGGCTGACTATCGAGGGAGTCTTGGCTCACCCTTGGCTAAACTGCACCGAAGCCCTCGATAACGTGCTGCCCTCTGCCCAGATGATGATGGATAAGGTGAGTCCGAAGTTAAAGGTGCACAATCTGGCAGCTGCTCCTGACTAAACTTACCCACAGAAGCCAATGATTTCTCAATGTCTGTGCTCTTCCCTTTCCAGGCGGTAGTCGCAGGAATCCAGCAGGCCCACGCAGAGCAGTTGGCCAACATGAGAATTCAGGATCTGAACGTCAGCCTGAAGCCCCTAAACTCTGTCAACAACCCAATCCTCAGGAAGCGGAAACTACTAGGGTATGAAGGTTTTGTTTTGTTCCCACACATACAGTAGTTCTATTCAAGGCAAAACTAGAATCAGTGACTTTTCTGCTAATTTTGTCTCTGACTGTCCAAGCAGTCCCCAGTCTGTGCTTATTAAGATGTATTTTTGGGGACATTTTATTTGATTGAAATGTTAAAGTGTGATCTGAAGTGTGCTCTTGTTTCTCTGTTGCAGCCCGAAGCCCAGTGACGGTTTCTTCATTCATGACCCAGAGAACGGAGGGGAAGACTCAAACGTAGCGGTGGAGAAATTACGAGATGTCATTGCACAGTGTATACTACCACAAGCTGGTCAGTAAACCCGCGTGATGCCAAATCTTTATTTCTCCTGAAGTAGTTTTTGTTTTTCAGTCATTTCATTTTATTAAGAAGATGTCTTTTTTTACTGTTAGAGTGCACATTAGCTTTAACTTGGCTGAAATAAAGTAGGAAATAATCAGCTAGTAAGCTACTAGCTGCTAGTCGTCTTTTCCAAAATGTAATAGTGTATCTGAGGAATGATTATGAAGTTGTAGCTCTCGGCAGCATCTGAAGTGGATGTTTTTGTTTGTGCAGGAGAGAACGAGGATGAAAAGCTGAATGAGGTGATGTATGAAGCCTGGAGGTTTAACAGAGACTGTAAACTGCTGAGAGACGGCCTGCAGGGCCTCAGCTGGGACGGTCAGTACCATTTTCATCTGATCTTAATCTGGCAAAGTTCTCTTCATTCTCTTTTGTATTTGACAGATAAAAACAAAGCATCTTTTAGAAAAGGGGCCTGTGGTTGTCTGTCAGATGAATTAACAATGAATAGCATAACTATTAAATACTTTTTCTCTTCCTCTTTGTTTATTTAGCTTTATCAGTTGCAGTTACAACATAGCTCAGTTGTCCATAGCAACTAATAAATAATCCAAATGTGACATAACATCTCAAACCTCGTGTGATGTTGAAAGTCTGAGGATTGATTACCGGTAAAGTAAAAGTGAGAAAATGAATCAGTAACAAATGTGTTCACTGACTAAGTCATTTTCAAGCTAAATTGCCAAACTTGCGTGAGGATCAATTGCTTTTCTTTGTGTTACAAGATCATAAACTGATTATTTTTCAGTTTTGGACTAACCAAGATATCACCCTGTAAACTTTGAAGACCTTAATTCATTTACACTCTGAAACTGCATGTCTCCCCTCAGAAAAGGACACTTCAGTTTACTTAGTTTATCTAAATTAGTGGATGTCTATGGGATCATAATTTTGTGATTTGATCCCATAGACACTCAGCAATCAAGCCAAATAGCAAACTGCTGTCTGACATAACTCCCAACTACACCAAATAGATAAAATTCTGTCCCAAGGCATTTATTAGAGTTGAACGACGACTCAAAGCACAAACTTGTTTATTGCTGCTTTAAGGAACACATTCATGATATCCTCTCCGGTTAATGGAATTCATCATTTTCTCATTGATGTGACTGATTGTGTGATTGTTGTTTACAAAGGTTCTTAACCACCGTCTTGTTCTCCACAGGTCGAGCCTTCTCCGATAAAGTCGACCGCCTGAAGTTGGCTGAAATAGTGAAACAGGCCATCGAAGAGAAAACGAATCTTGAAGAATCTCATTAGCAAAACGCTGTCTTTCTATCTTCTTTTTATATTGTTTATTATGACCCTTTTTAACCCATATCTGTAAAGAAGCTTTTTTATGTAAAATGATGCGCTAATGTTTTTTTTTTTTTTTTTTTTTTCATGAATCCACTTGCAAGACCTATTGTACAGCTGTAGATATATTTCAAAGACGACTCATTGGTACTATAATTTTTTTTTTAAATGGACACTTGCAAAGAAAATGGAAAAAACAAACTATATTTTCATTTTTGCAAAAAAAAAAAAGAAAGAAGAGAAAAATCAGTTAAAGAAATTATTTTCTGGGAGGGAATTTTTATTAGCTGATTGTCCAAGGCGCCACATGTTTTATCCCAGTTAGTTCACTTTATTCTATTTTATTTCCTTTTTAACCATCCTAAGAAATTGTATTTATTTAAAGAAAGAGTTCCATTATTTTATACCTTACTTGTAGCCGGGCAGTGGGCTTAAAAGTTAAGAGAGAAGCTGTCTACGGTGTGACTTTGTACTTCCACACACATTCTGAATCTCAGACTGCGTTTTAAGTTATCTGAATCTTTGTTTGTGTGTAACTTTCCCTTGACCTTAAAGAGAGTGGGATGAAATAGACTAAATGCAGCCTCAAATACATTTTGTCACATCCCCCTTTGAAGCTGGAAAGAGAAGACACTTAAAGAAACAAAGCAAACTGACGCTGGCTGGGTTTTGTCGTAACTCTGAATTAGATCAGTGTTATTTGACCAAAACAGTTTAAAACCTGAGGTCCACTTCCTAGCCTTTTCTGAAGCTTCTGACTTCTTTCAGTTTTCTTTAAAAGATGGAGGTTTTTCAGATCGTTGGATGGGGACAAAAGTTTCGGTTACGACTTCAGCATTGAGCCGTTTTTCCTTTCACGCTCAGCTGGAGTTCAACTCATACTCATGAAGTGATGATACTAATTGTCAGCTTCTGAAGTCTGTTTGGCAAGTAAAATGAAGCAAATTATCTCAAATGTTTGCTTTTTTTATGTCTTCCCGTTTTTGATGTGATTCTGAATGGTCTTAAGTTTAGTCTTCAGTAAAAGCTTTTGATCTGTGAAAGTGACGCAATCTGTGACGTACACGTTGAATCTACTGGAATTCAGACCAGGGCCAGTTAATATTTAAGTCGCTCTTAGAGCCAAAACACACACGAAGGACACAGACATTTTGGTGCAATGTAGTCGATGTCAGATCAGCAGGAAAAGTTTCAGCATCCATAAACTGATCTCTTAGGATTCAGTTGGCTGAATGTGCAATAGGGCAGTGATGTCATCATGTATTCATAGTGCGTGGTAGTGAGATAGTGTGTATCAGTCCATCAGTATTACTGTCTGTTCCTCTCTACGTCATTTCAAAGGTCTGAATACCAGCAAATACTCCAGCCCTTCACTCATCCTCATCCTTTACTTCTGACTGATCTCATATCGTTGACTTTGTTCTAGAGCTCTGGTCATATCTGATAATATTTCTCATGTTCTGGAGGCCATGTCAATATGACAGAACAGGGTTTATATGGCTGAGAGTACAAGTTCTCTTGTTCAGTGCCTGGTGATTATTTCTCTAACATTTTTTAAATTTATTTAAAAGAAAATCCCCCCCATCAAGGTGTTTTTTGTTTTTTTTACCTCCATGAAAAGACACATCTATCCTCAGCCATTAGAGAACACGGTCGCAGTGTCTTGCAGTGAAACTCTGCAGATTTCGACATTCTGTGATGATCGAAAGATTTGGTGAAAATTATCTAGATACTACTAGATAAATCTATTTTTTTTCCTGGGTGGTTGATCTTGTTGCAGTGTCACAAACCTTCAAACAAGGCTGTTTTTCCTCAGCTCATTGTTGGATAGATATTGGAGCCGCAGCGCAGTGACAGTAAACTCATCTTTTCTGCGCCATTTGTAACCGACATGAAGAAAAAGTGCAATTTTGTATGTCTGTCTTTCTAATTTAAGTTTGGTTTGAAAAACATTTGCTCATTTAGCCCGTCTGTGATGATGGATTGTCATACAGTCTCCTTGAAGAAAAACAACTTCCTATTAACCACATTTTATGTTTGAAAAGCTCTTGTTTTGACATGGCTAAGTTTTACACTCTAATGTGCCTTGTTGATGGGGCGGCAGCTTCATCCTGAAAATGAATTACAGGATGAGTTGAAACTCAAAATCATTGTGAGGACTGATTGATATCTGCCCCTTTAGCTGTGATTTGCCTGGTTTCATGCCAGTTTTCATTCCATATTTCAGTTTGGCAAGATTTTTTTGAAATTCACCTTGCATTAGTATCATATTGGGGTGGGTGGGGGGGTCTCTCCTCCAAAAACTATTTTTTTAATTTCTTAGCTTTTTTCCCCTTATTTCACCACTGACGCTTTAAAAAAACATTCAAACATATTGGGAAAATATGTTTATTCACTGCTGAGATTCGGTGCCAGATGAGAAGCTTGATACCACTTGGGTCTGTTCAGTTAAATATAAGGCCACAGCCAGTTAGCCTAGCTTAGCATAAATACTAGAAGCTGCTGCACATGTGCATAATTTACGCCTATATTCACGGTGGAAGTGAAGCTTACTAAAACCTGAAAACATGACCAAGCAGATCAGATACATTGTGAACGATGCTGGCTCAGGCGTGTGTGAGCAGACCAATCAGAGGAGATGTGGTATGCGGGGGGAGGGCAGGGGAAGATAAAGATAAACCCAACCAGATCTTAACCAAAGCCTTGTCACATTATAAAATACAAAGTGTGAACAACAAAGAAAACGACACATACAACTCTTGTGAGTTACACAAATCTGTGGTTGCCATCCAAACACAAACGTCTTCGTAGTAATGAAAAAAGATAACATGTTGATTAGTGAGCTGTAGCAGTGTTGTGGCCTTAAATTTAACAGACAGGCATTTCAAACCTTTGCTTTAATGTGCAGCAGTCAAGTTTCTACTTTTATGTCGATCATACATTTTGTAGCGGAGCAAATCAAATTTACAGTATTGCAGAATCAGCAGAGCTCGCTAAAAGTGGAGCCCAGAGCTGCTGTGTATGGATATGTGTGTGTGTGTGTGTGTGTGTGTGTGTGTGTGTGTGTGTGTGTGTGTGTGTGTATTATTAATTTATGTGTGTAACTTGTGTCGAGTCTGCTGAAGCTGCTTTGTGTTGCTGGAGGCCTGAATCGCAGGGCGCTGCCTGATTGAGCATTATCATCAATTAGCATTTTTGCGCTGCAGAGTCGAGGCTAGTATGCTGATGTCGATCACGCCATAGTAAAAATGTAAACCTAAGGGAAACACACGGTCATGCTCAAGCACAATTTAGCTGCTGTTGGCCGCTCAGTGCTACTAAAAAATTCCCAGAGGGCAGTTGGTTTTGAAGACACTACCTCCCTCTCCTCCTGTTGCTGCAGGATTCCCCTGGACTGACATTCAGACATATTTCACGGATATATTAAGTAGCTTCCACTCTTTTCTGTTCAAAGAAGAGAGATGAGAATTCTTGTTTTATACAAGCTGTCCCGATCAGCTCGTTGAAAATTACATGAGCTGCAGAAATGATTTAGCTGGCACCATTTGTTTCTTTTTTGTTTGGAAGACCGAAACTGCCGAAATCAAAACTAAATAGATTACTCAGTAAGTAGTCCTATGCTATTAAATTGACCAAAAATGAGATTGAAAATGAATTAGTAAGATGTGACATCAATTGATATTTCAATTTTAATGTGCCTCTGTATTTATTTAACTTTCATAACCATCGTATTATGAATTATTCAAATGTATGCTTTCATTTATTTTTAAATGTTTTTATTCATGTGCTGCTTTATTTCTAATCTTTGAACAATAAATGAAATGGGAAAGTAAATAAATAGTTGAATTACTACAATGGTAAATAAATATGTAAAGCATTTTATCAGTGATGATATATATTTATTTAAATGACAATTCATTTATTGAGACATTTATTTAATTACTTTTGATTTTGTCAGTTTCAGCCCTCCATATGTTTCCTCCTGCTTCTCATAAAGAACAGAAGGTTTGAAACATTTTGAGTTGTTTCTTTGGGTTTGGCCTCAGAGATGTAAAAAGGAAGAAGAACAACCGGATGTAGTTGTTCCTGCTTATGTTGAAGTCAGAAACAAAGTGGAAAGGAAATCACTTTGAAAGTTTAAAGCCTTTTCTCTGCTTTCTTCTGTCTTCTTTTTTATTTCTGGTCTGGCACATTATGTAGCATGTACCTGAATCTGTCATGAAGACTCGCTGTATTCCTGTCCACACTTCTATTCTTTTACCCTTTTCCGTCTTCTCTGGAATGTCATCACCATGCTGACTTTGTAATAAAGAAATTCTCTGACTTTTGAACATATTTTTTGAGTATTTGAGTATATTTTAACATGCATTCCTGCTCAGAATCACACGCTGCTCACAGTAGCATTACTTCACATGTAAAGGATACGTTTGTTTGCACACTTACACTTACTAATGATAGGAATTTGACCTGCTGTGAGAAGCTTTGAGTAATTAATTATAATCTCTAGTTTGGCGCCTGTAATGTGGGAAAAAACACAAATCTTGACACAGCTTTTCCTTTTCATGCACTTCATTGTCAGAGTTCATATTATGTCCACGCAACGTGACACTTATGTTAAAAATCTTTTATTGCAGCTTGAAAACAGAGCAGATAGAAATCTAGAACAAAAGCTCATAATCTCAGAGGAGAAATAGATGTTCACATTGATACATAACCAAACACACGCGTGCTATGTTACACATATTTAAGGCACTTTTGTCAGAAAGCAGCAATAAAACTAGAAATTTGCTCCCAGGATAGAAGTCAAACTATCGAAAGCTTGAAAGACGAGAGAACGATTTAAAGTCTGTTTTCAACCAGGTTGGTATTTTTAGTTAAACTGAACTGATGGAGGGTCTTGAACCGCAGTGGAAATGTTATAACACCTGTAGTACAGAGAGTAACAGGTGAGGTGAGGTCTCATTGGGTACATCCCACTTAAAAGGGGAAATATTAAGGTTAAATATACATGTTGTTTCCCCCAGTGTACACAAAGAGATCTACACTGCGCGTAGTTGTGATGGTGATGATGTGTTTCCAATTCTTCGTGTCGAGATTCTGTGGCTCAGTAGATAAAGTGGAGCACTAAAACCTAATGACACACAGACCAGATCAATCTTTTAATCTGCACTGGCACTTTAATGCCCAGTGTAAATGGGTTGAACTTAATCTGTAGTTTGGAATGTGTTTCTTAGAGTGTTGGTCCATTTTCCACCTCGACACATATCCGACCCCTCAGTCCACAGTGTGCTGCAGCTGCTCCAAGTGAAATCCCCCCACGTGTGGAAAATGCGCTTGGCAAAAAGCAGGTGATCTTTAAAAAGGCATTAATAATTCAATGTTTTGTAATTTACACAAATGTGACACAGAGGGCCGAGAACTGACGTGTTTGCACACAACAACAGAACCAAAATGGAGTTACGGTTTGAAACTGAGCAGCAAATCCACTTTAGGTCTGTTAAATCTTTCCGAGCTCCACGACCCCACCCACCCCAAACCCAACGGAAGACAGTGATGGTGTTTCAACAGGGTCGACTCAGTCCGAGTCCTCGTCGTCCAAATACTCTTCAGCGTTGCTGTGTGTGCGGGTGATGTCTGAAACAAGAGAAATAGACAGTTAATATTCACATCAAATGAAAATATTGGTGGCTAAATGTTTGTTACATCCTTTTTTGAGCATTGCAACGCCCACGAAACGACTCCTTGGACTAGCATGAGTTAAGACATTAGGCACAATAAAATTTGTCTAGAACAGTGCAAGTCTCATTCATCATGTCAATGGCTCTAAATTTAAGGGTTAAAATGACTTCATGTGGTGCTTGTGGTAAATTCAAGGACTTGAAATAACACCTCAACTGTCTGTTGTTAACCCCTACACACCAAAATTACATCACAGAACTAGCTGCTACAAAGGCTGACCGTTGCGTCGCCTCATGTCTCCTTTATCTCAGCCAAAAAGCTGCACCTGAACACAACGCAAAACTAAAGCTGGCGGTCAACAAGCTTGTGCGTTCTGCACTTACGTGACAGGAAATTCCTTTCTGCCGATATATAATCCTTAATAATGATTGAGCCACATTTTTTGACACTACTCTTGCTGACATAGCTGCTCCTAATCGAGTGTATGGCTGAGTATATGTCAGAGGGAAAAACTCAGCAAGAACAACTGAACAGGCTTCTATGAAACTTGGATGTACGATGGGTCTTGGCTAAGAATAGAGCACCTTAACTTTGGGTATGGATCTGGATGAAGGCACAGATCCAAGAACATTAACCGATAGGGCGTATTTTAAATAAGCTTTCATTTACTTCTCAGGGAATAATTCATGGATCTTGATGAAAAAAGACTTCCTTGATTTATATCGAAAATCCAGATCTAGGAGATTTTAAATGTGTTTTATTCAATATTGAATTAGGCTTGACTGAATTAAAGGGGACTGTTGGGTCTTGGGGGTGGTGTTGTGCTGTACTGAGTCCAGTGTGTGGTCCATCCTGATGACGCTGTATGTGTGGGTGCTGCGACGTCGCTCTCTAGTGGCAGCTGTACTTACTGTTTCCCTGCTTCCTCTTGAGAAGTGAGGCACACTGGGCGTTGGTGGCCATGTCCAGAGCCAGCTTGTTCTCGTTGTTCCTGATGTCCGTCCTCGGATCTGAAAACAAACACACTCACACTGAAAGCACTGGAAACGAGACGCAGAAAGACACAAAAGATAGAACTCTGTGCTGGATGTTGTTTCCTCAATCTGTAACCACATGTTCTCATATTAGGGTTTGATCAAATCTGCCTAGAGCTTCCTCTCTTTGTACCTAACCTCATCTGTTTCCATATAATCCAAAGACAAAAGGTGACCTGCTGTTGGTTGATTTCTTTTTCTTTTTCTATAAAACCACATGAGATACGACTTGATACTCACTCTTGGTTAGCAACATTTCCACAATGTCAGAGTAACCTTTCCAGGCTGCAGCGTGCAGAGGAGTGTCCCCAAGTTTATTCTGTAACACATTTTCATCACCAACAAACACTCAGATGAGTATTTAGACAGACATCATTAACTAAGTTAAATCATCACATTGAAATATTAGATGAAGATCGGCAAAATATGTGAAAAATTCACAGACATGGAGGGAATTCTGCTGGAAAAATCTGATTTGTTTCCTTGTTATGTGAAGTAAAGTATGCATCTACACAGATGTCCAAATGCTGGAGAGAGTGGATCATTTGATGTTGGGCATGTTTTTTAAATGATCTGGGTTTTGGGAGAGCTTCAATAAACGATACATATTTTTGTGTGATGCTTTATTTCTAGAATTGAAATACTTGGTTCAGTAGAAAAATTAATAATAAATAATTAATAATAATTAATAATTAATAAATACATAAGATAGAAAATTAAATGGGAAAGTCAATAAACAGTTGAATAAATAAAAAGATAAATAAATAAAGAGGGAAATTAAAGCAGAAATATCAATTCATGTCACATTTTGTATATCAAGTCATGCCTCCATGAATTTTTAATTGTATTTTTGGTGCATTTACGGGCATGTTAATTCATTTACTGAGTCATTCATTGGTTTCTTTATTTGTGTTTTGATTAAGTCAGTTTCAGTCCTCCACAGAATCAGGCACCACCACTCTCAATGTTTCTGACTTATCGGTGAACTCTCACGTGTGAATCTCACCTGCTGGTTGAGCTCCACGTTGGACTGGCTTAGCAACAGCTCCACCACATCTGACACAAACAACAAAAGGAGAACTCTGAGTGACGGACTGTGTGACCATTTAATGACATGTATCACATAACAAACATGCAGGAACAAACTTGGGAACACAGAGAAACTAGAACTAGCTCTTGTTTTTGTTTCCTCTGAGTCAAATATTCAGATTTATGAAATGAGATCCAGTCAGTGCTTCAACAAGGCAAACACAGGTTAAAAGAAGCTACCTTAATCAATGCAATGCCATGTTATAAAGATCAAAATCATAACTTGTTTAATACACTACAGTTATTACCTCTATGTCCTCCGTGGCATCCCCAGTAGAGAGCAGTGTTTCCAGCCTTATCCAGCCCGTTGATTCCAACCTTGTTATCCAAACATTCCCTCAGCCAGCTCAGATTACCTGTTGAAATACACACATAGATGCAAATGATTTAAAAAAAAAAAAAAAGTTGTCTCAAGTAAGACAGAACTGTCTCGAATGAAGGAACTGTTGCACGGAAAAAGAGACACGTCACAATAAATAAATAACGCATGAACAACACTCATTTTGTCGGTTGCTGTCGCACCTCGTTTGGCTGCTTCGTGCATTGGATTGTCGACAGACTCTGCTTGCTCGGCCACTAAAACAAAACCAAAATAAGACTATTAGTGCATCTGTGATTCACAGTTACAAGAAACAAAAGGTCATGATGCGTAATATTCTGGTCACATACGCATGTATGAAATTCAAAGTCAGTCCGTCTATAGTTTCTACTCACCATAGTTACTTGGAATTAGCCCCGTCCTTCCTTTGCACGTCCCCTTCCACCAATTACTGTCACTCTGAGGATAATATTGATGTGGAAGAAAATGAGTGCGGACAAAACGTCCAACAAAAAATGCAGGGAAAATAGTAGTCAAAGGACAAAAGGAGAGAAAAGTGCAAATGCAACGGAGGAAAAAAAAAATCGTTAAAAGGTGGAAAATGGAAGAAATAAATTGCAGCACAAGGGAGACACAAGAGTGCAGCGCTCAGCTTCATGAGAAAGAGGAAGAAGAAGTCAAACTGAAGGCGATACGGGGTGAGCATGAAGACGACATCTGAATCTCTCCAAGTTTTTACTCACCGTGTCGGAGATGTACAAGTAGTCTCCCTCTTCAAAGTACAGCTCGTCCGGCTGAAGACAGTAAAAACAAATGAGACAAGGTTACTAAAAGCGACTTAGTCACAGTGGCTCAAAAACAAGAAGTTCCTCGCCTTCAGAGTATTCTGACCTCAAGACTGACTGTCATGTTACATTTCAAACCCTTCTTCCCACGCAATCTTCCCCCCGTTCACCACAAATGGAAACAGTCATGACGGCTACATTGTGTCAACTTGTATATAAGCGAGGAGTGAGAAGTGTGTGAGGAGTTTTTATTTTCATTAATTTCAGTGGTTTCATTGAAAAAATATGAATTAACTGTATCAATTAGTCTATCAGCAAACTATTTTGACAACGAATGAATAATTTTGTTCAAATATTCCAAACACCCGAGATTGACTTTACTTTTCTTTCCTCCATATTTGATAGTTAATTAATTATCTTTAGGTTTTTGGCCTGAAAACATGCAACCTGAACGAATTATGATGGACATTTTTCAGTTACCTATTTTCTCTCTACTCAATTATTGTTCTTTCTTTTTTATCCCTGCAACTACTCAAATCTTAGAGCTGAACCCACTCTGATGTAATGCTTCAGTAATAATGAAGACGAGAAGTGCACACCTGCACCAAAATACATTCTAATATGTCACTTACTTCAGTTGATTTCATCCATCTATCACCACACCTCTGCTAATCTCCCTTCTTCCATCTGGCACAATAATTCAGGGATTAATACTTCCAGTGTGAAGTTTTAGAACTGGTTTAACTTGTTCCATATGTATGCGGCTCTCCGGGAAAATAATATTTTTTCCAAAGGAAGATGATCATGCTCACAACCGTTTGGTTTATATTAACTTTTTTACACTGGGTGCACATAACTATTTCATGTACACACACCAGCAGATTATCTAGATGCAGCATAACACGTTTTGATCACACTTCTTAACACATTATGTTAATGACTGTAAACAGGAATGAAAATGCAGATAATTGTCCACAGTACAATGTTCACATATGGGACTATTTGCTGTTGAAATTTTGAATGCATGATATGGAATTTTGTAGGCAATATCGATAACCTATAAAAGCTTCTTATGGCCAATATCATTAGGATAACTGATAATATAACATTTTTAAATTTATAGAGAAGTCAATACCTTCACTCTGTGTGTACCTGAGGGTAAGAAAGGCTAAGATGTAGTATGG
Source organism: Acanthopagrus latus (assembly GCF_904848185.1). Lineage (NCBI taxonomy): Eukaryota > Metazoa > Chordata > Actinopteri > Spariformes > Sparidae > Acanthopagrus > Acanthopagrus latus. The sequence goes on from NC_051043.1 coordinate 22,438,926, forward strand.
AAAGATGGAAGATTTCATGGTTTTCCTTTTTCTTCCTCTCAGTGGTTATTTGTGAACCGCAAACTAACTTTAAAGGTGCAAAGAGCGATTTACTGTATCAGAGTTTGTAAATGTTGTGCTTGTTACAAAGGTGCACTATGTAGTTTTGGGGAAAACATTTTAATCAGAAGAGAAATATCTTAATTTCAAGTCCTAAATAAACATTATTAAAGATTAACGGACACAGCAAACAGTCTTCAACAGTCATCAAACATTAGAGAAACAATCCATCGTAACAAACAAAGAGCTCATACCGTTCTGGGGTCAAAGGTGAACAACGCTCTGAACACCTTTACTTGGCCTAGCAAAGAGAAAACACACACAGAATGCTTGTTAGATTTAAAGTTTATAGACTGTTTGTGCTTAGTTAACCTCATGATGTTTGCATAATATAGTGGTGAACAGAGCACACAATAGTTGAGAATATAGAGTCAGTGACCACACAAGCTGCCACTTCCCCGCCCTGCAGAAAAGCCAGATTAGTTTCACAACATTGAGCCTGAAGAACGCAGCTTTAATGTGAGAAATTACTCTTGTGAAAGGGTGATAAATCACAGTGCAGCATCATCCATCACCTCAATAAAGCCAACTGCTTGATGCTGTGCCTGAGCAAAGCAACCTGTTCCAAATAATAATAATAATAAAAGAAAAAATACTGCCACGCGTTGCTGCCATGCACAGCCAACAACAATGCACAATTCTACAGGCAGTGTGGGGATGGAAACACACAGATGGTTCTTGTGTGTGCAGCCTTGAGGTAGCTGCCCTCAGGGCCTGTGTGGAGCCTGGCGTTAGCTCTGCTGCTGGAATGCTACCAGAGTGGTTGTGGCCTTAGCTGACAGCTGAACTACTTCATGGAGACCAACAAAAGGTCTTAAAGAGGGTTATACCAACCTTTGATTTCTGAAGTTATGTATGGCATGTTGCACTTTATATTCAGTATAACTAACACACAATGTTGACAAAACAGAACCAGCAGCCTTTGGCTCCAATCTCGTTCAGCACTACTGCGAATGGGATGCAACTCTTCTGATTTGCATCAGATTTGCAGATAAACGGCACTCAGTGCTTTTATTCTTTTGACTTTCCTTCCATAGATTTGTCCTGTTGTACACACTCTTATAGGACATGTCAGTAATACATTTTAAAACATTAGCACAAACAATACAAAGAGATGCAAACAGTCTGTTTTATCTCTTCTAATCTTGAATTTGTGTTATCATATTTGTTTGTTTAGTTGTTCTAATCTGATCTCCACACTTGGTTTAAGTACTATGCCACCAGTGGAGAAAGATCTGCCTTGGCACATTATTATTCTGTTACAGGGGGAGAGAACCTCACTCTGGCTTGTATGCATTTCTTTTCATCAATCACTGTCATCTCTGGCACCACTAAGCCCCAGATGCAGTGATGATGCTCAAATAGTGTTCAGGAGGACTTGTTTGGTGGAATATTTGCATTTGTGGAGACGAGCCCTGGCATGAAAATGGACACATTTACGTTTATTTTATTCATAAAGCACATTTAAAAAAACAGCTTGAAACAGCTGATCAAAATGCCAAAGCCAAAATCACATCACAGAGAATCAATGATTAATCACAAGAAAATATACAAAGCATAGAAAAACACAAACACAGTAAACAAAAGCTGGTTTAACTCAGGAGGGCTCAAATGCTAGAATGTAAAAGTACATTTTGAGTCCATCCCTGCAGGTCTGCCTTGTTGAGTGATCCAAATATTTTAGCTCGGAGGTTGTTGATGTCGTTTCACATAGATCTCAGTACAGTTAATATCGGAAAAAGAAAGACAATAGAGACTGAAATAGTCAGTCTGCCTGATCATGCTTTGCATACAACTGATCCAGTTTCTGTAGAGCCTTTTGAGTAACGCTCAAAGCCCTTAGAAACATTTAGTCTAGACATGATTGGATGCTGAGAAATCTAATCTTTGCTGAGAACAACAATTTGACTTCTGAAACTTTCAAATGTTATTCCACATTTGCATGACAACATACACTATATTACCAAAAGTATTCGCTCACCCATTCAAATGATCAGAATCAGGTGTTCTAATCACTTGGCCTGGCCCCAGGTGTATAAATTCAAGCACTCAGGCATGCAGACTGTGAAACAAGACATTTGTGAAAGAATGGGCCGCTCTCAGGAGCTCAGTGAATTCCAGCGTGGAACTGTCATAGGATGCCACTTGTGCAACAAATCCAGTCGTGAAATTTCCTCGCTCCTAAATATTCCACAGTCAACTGTCAGCTCTATTATAACAAAATGGAAGCGTTTGGGAACAACAGCAACTCAGCCACGAAGTGGTAGGCCACGTAAAGTGACGGAGAGGGGTCAGCGGATGCTGAAGCGCATAGTGCAAAGAGGTCGCCGACTTTCTGCACAGTCAATTGCTAGAGAGCTACAAACTTCATGTGACCTTCAGATTAGCCCAAGTACAGTACGCAGAGAGCTTCATGGAATGGGTTTCCATGGCCGAGCAGCTGCAGCCAAGCCACACATCACCAAGTGCAATGCAAGGCGTCGGATGCAATGGTGTAAAGCACGCCGTCACTGGCCTCTAGAGCAGTGGAGACGTGTTCTCTGGAGTGATGAATCACGCTTTTCCATCTGGCAATCTGATGGACGAGTCTGGGTTTGGAGGTTGCCAGGAGAACGGTACATTTCAGATTGCATTGTGCCAACTGTGAAATTTGGTGGAGGAGGAATTATGGTATGGGGTTGTTTTTCAGGAGCTGGGCTTGGCCCCTTAGTTCCAGTGAAAGGAACATTGAATGCTTCAGGATACCAAAACATTTTGGACAATTCCATGCTCCCAACCTTGTGGGAACAGTTTGGAGCGGGCCCCTTCCTCTTCCAACATGACTGTGCACCAGTGCACAAAGCAAGGTCCATAAAGACGTGGATGACAGAGTCTGGTGTGGATGAACTTGACTGGCCTGCACAGAGTCCTGACCTGAACCCGATAGAACACCTTTGGGATGAATTAGAGCGGAGACTGAGAGCCAGGCCTTCTCGACCAACATCAGTGTGTGACCTCACCAATGCGCTTTTGGAAGAATGGTCAAAAATTCCTATAAACACTCTCCTCAACCTTGTGGACAGTCTTCCCAGAAGAGTTGAAGCTGTAATAGCTGCAAAAGGTGGACCGACATCATATTGAATTCTATGAGTTAGGAATGGGATGGCACTTCAGTTCATAGAATGAGTAAAGGCAGGTGAGCGAATACTTTTGGTAATATAGTGTAAGTCAGTCCACTGGTCTATCAGTGAACTCCTGTAACACTGTTGGACTCATTATGGACAATTAAAAATATAAAAATAAATAAATAATCAAAATCAGTACAGCAGAACCAGAGATATCAACTTCACTTTTCAAAACCTGGCACCTACATTACCCAAAATGCAACTTGGCCACAGGGTGCCACCGATGGAAGCAATATATCAGATTACATGCAACTTCCTCAGGAGCCACAAAAGGCTTTAAAACCTTTTTTTCACATATTCAGTTGTACGTCTACACACACTTAATATGTACAATGTATGTAGTTACCCTTTAAAAGTAGTTGCCGGTACTTGTGCAGAGCCTTGTTACTAAAAGCACCATAAAAAAATACAGAGCAATATTATTTTTATGACTTCATCTATTGCATAACTTTTGTAATAATGTTGATCTGTTGAACAATAAACAGACAAGCATGTTCATAAACTGATGATGGTGTAATAAATCTGCTGTTGACTCGTGGACAGCTTCTGTCTCTCTGATAATGTGCATTTTATTCTGGACACATAAAGCTGAGCGAGTGTCCTTTGCTTTAGCTGACAGACCTGAATGTTGGACGGTTTGTAACTCCCCTGTGCCGTTACTCAGGGTTTCAATTTGGCTAACACACTGTCTCAGTGTCTCAGAATGAGAGGGCCTGAGCTGCTGCTGCTGCTGCCGCCGCTGCACAAGCCAGGCTCTGTTCAACACAACGAGTGTGTCTACTCTGCAGGCCCGGTCATGTCGCTTACAACACACAAAATGCCTGTGCTGACGAGTCCACGCTCTCTCTGCATTTTAAAGCCACAGGCACACTGAAAAGATTTATTCTAGCTTCAAAAAAAGAGGAAAAAATGTAATTTCAATGTGAGCACGACACAGACAGTACATTTTATTTCCTTGTGGTTTTCTTGGATGATCTGCAGCTGTGTTGTTTCATTGCAAAAGCAGCTCCGACAGCTCAACTCTTGCCTCAACATAAAAAAAAAATTAAATGGGTCTGACACTTGGTTTCTCATTCCTGTTTGAAGAAGCCCAACCCAAAAGCCATCTGAGCCTCCACAAATATAACACCAGGACTCATAGGTCCGCAAACTACAATGTTCTAAAACCAGACAGAGAACACACACAGACAGCTCTCTGAATATCTGCTAAACACAAAAAAAGCAGGTCAACTCACAAGCCTGGTCCTGTAACCAATAAAAGTTATTTCAGCACTCATGTAGTGCCAAATATTTCTTCAAGCAGCCATTGGGAAAAAATGATCTCAATACACAAATTCTATCAAAAAATGCCCATCAGAGAGACACTCAAAAATCAGAAGCCCTAAAGTTGGCACACACTGATTAAAAAAAAGTTATTTAAAAAGGGACCAAAACGCACCAACATGGAGGTCTGAACCAGCTGCCTCCAGCTCAAGAGCTGCCCTTTAATTTCCACCCCAGCATTTATAACATAAATACATCTGAACTGTTCCCACTCTGCATTTCCTAGCAAGCTCTTTCCTCCTGACGGCGATGCATTTCAGTCCCACAATTTTGTGTCTCAACACGCACTACCACATGAGTTAAGGCTGCATCAGTCCTGACTATGCGGCTAATAAAACTGCCGGCTCTCACACAGACACACGCCAACCAGCCATCTGTCAGGACAGACGATCTCACCGCCGGCTGAGGTGTCACGGAGCCGACTCATTAACAACCATGACGAGTATGATATGATAATGATGCCTCCATCCTTTAAAGTTTTGAGCTACATGACACACCAGCGTCTGCTGAAATGCACCTTCAAAAGCATGTTTTTTTATTAGACATATTTAGATGATTTAAGACATCATGTGCTACTAGAGTTAATATGTGAACCTTTTGGTTACACCTGCCATTACCTGTGTAACAACCTCTGATGCACAAAAATACTCTCAGCTGTGCGTTTATTAGGTGAGCAGAGACTAATGTGGTCTAATATAACATCCCTGAAATAAATCTAATGTTCAGGAGGCGTATAATGTTCAGTTTTAGGTGTTGGTTTAACTTGATGGACGCTGTGGTGTTACAATGAAAGACGTTTCTAATATTATTTATATCTTAAGTGTATATCAATGAGGGTGAAGAGTTTTTTAACTTACCTCTCAGTTGTGTGATATAGTTCAGTAGCACCACAAGCTAAAACCTCCTAAATGCCCAGTTTTAAACAAAAACTGAACATATAATCTTCATGATCATCACAACCTATTGCAGCGCTGTCAGAATACATTATATCAAATATTTGTTGTGCCGAATAAAGTGTGACTTCACTGAATAACGCTCGCTTAAAGTCTCTATTTACTCATATTACAAAAAGTTTCAATTGTGGAGGCAAAATCAGTGAAAACTCTTCTGTCACTTTTCCCATGAAATGAAACAGATTTTCTTCTTTTTTAGAGGAAGTGTTGTACATTTTGTCCTAGTGAGGCAGAAGTCATGGTTATAGTTTTAACTATAGTTTTATAGCCAGTGGTTGATCAATTAGTCAGACTATTACAACTGATCACAAACTTTTCTTGATATGTGATTCATTGTTTTGAGCATGTAAGAAGAGAAAAAAGTAAAACAAATCTCACTGTTTCTTCATTATTTTCTGGTTCATGGACTCCTACGTGGCAGTAAGCCAAATACCGTTGGGTTGTCACCTTTGGTTTTATGAAACACTGATCGAGATTATAATTTTACTAAAGATGTCAATTGTCCATCCTTGAGACAACACCTGTTGCACAGGAACAATCTAAGATTACAGTTTGACAAGGTAAATGTTATTCATATCTCATTTGGAAACAAACATGACGTGCTCTAAAAATAACTTAATAAGCAGCCTAATAAGACTCATTTCCTTATTTCTGGGGACTGAGTGACCTGAACAGCGCACAGGACTGAGCTTGCAGGAAGTAAAACTGATGTCATGCAGACTCATCATCACCTCTTAACCTACGACCCAAAGCCACTGGATGACAGCTACCTCCTTGTGTGAGTGATGGAAATAGGGAAGTCACAGAGGCCTGCAGCTGAGAGCTGGATCTCCCTGTCAGTCAGCAGTCAAGGCACTTTTAACAACTCCACTGAGCTCCTGGTCCAGTCAGCAATAAGTTATGTTGATATTACTCAGAGTTAATTAGCCTTTCTGTCCACTTGTTCATAAAAAGTTTCACAAACAAACGACAGAAATCAGCCGACCTCACTGACAGTGAAGTGCACACACCGCCCGCCCATTAAGCTCACATCGCCGACAAGGTGTGTAGTCCCCGACAGAGACAGAAAAATAAAATATAAACCACAATTCTCTCATAACCCGAGTCTTACCTGGCTTGGCCGGCTTGGGAGGAGGCTTCGACATTTGCAAGGCTCGGATATAAACCAAAACGCGTGTGCTGTTTCGGTCAGAAGCGTCGCTGGACTGAGGAGCACTTTGCTATCACTCACAATGAGGAAGTGCAGCAGCGCTCAACGGGGGACGCGGAAAGGTTCAGCTGCGCATGCGCAAATCTAAAGCTGAAACTTCCATTTTTGGGTGATTTTTCCCCATGTGAACTTCCTATAATATATAATGTTTGTTATCTTATCTTATGTTTTACACTACTCAAAATTAGGTAGGGACATTGTGATATTTCATTGTTTCACTTGATTGTTTATTCTGTGACATATCTAAATTTTTATTTTTTCTTTTCCGAATGTTTTCGGTTCCCAAACATAATGTGACTCATTTCATTGGACTTTTATTGCATATCCATGCACATGCATATACTTTTTTTGAGTAGTCTACTCTAACAAGATTTTCATTTTTTTTCTCCAAATTTTAATTTCTAACCCTCAGGTTTCTATAATTATATTTCACATTTTTTTATGCACAGAATTCTATACATTTTTAAAATTTACTTTAATGTAATTATTTTGAATTGCAAATACCTTTTCAATGCAAAATTTACTTCATATTACTTTTTACATGTTTTCATTTTGTTTTTTTGATTTATTTTTTAAAGAAATATTTTTACTGTCAATTTTTTATAATAATATTTATGTGCTTGATCTTCCATTTAAAAAAAACATTCTATTATCATACGATTTTTAATGCATGATTTACTTTACACTACTTTTTGAATGTTTTCATAACGTTTTTGTGTCTAAACCCTGTTTACTTTAATTTATGTAAGGCTTTTATTTTTTTCTATTGCTATTATAAGTTTAAGATATAATAACTATAAATATTTGTATCAAGATCTTATATGTACTTACATTTTCATAGTATTTCATTTTAAACTATTTGTATATTATTTTGTTTTATTTTATTTATATCTATTTATTTTATTTTACTGTATTTATTGAAACGTAACACTGCTTTTTTTTTTACTTCCTTAATTACTGTAGCATTTATTTTAGACCTATATCATATTTTAAGCTTCTTCTTCTTCTTTTTTTTTTTTTTCTCAATGAGTAGATCGTTAATGACGTGGCAGCTCCTTCAGCAAATCACAAGCGTCCAATAGCGGAACAGCGTGAGGCGGCGCAGGGAGTCGCCTCAGCACAAACATGCTTGTGTGGCAGGCTACTTCGTTTATGTGCTTTTACCAGTCTTATGTAGCAGAAACGTCGCAGTGAGGATCCACAACAGGCTGAAATGAAGACACTAGTTGTTGGAGTTGGCGGGTGAGTATGTTCAAGGGTCGTAAAGATCAACCTGTTGCTCACAAACATGTCTGTTATTGTTCTCCCTGGTCATTCTGCCCCCAGACAGCCTGCAGTAGCTGCATGCTTACTGCAAGGAATGTAAAGTGCAAGCAGGTTTTTTTTATCAATAAGTCAGTGTCAGATTCAGAAAATGCTCCTTGGTGGTTTATTGTGGTTGAATACGAGAAAATGCATTAGCACTAATAACACTAATAATGACTATAATGCTGATGTTGGCTAACTTAAATGCATTGGGAGCAACAGGGACATCATCAGATCATCAAATCAGCAGCATGTGACGACCATGTGGCAGATAAGGCTTGTTTGGTTTGCAGAGAAAAAAAGAAATCAGAGTCCGGAGAGCTTTTTTGTTTTTCTGCAAAGACAGGCAAGTTCTTAATGTGCATAGATGCCTGAAATGTTGCATTCATTGCTTGTAAATGCAACACATTCAGCAGAAGTGGCACACAGATACTTTCAGTCAAATTAGGTGTTACAGTGTGCAAAATTAGTGATTTTTCTGTCAGATTGCCGATAAGAAGTCATTTTAAATTGTGCTACTTTGGCTCTGATGCAGCATCCTCTCACGCAAAGTCTATGACTGGTAACTTGTCACAATTAAGAGCCTGTTAACGCTGAATATTCTGAACTAAATGTATCAGATAAATGTAGTGGAGAGGAAGAGTAAAGTACCTGGGAATGTTACTTCAGAACAGTACCTTAAAAAAAAGAGAAAAAAGAGTTTCATTCTTTACTGCAAATAAATATCGGTCCCAAATATTAGCTTTTAAAAACTTGGATATCTTATAATTGGTTTCAGTAGTGGCCCTGAAAATCGACCCCTGGTGTTAACAGTTAGCGATAAACATTTACTCTCTCTTACTGTATTTCCTAATGTGACTTGTGGTGTTGAAATAATAACATATCAGGTTGTGCCTCACTGACCTTTCTGGTTTACAGTATGTTGCACTTTGGACCATGAAACACACGCATAGTGCAGCGACCACAGCTGAACTGATAATGGATTACTGAGGCTGATGCTGATATTAGATAGTGGAAAATAATTTGCCAACTATATGTTTATCTTTTTACACCAACTAGTGTATTTGATTAAATGTAAGATATTGTTGGTGTTTTTCTTAAAGAATTTTAGACAAAATATGCTTATAGTAAGTCCACTAGAGCTAACTCCAGCTGTCAAACACTCAGTTTGGAAGCAGACTCTGATGAGTTACGAAATTCTTATTACAGCATTGATTTTCTGTCTTTTACATAAACAAACACATTTTCATGAGGACATTTAAATGATCTGAGCAGGAAGTTTTAAGGTAGAAAACAAACATTTCTACAATTTCTTTCAATATTCTTTTTTTCGACTGGTATATACACTGATTTCTGAAGTTAGGTGAAGAAGTTAAACCACCAGAGGTCAGCAACTTTTTTAAAGGTTGTGGTTGACTTGAACACATACTGCGTGTAGTTCACTGTATTAAGGTTATTTTGGCATTTTATAAAAGAGGGTGAGTAAAAGAAGGTCTTGGTATTTGTTGTGCAGCTTTAAAGTTTTCTAATCGATGCTTACTGTTTGTCTGTCAGGATGACCAACGGAGGAAAATCTACTCTTTCGACGAGTCTACACCAACAGATACCCAACAGCTGCATCATTGCACAGGACTCATATTTTAAGGTGAGGCTGTAAGGCCTTCTCTTGAAATATTTACACTTTAGAAGTCATGCTGGAAATTTGATTTTGAATCTGAGTGATCTCTCCTTTTTTTAGGACGATTCTGTGGTACCAGTGGACGACAGTGGGTTCAAGCAATATGACAGTAAGGACACGACAGACAACAGATCCTCCCTGAACACACTGTTGGGATTATACTGTGAATACTTTAATTATTTATTTTTTTCTAACCAACCAAATGCACACAATGTGAAAACATCACATCAAGACATCTTCAGTGCAGCTGTAGTCAATCCATTTGAAAACGAAGAACAGATTTATGGGTAGATGGATGGATGAAGTGCGAATAGCTACCAACACTGAGGTCTTATCTTTGCTATTATGTCTGGGAATGTGGGAGTTTTAACAATCTTGGGGATGTTGTTAGAAAGTGCAAATGGTAAGTGGAAAATCTTCAAAAGCTGGAACCAGAGAATGACAAATGATGACAATGATGATTTAATGAAATGCTCTGTCAGGAATCAGACCTTGTGCTTCTCTGGAAAAAGAAAGGAAATGTGTGCCACTGTGTTCTGTTTTAAGTGCTCGATGCTCTCCACATGGACGCCATGATGAGAGATGTCGACTCGTGGCGAAGAGATCCGGACTCGTTCCTCAGGCAGCGAGGCCTGAACCCAGAGCTCCCTGCACCACCGGTCGACACGGAGGTGTTTGTGCTCATAGTGGAAGGCTTCCTCATTTTCAACTATAGGTACATGGGACAGGCTTTAGTGAAGTTACTGACTTACAATTACAGTTTATAAAATTAAAGCTGCGAGCAGCGTTGGACGGGCCCTCGCAGTCCACGCACCTCGGGGCATGCTGCCATCAGGGCTTCCGCATGCAACGCCTTGAATAAGCTGTTTCTTTATAATTTGGTGGCCTGCTCCCGCTGGAATCAAGTAATGTACGCTGAAGTCAGAAAAAAGTGCGTGTACTGCTGCACGATTCTGCAGACAAAGACTGAGTTGATGGTCCGCTTCTGGAGCTGGCTGACGAAAATGTCCACATGAGGCATAATGCAATGAAACAGTTTCAGGAAGAAGCTGAAAGTATCATCGTCCAGTAGCTGAAGAGAATTTTTTCTGAAGAAGGCCTAAAAATCCTTAAAACTAAAACTGTGATGATTTGGAAACCGTAAAAGATTTTTAGAAACTGAATACATGCCCAACAGTTCAAGGTCTTCTGACTCTTTAAAAGGTGGAGTGGTGTCTGTAGCTCAAAGCATGAAGCACAACAAGAGGTTGAAAGGCGATGAGTTTTGAAGAGGATTTTAAGATTTTCCTATTTACTTTCCATTCAAACCAATTAGACTGCAACCACATCGCCACCTATTGGCTGATTTGCACCAAATTTTACACAAAGCCTCTTCAGTCCATGGAACACAATTATGAACATTTACGTGATAATCAGACAGTATTTTGTCAAGATGTACACGATTGTCTGCGTTCAACACAATATGCAGGAATTTGTTGTTTTATAGTTCGGCCATTTTATGTACTATCAAAATTCTTTTGATAACTTTTTGTCAGGAGGGTCCACAGATGCTTCACACAAAGTTTAGTGCAAATTGGTCAAATTGCCTAGGAGGAGTTCGAAAAAGTAGGTTTTGCATTTGTCGCAATTTTGCAAATGGAAACTTAGCTCGAAAGTGGGCCTGGCCTAAACCAAATAATTCAGCTGAATTGACGGAACATGTAGATATAAGGTTTAACAATGTGTGACACAATATGTGTGACTTATGGGCCAAAAACTCTTTCACGTGGAAAATAGCGCCACCTGCTGGTCATTTTTGGTATGTAAGTTGCAGGGGCTAGTCTATACCACCCCTATGAATTTCATTTCCATAAGTGTTATGGTGTGGGCACAGGGCCAAATATAAAATTAAACTGGCACCACAGCGCCACCTAGTGGCCGATTGATAAGTCCTTTGTCTGATATCCTCAAGAGGGCAGTGGCAATGATTATACCAAGTTTGGTGTCAATCCGCCTATCAAAATTATTTTAATAACTTTTTGTCAGGAGCGTCCACAGATACTGCGTGCCAAGTTTCGTGCAAATCGGTAAAATCGCCTGGGAGGAGTTCGAAAAAGTAGGTTTTCGACATTTTGCAACGTAGAAAAAAAAAAACGGTAGGTGGAAATGGGCGTGGCCTATACCACGAGACACAGCCCAATTCAGTGAACGCGTGGATATAAGGTTTTTGAATGTGCGACAAAGTATATGGGAGTTATTAGCCAAAACGCGCTGTGCTTAATAACAGCGCCACCTAGTGGTGGAAATTCAGGACGACAATAGATTATAAAATTTTTCGCCCAGTGGGACTTATATTCCAAGTTTGGTGAGTTTTCGGGTATGTTCAGGCAGTGAAAAATGCAATCATTTCGTCCGAAGAAAAAAAAAAAAAAGAATCACTTCAAAAACAATAGGGTCCTCGCAGGTTCCCTGCTCGGGCCCTAATAAAAGAAGTGATGAACAAGTTCCAACAAGCTGTACTGTTTCCCTTTCAGCACATTCAGCTCTCTGAAAGTGAATGGAAATGTGAACTGTATGTTCTGGTTCACTTTGTCTGCAGTTATTCTGCAACACTTTCTCCATGGGCGAGGATGCGATTCTGTATACAATAACATAACACAGTTGGAATAAAAACAAAGTTGAGAGGTGAAATAAGACTTTAAACAACATTTAGATGTGAAGGTGTGAACATGTGGCCTACATTTATGTCCCACACAAGAGCTAAACGGTGTTGACAAGAAGCACCAGTCACATAAGTCATTTCAGTCACACAGTTACAAAGAAAATGTCTTTATTTTGATTCCATTTGGTTACAAAGAAAAAAATATCGAAAATATTCTTCATTACATATTTTTAAATGTTTTCTCATTTGATTTTTTTTCAAATTAGTACATTTCTGCTCACCAGGTCTCATCTTCTATTTGTTATTAGTAAGTACTCAGTTTAAAAAACCAAGCTTCTCGTACAGGATGAGTAGGTCGGTAGCTGCCTAATTGTTTCCATCTTCTCTGCTTTAATAAAAGCAAAATGCCAATAAAAAACAGGGGAGTTTGTAGAAAGATGATGTGAATTAAGTGAACAAACTAAACCAGGTCTGTTTCACAAGAGACTCATTTGATGCTTCATCACAGACGGACAGAAACCAAAGAGTCTATTTTGATGAGGATGTTCGGGAGTCTCACAGTCTGAGAACAACATGTCAGTCCAAAAAACTTGATTTACAGGAAATCAGGATTCATTTCAGGAAACCGTCGTCCAACTCGTCCTCAGCAGCCTGTTCCTCTGCCCACAACTTTCAGCTCCTGGCTGCTCTCGTTCTGGAGAAACGAGCAGTGAACTGCAGATATATCAGCCATGTTTGATCCCCCTCGTGAAGTACAGGTTCAGGCTCCTGTGGCGGCTCGTCTCCATTGATTGGCTCATCTTGGTGATTCGTCCTTTCAACTGTCCATACATCACCTGCAAGATGAGAAAGAAGAGCAGTGGTAGTTTCACGTCTCTTGTGCAGGTTTTGTGTCTATTTGTGGAAGTTTTTAGTGAATTTGTGGAGGTTTGAGTATATTTGTGAAGGTTTGTGTATTTGCGGAGGTTTTGTGTATATTTGTGGAAGTTTTAGTGAATTTATGGAAATTTTTTGTGAATTTATGGATGTTTTGTGTATTTGTGGAGGTTTGAGTGTATTTGTGGAGGTTTTGTGTATATTTGTGGAAGTTTTTAGTGAATTTATGGAAAGTTTTTGTGAATTTGTTTAAGTTTTTTATGGATTTGTGGAGGTTTGAGTGTATTTGTGGAGGTTTTGTGTATATTTGTGGAAGTTTTAGTGAATTTATGGACTTTTTGTGTATTTGTGGAGGTTTGAGTGTATTTGTGGAGGTTTTGTGTCTATTTGTAGAAGTTTTTTGTGAATTTATGGAAATTTTTAGTGAATTTGTTAAAGTTTTTTGTGGAGGTTTGAGTATATTTGAGAATGTTTTGTGTATTTGTGGAGGTTTTGTTTGTATTTGTGGAAGTTTTTAGCCTTTTTTGGGAGGTTTTGAGTGTGTCTGTAAAAAGCAGTTAACACGTGTAAACACTGAGAGCCACAACATTAGAACCAGTGACAGGTGAAATAAATAACATGGATCATTGTGTTCCAATGTCATGTTCGGCTGTGAAACTATGGGTCCCAGCATTCGTGTGGATGTCTCTTTGACAAACACCAGTCACCCAAACACAGCTGCAGACCAAGTACACCCTCTCATGGCAGCAGCACTCCTTGGTGGCAGTGCGCCCCCTGCAGGACAACGCGCCTGCAACGCTGCAAAAACTGCTCAGGAACGACCCGAGGAACGTGGGAAAGAGCTCAAGGTGTCAATATGACCTCCAGATTCCCCAGATCTCAATCCAGCTGAGCTTCCACTGGATGCAGTCAGAGCCAAGACCGATCCATGGGGGCCCCAACATGGATTGGAGTTGGTTCTGGCGCATCCAGCAGATGCTCAGCTGAAGTGGGATCTGGACAATGAGAAGACCAGTTTGAGGCCTTGGGTTCTTTGCCATGAGGGGGTGCAGTTGGTTTGAACGGTGTTTGGGTGGCTGTGTTTGTCAAAGAGAATCCACAGAAATGACAGAACTCAAAGTTTCCCAGCAGAACATTTGATTGTAACAAGATGATCAATGCTCACTTCACTTGTCAGTTGTTTTAATGTTTCAACGTTTCAATGTTTCAATGTTAAATAATTTTCATATTTTGCATAAATTTAGTTTTAACTATATTATTCATACTTTCACAGTACTTTGTCTGACAGCTTTAGTTACTAGTTACTTTGTCGATTCATATCAATATTAAACATTTGCTGATGAAACATGATATATTATTATAGATTAAGTTAATCAGCATTAAAAGCAGAAAGTTGAGATCTTAGAGAGGCCATGTGAGACAAGCCAGTGTCCTGCATTATGGAGGACAATTATTAATTAATTGATATATTGCATGATGCCGGCATACTTATAAAGCAATTCTGTACAAAGACAGCTGCTTTTTGAGTCTCATTCTCAGGTCGTCAAATAACGCACTTTGTGAGCTATTAACAGGACTCATAGAGAGTCAAGTTGTTAACAGTGAGAAGACATGTATTTTCAATTACATTTTATTTCAAGATACATTTTTTATATACATTTTTTGTGATTATCCAGTGGCTGTAAAAACTCTCCTTGAATCCTATGGGTTTTGAGGTGGGACTTAAGTCTGGTCTGGTTGGTCAGTTCACACAAGCCTGACCACAAACAACTGGATTGCTATTACTGAACTTTGGTGCCTGGAACTCTACAGTGGCGAACTGGCTATTGTAGCTTACGGCACTCAACATTGTTTAGCTAACAATGTTAGCATGAAAAGCTTCATACCACGATGTTTTCGCCAGCAGAACAACAACTTCCGAGGGTTCATAAAGCTCATCAAGCACTCTCTGAGCACACAGTTGCGCACTCAAGTGCAGATGTACAAGAACTAAAAACAAACCTTCAATACACTCCGAAGGGTGCAAAATAACTAACAACCGCTCAAGCTGTTTGTAGCTATCAGTTCACAAGACAACTCCAAAGGTTTCATAAAGCTCATCAAGCACTCTCTGAGCACACAGTTGCGCGCTCAAGTGCACATGTACAAGAACTAAAAACAAACCTTCAATACACTAAGAAGGGTGCAAAATAACTAACAACCACTCAAGCTGTTTGTAGCTATCAGTTCACAAGACAACAACTCCAAAGGCTTCATAAAGCTTATCAAGCACTCTCTGAGCACACAGTTGCGCGCTCAAGTGCACATGTACAAGAACTAAAAACAAACCTTCAATACACTCAGAAGTACTCAGACAAATTAACAACCACTCAAAGTATCTGTAGCTATCATTTCACTACATCTCTACCATTAACATGACAACAACAACAACAACTGCTTCCAAAGAAAAAATGTCACCACAACACATTCAGATCGTTATCAGTGGTCTGCTGGGCATTAAGGCCGAGGGCCCTGTAACAGCTTTGTAATGATCTCTGCTTGGTGTTATCAAGCAGGATGCTGTTGCACACAGTTGCAAAGAAAATGAATTCCTGCAATTGTTTTCATTTAGTTTTATCACAGAGGTTCAACATTATCTTCAAGCAAAGGCATCGCGCCCATACACACTGAACTCGCGAGGGAAATCGTCATGGACAGTTGAGGGCAGAGATCCAAGCCGCTTTAGTGGCGTCAGGCTAGCTTCTACCGTGGCCCTGAGCATGTCCCTAGCCAGGCCGAAGCCCAAGCTAAACACGCACACTATGTGCACGCTTCTACCAACCATAGGTTTCTGGACATGAGGGACCTGTAAGTTGGCGGGATCGCACGAGGGCTCGTAAGATACGCTATTACCAATACCAGCAACTGATCAAAGGCCTGACTACTGCCATTCATGGAAAACACTGCTTACAGCTCCGATGGACTGCACTCGGGCATTTGCCATTGAAGATAGCTGAAGTCTGGCCAAGTTAAACTATAAATTACAATAACACCAGGTAAGCCTGGCAGACCACTAACAACGGGACTACTCTTACTGAACTTTTGTCCCCAGGAAGCTCTACACCACAAGGCCTCCAAAACAACACGTCTCAGCTCAGTTCTGCTGGTGTCGTAGCTCTCAATCCGCTGCACTTCTACCATGAATAAGAATGCTACTGCTAACAAACCTTACACAAGCCACCAAAAATTAACATGTCTCCGGTCATTCTGCTGGTGTTTACAGCTCAGTTTGCTGCACCTCTACCATGAATGTGACCACAAGAACCGCTTCTAAACCAAAAACTTCACCACCACACAGCTGCACGTCAGAAACTGAATAGGATCCTTATTAGTGGCCTGCTAGGGGAATACGCCGAGGCTAATGTTAGTGTTGAATCTACATAAATGAAGCTGTCCATTTAAATGTAAAAGTCCCAGCTCAAAACCAACAGGGTTCAAAGGAAGTACAAGTATTTCAAACAGGTTTTGCTTTATCAAATCAAATCAGGTCAATCAGATTTTGATTTACTGAGAGGAAATATAGACATATAGATATTTTAGACATATATAGAGTATTTAACATGTGTATACACTGAGAGTCATATCATTATAACAGTGACAGGTGAAATAAATAACATGGATGATTTTGTTCCAATGCCATGTTCGGCTGTGAAGCCATGGGTCCCAGCATTCGTGTGGATGTCTCTTTGACAAACACCAGTCACCCAAACACAGCTGCAGACCAAGTACACGCCCTCATGGCAGCAGCACTCCTTGGTGGCAGTGCGCCCCCTGCAGGACAACGCGCCTGCAACGCTGCAAAAACTGCTCAGGAACGACCCGAGGAACGTGGGAAAGAGCTCAAGGTGTCAACATGACCTCCAGATTCCCCAGATCTCAATCCAGCTGAGCTTCCACTGGATGCAGTCAGAGCCAAGACCGATCCATGGGGGCCCCAACATGGATTGGAGTTGGTTCTGGCGCATCCAGCAGATGCTCAGCTGAAGTGGGATCTGGACAATGAGAAGACCAGTTTGAGGCCTTGGGTTCTTTGCCATGAGGGGGTGCAGTTGGTTTGAACGGTGTTTGGGTGGCTGTGTTTGTCAAAGAGAATCCACAGAAATGACAGAACTCAAAGTTTCCCAGCAGAACATTTGATTGTAACAAGATGATCAATGCTCACTTCACTTGTCAGTTGTTTTAATGTTGTGGCTGAACAGTGGAGATATACATGTTAAATAAAATATAATTATATAATTCATAATATATATAAATGCAGGTGTTCGTTAAACTGAAACAATGCCAGCTGGCTACAATATCGCACTTAGTAAATATTAAAATACTATGACTTCCTTCTTTTATTCCCCATTGAACTAACCTGTACATTGCTTGCTTGCAAATGTTTGCCTTTTTAATTAGCTTTTTTAAAGACAAACAGAAAAAGAGGGAGAGAGACTAGTGTCCCAACAGTGACACTGTCATGGCTTCTGCCAACCCAAACTGTCGGTATTCAACGACCTGTGAATGAGACTCGACTATCCTCTAAAATCATTTACTGATCATAGAGTATTAATGAGCAGAAATTGACAAAACTCACACTTTCTGCCTCTAATTTTTGCACCTATATTGCACTGACCTGGTTGGACCAGGTGTGTCTCCTCTCCGGGTCTGATCACCATACAGGTCAGAGCTGTTCCACCTGAAGCTGAAGACAAGTCCCACTGTTCACCTGGAGAGAGGAGGAGGCACTTTAGTATAACATGATGACTACATGCATACATGTCTGTGTGTATACACATATTCTGATTGTAAGCAGAAAAAAGATGTATGGACAGAGTATAGACACATCTGGCAAAATGGGATTTCTTACAGGATTATCATTTCATAATAAAGAATGATATAGCGGTCTGTGACCACGTGCATGACATCACCTCAGGAGTCTCACATCACTCTGCACTATAAAATCTACTTTCATCTGATTTAATAAATGTGTTTTTAAAAGGTAAAACAAATGTAAACCAAATGTAATAAGTTCTGAGAACATTAAGAGCTTTATACACGAGTAATATGATTTCAAAGTCTATCTTTTGACAGACAGTGCAGTGATTGCAGTAACACATTAAACCAAAACTGAGACAAACACACTGAATACATGCTGTGCAGCTACAATGAGGCTGCTTATTTTGTGTATAAACTACTTTAGCTGCTCAAAATGACCTTCTAGATGCTGACATACTAACATACTGAGACATTATTGAGCACCTGGAGCCTGTTAGCTAACTGTGCTGTACTCAGATATTCAGCTGTAAAGATGATAGTATTAACAAGCTAACATTACACAGCACGATAATGGCGTCATGCTAACACTCTCCAACAGACACACACCTTAGCTAACATGCAAACCCGTCTGTAAAAACACAACGATGAAATGACCCAGACGTCTTTATAAGCTCATTATAGTGTCAGTAGCCCGTTAATAAAGCAGCTGAGCCGCTGGTAACATGTTTCCAAACCTTGCATTGCATCTCCAACAAATTTAAACTCAGCTAGCTAACATAACCACTGACTTAAACTGACCAGTAAACGTTAGCTAACCAGCTTTCATGCCGTTTAAAATAATAAATAAATAAATAATACTTCAAGCCGAATTTAACGAAACTAGCGACTTGTTCTGAGACAGTGACCCAAATTTACTTAACTGTGCAGTGTTCATGTAATAAACACCGCAGATATAAAACGGCCAAAATCACAATGGAGTTTGGTGCATTGGGCAAAACATACAGTCCGCGGCGCGTTTAAATGGATGTAATTACAGAATTATGTTCCAGCCGAATTTATCTCAACACTAAACAGTTACACGAGATGTCTACAGTTTCGTGTTCAGAGTTATTTCAGAAACATTTGAGGCAAAAACAAATCTGACCGACATGAGAGGGAGGCTGGCTCCATTTTAACCGGCACTAGGCTGAGACAACATGGAGGTTACTTTGCAATGTGGAGCTCTTTGATATAAAGGAACATCACCTGGGCTAATCACCTGAGATCTATACAACTCCCACACAGACATGAACACACCTGAACTGAGCAGGTAAGCACACACATAAAGCAGATTCGTACAGAAGAGTTTACTGACCGTATTCGTGTCCTCAGAGTAGAGCCGCTGGAACCAGAGTGACGATCCAACAGCTATTTAAATACACATCTACAGTTTTGGAGGGAAATCCACTAATTTCACGCGGGAAACGAGCGAGACCGCCCCTTTTCGGCGCGCTCCACCTGCATTCGTCAGAAAGTCTGTGGGCGGGACTCATTGTGTTTATTCATCTAGTGTGAACTCATAATGGTGTTTAGCTCAGGTGGTAGAGCAGGATGTGAATGGAGGCTTTGCTTCTGCTCTGGGTTTGAGTCCCGCCATGGATCCTTAATTAGGGCCCGAGCAGGGAACCTGCGAGGACCCTATTGTTTTTGAAGCGATTCTTTATTAGGGCCCGAGCAGGGAACCTACAACAAAATTCCTGCATATTGTGTTGAAAGCAGACAATCTTGCACATCTAAACAAAATACGGTCTGATTATCACGTAAATGTTCATAATTGTGTTCCATGGACTGATGAGGCTCTGTGTAAAATTTGGTGCAAATCGGCCTATAGGTGGCGATCTGGTCGCAGTCTGATTAGTTTGAATGGAAAGTAAATGGGAAAATCTTAAAATCCTCTTCAAAACTCATCGACTTTCAACCTCTTCTTGTGCTTCATGCTTTGAGCTACAGATACCATTCCACCTTTTAAAGAGTGAGAAGACCTTGAACTATTGGGCATGTATTCAGTTTTTAAAAATCTCTTACGGTTTCCAAATCATCACAGTTTTAGTTTTACGGATTTTTAGGCCTTCTTCTGATTTTATAAAGGGTGTGTATTGCGTGAGCTAGAGTGCGTGACATCATCGCCAGAGTGTAGAGCAGCTGGAAGAACTGGAGAAAAAATTCTCTTCAGCTACTGGACGATGATACTTTCAGCTTCTTCCCGAAACTATTTCATTGCATCATGCCTCATGTGGACATTTTCGTCAGCCAGCTCGAGAAGCGGACCGTCATCTCAGTCTTTGTCTGGGGAATCGTGCAGCAGTACACGCTCTTTTTTCTGTCTTCAGCGTGCATTACTTAATGCCAGCGGGAGCAGGGCACCAAATTATAAAGAAACGGCTTCTTCGAGCATGCCCCGAGGTGCGTGGACTGCGAGGGCCCGACCAACGCTGCTCGCAGCTTTAATTGTTCCTGTTTTTGAACAGTGACCATTCATTTATCTCTCACAATAAGGGTCAACTGTTCTCCAGGATTTATTTTACAACTTATTTTAAACTTAACTCTTTCTTATCCCCTAACTTTCTCATATGTTTTATGTCTTTGCAGGCCTCTCAATGAGCTCTTTGACAGAAGATACTTCATGGAAATTCCGTATGATGTGTGCAAAAGGAGAAGAAGGTGTCTTTTTTAAAAATCTGAATATCTAAATATAATGTTTTCTGTTTGAGCTTAGTGAAAAAGTTTGCCTCTTAACGTTTTGACCTCCTGACAGTTCGAGGGTGTACACGCCTCCTGATCCGCCGGGATACTTTGATGGACACGTGTGGCCGATGTACCTGAAAAACCGCGAGCAGATGGAGAGCACGGCGTCCGGAATTGGTGAGCGTCAAGGATGTCAAAGATGCCATGTGCACAGATGTGATGCTGATGGGATGAAAACTGTGATTTATTGGAGTTGCACCTGTCAGCTGCACATAGCTGACAGGTGACCTTGGGTGACTTGAAAGGTGCCGCAAAGTAATGCAACTATTATCACTGTAGCAGTTGTGCTGGTATTAAATGTTTAGATATGTTACATCTATATGATGAATATCTATTCTTTCAGTGTTTCTGGATGGACTGGAGCCAAAGGAAGAGCTGCTGGCTGCTGTATATAAAGATGTTTGTCAGGATATAGAAAGGCTCAGAGGTTAGTCGCAGGAAAGTTATAAAGATTTATTCCATTTTTCGTTTTCCAAGATATTTCTGTCATAGATGATTTAATCCACAGCACACTCGTAAATCAAGGGTATTTTAGTATGTATACTGACATTTTAATGGTTAACTTTTGCAGCCATCTACATATTTAAAACCTGCTTTCGTGTCGCAGATGTAGTATAAAGCCAGAAAGCTGCAGACAATATTAATCAAAGTCAAAAGACAAATTGTACATTTTTGTGCCAGCTCTGTTTTCCTTGATGAGACTCTTTTGAATGCAAAGTTTTGAATATTAATGTGATCACATAGAGACTTTAAGACCTAGAAGATGCGCCAATCAAGAGAAAAACAACACACATTTTATTTTGTGTATTTTGTTTGCAGAGAAAGACTGAAACAGTTGGAGTTCTACTTGTTTACCTCATGGAAGATCATACCTGCTGCTCCCGTAGACGTCAGGAAAGTTCATATCTGAACTAATATATGACAGAATGGACCAAACCAAGTTTCACATACATCACAGTGAACCTGACGTCAAAGCACAGTAATGGACAGTGTTTTAAAGACAGGATTCATTTTTGGAAACACTAAATAGATGAAGAATTTGTGACTATATGAAGTTGATACTCCGTATAAAACATACAGTGAACTAACGTTTTCTCTCTCACTGCGTTGATTTTTAATATTTTATGTATTTTAATATTTAGAACCAGAAGTCTGAATCATTCTCTGTCCAACCAGACATGATCATACATAAAACCTTGACTTGTGATACAACTCCAGATTATTAGATGAATAAAGTGTGCCCAATTTCGGTTTTAAATCATTTCTCACTCGTATTTGGATCTTACAGACATTAGACAATAATCATTGTAGGCTGTGGTTTGGTAGAGATTAACGATGACTGACACTGACACTGACACTGACACGGTTTGTCAAAGACTAGATTTTTTTTTTGTCCAATACTGAATTGGAACAACACTCTGCGTATCTGAACCATTAGTGGCATTTTGTCTCCACCTAGTGGTTGAGTCGCATACGGTGGAAACTCACTACTCAGTCACCTGAAGCTCTTTTTATCTGTTAATGTGAATGTAAGAGGAGGCCTGAGTTAAAGGCCCATCAACACCTTCAACAAATCCTCTCGCTGCCCATTAACTGCACTGCACGCTGCAGATTTTGCATGGCAGCTTTATTATATACAGAGATAAAAACACTATTTGTAATATGCCGCAATAACTGTATGTCCGGAAGTCTGCAGCGAAAAACGGAATTAAAACTTAATCCTTATTATTCTCCCCTAGATATTTATCATATTAATAAGACCCTTTCACAGTTTGAGAGGTTGCAAAGTTAGTAATCCAGCTTTGGTGCAAATGTTTTCAGGAATTTTTACACTTAATGAATATGAATAAACTGGACTGGATCTGATGAAGGGTCCAAACGTTGCACAAGCACAGTGACTGGTACCGCATGGACGTGATGTCACAGCAGCATTTCACTGCCAAATAAACTCAAAGCGACAACATCAGCCCGGCACAGACACACTGGTGTTTGCAACTTCCTGAATCTGATTTCCCAAAAGCATTGCTTTTATAAGACCGGGTTATTGTTATTAAAAGGTCAAATTCATTTGGTTTAGAGATGTCTGACTTGTTTGCTGTCAACGTTACTTCTATTTTCCAAAAGTTCACCCTATATTTTTTCTGTCTTTCTTCCTTCCCTCATCAGTGGATTATTTTTGCTCAGCTGATACAAGACGTGTGTCCCCCTGTTGCCCAATTTCTGTAGAAATCTCGCCTATTGCAATAGCTGCATTGCTTCACTGATATCATCTTTTTTTTTTTATAGAAGGTATTGCATCAGTGAGATGTGATTTTGCTCAAGATTTTGTCAAAAATGTCCACACTGCAGAAAAGTCTGTTCATCTATTTATTTAATATAGAGACAACTGAAGTGACTACGAGGTTCAGGACTCTTTGTTAGAAGAACCTGAACTGGTCTTGCACTCACGCACACACACACACACACACACACACACACACACACACACACACACACACACACACACACACACACACACACCCCTCTTCCTCCTCAATAAGCGTCCTACTTTTCCAATCCTATAAATAGACGGGCCTTCTTTCGTTTTCACACTGAAACCTGTTTGACGGTGTGAACCCACAGCTGCTCTCTTTAACACTCTCGTGTAACTTCTAGGAACTTTATTGCTAAACCCTCCTCTGACCCATGAACGTGCATCATTTCTCACCACACAATGTGATACAAATTTTGCCAAAAAGTCCATGCAGTCAGCAGAAAAAAATTTATGTTTACTTCAGCAACCAACTTACCCGACCGGCGTTTGCAGTTGTGGAGTCATCACATGTAAACTTGGACATTCCTCACTTCCCTGTAGCTACTATATCCTCTTCTCACTCGACTTACTTAAGCTGCTGCAGCTCTTTCTCACATCGACTCTCTCTGTCAGCCTCGTAGCTTCTTATATGCCGAGTTGAGTCTTGTGAGATCATAGTATTAAAAAATTAAGCTGAGAACATGTCCAACACAGGATTTTCGACATATGTGTGTTTGCTTCTTGCTGGCTGCTTCTCCTGCAGCAGAGCAATGCCAACCAGAGTCAGCCAGGAGGCTGTGAATGACAGACCTGTGATCGGTGAGTGAAATGTGCTTCAGGTCAGGCAGATTTCGCTAAATCATTTTTACCTGTTTAGCTTATTCCCATTTTGTATTCACAGCTGGTTTTGTTTTTGTCCTGCAGGCATTTTGACTCAGTTAGTTTCAGATGAAGTGATGAAACCCTTTGGGAGGACCTACATACCTTCCTCCTATGTGAAATACATTGAGTCTGGGGGCAGCAGAGTGATGCCTATCAGGTGGGTTGAATCGTCCTTTGTTGTTTATCAGCAGTAAAGATAAATCATGTGTTTAACCGAAGTACGATCGGTCGATTTCAATAGGCAACATGTAAGAGAAAGTTGTTCTGGTAACTCTTTCTATGAAGCCCGTGCATTATAATCCATTATGAACAGATTTATGATGCATTATAATGGACCCACTGCGCTGTTTAATCATAGAGGCACTCAGGAACATTCAAAATGCTCTATGCGAATAATCATAACTCGCTATAATGATGATGTCGACACAGTGAGGCTGTACTCATAAGCAATTGTAAATATTCATAATGCTTTACAATAATAAACATAACACAAGGATCATTGATTAACATTTTTAAAGCTGGAAAGCATTGTAACTTTTTATGACACATTAAAACCACTGTTATAATGCGATATAATCTGACTATAAATTGCTGGCTGTAAGGGGCATTTGGTTTGCATGAAGTAAAGTAATTAAATTCCTCAGATAGGCAGAAGTAACATATAGTTACATACATAGATGTAATACAAGCTGGTTATAAATCACTATAAGTTGTCAATGTATGCCGTAAGTAACACAATCAGTGGATCCAATAATGCATTAGACCGGGGGTTCCTAACCATCGGATGAAAACCAGGACATGGGTCGTTCTGTACTGGGCCACGAAAAACCCAGGAGGACCTAAGGAGGCTGATGTGATTGCCATTTAGCTATCCCACTGTGTTGTTGTGTTTGCTATTTATTTTCCTGAAAATGGCAACCTTTCTGTTGTATATCACACGGCAAATGATTTTCATTTAATGTTAGAAATGTCCCTAAAAAGATTGAAATATACATGTTCAGAACTTTCAAGAGGTTAGTAAACAGTTTTATTTGCTTTTCAGTCACAACGTCACTGCTGACATGTGTTGCTATTGTTGAAAAAGAGGACCTTGATAATTCTGCTACCTTGGTTCCTTTGTCTGCACCTGTTATCTGCACTATCATGTTGCCTGGACACTGGACAAAATGAGATGATTCATCTCCAGGGGCTATCCTGAATAAATAAATTCACTGTCAAATTATATCGTCAGGGACATTATTTGTTTTGTTTGCCTTCCACAGATTGACTCTTACTACTGCTGAGTATGAAGACATCTTCAGGAAGATAAATGGGTGAGTGTAACACATTCCTATCTTTTACATTTTTGTTTCTTCCGTCTATCACTGCTCTAACTGTGTGTCGTCTCTTCAGTTTGATTTTCATCGGTGGGGCTGCAGATTTGGAGACGTCAGACTTTGCCCGGGTGGCGAAGATATTTTTCAAACTTGCTCAGACGGTTCGTACAGCAGAACATTGTTTTCATTGGTTCTCTCGCTCTGACACAAAACACACAAACAGAAACCAGAGTGAATTTATTGTACCGAAGAACAGATTTGAGGGACTGATCTTGCCCCTGTCTCAAGTATTTTCATTGCGTTAGGCAATTTTTAACCTCACATTGTTTCAGAGTGAATAATTACACTTTTTTACTAAACTGAATTTAAATGAATGGTACCATCAAACTTGTTTTGCACTCTAGATTTTGCTAATAAGACAAAGAAAGGACTCAAAAAATTATGATACTTAAACGTGACAGTCTATCACTAATTGATACTCATACAGTCAGTCACAGAGGATTAATATATTATATACTGACATGCACTTTGTTATTATGTGTTTCAGGCTAATGATGCCGGGGACTTCTTCCCTATCTGGGGTACATGCATGGGCATGCAGCTACTGACTGTCCTGGTGGCCGGTCAGAATCTGCTGACAAACACCACAGCTGAGAACATAGCGATGCCCCTCAACCTGACCACAGGTAAGAGAATTCCTCTATTACTGCTAAAGGAACAGTTCATCCCAAAATCTTAATCTATCTTACTATAAGTGCTATTTATATCTACTTTGAATAACAGGATTGAACAATTGAAAAATGCTTAATTAAGGAAATATGTTCTAAACTTGAATATAAAATGGACGTTTCCATGTTTGGCCTGGACTGAACTGTACCACTGGGTGTCAGTAGAATCCAGTTACCAGTCAGGGTGGTGTCGTCCTTGTTTGATGATTTCTTCTTATCTTTTAAGTTGGGTTGATTCAATATTTACATAAAGTTCACTTTTTTTAACTGCACGTTCACCCGTCTGCCTGCAGAGGCGAGCTCCAGTAGGATGTTTGAGGGCTTCCCCAGCGAGCTCATGAAGGCTTTGACCCACAAACCACTGACCGGCAACTTCCACCACTATGGAGTTGAAGTAAAGGTACGGTGAATCCCTCTGCTGACCTGTGTCACTGTGCAGGATGTTTCACTTCCTGTCAGGGTTTTGTCCGAACCATTTGATGATTTCAACATCTCGAAAAACGTGTTTTCTGGGGGTTCCTTACCGACACTTCGACTCAGTAAGACCTTAACAAGATATGCATTACACAGACATACATCTATGTATGAACAATAAGCAGGTATAATGTTTATTAAACATGATTTCACATGCAATAGGAGTATTTTTCTGGCTGGGAAAGTTCCAAAGGGCCTCACAAGCTCAGGCTCGCAGTGTGGCAGTTTGTTTGCGGTAATTTGATTAATTAAATCCATGAAGTCTAAACTGATCTTAATCTTGCATGGTGCATATTCCTAAATCAATATGTCTTTAATCAAATTGCCAGAAAACAAACCTTGTTCTATTCAATATTCCAGTGGAGGAAGACTGAACACAGTGTACGGAGAGAGGAGTATTTTTGTCTCGCGGCGCCTCAGCACATGAACAGATTCATGTGCTTGAGAAAGATAAATCAGATAAACTTGCCTGATACCTTGAAGGGAAAACAAAAGGGACACGGCATCAGAGGGAAGCACATGAACACACACTCACAAAAGATGGAGAGTTAGATACACAATAACCACCAGAGAGTAATAAGACAAATGTTCTCACAGAACTTCCGGGAAAATGAGAACCTGCAGAGTTTCTTCTCCATCCTGTCTACAAACGTTGCTGAGAACGGAGCCGACTTCGTCTCAACCATAGAAGGTTACAAGAATGTTTCTACTCAAAAACAAACCTTTAGTGTTGATCTGTCGCAGAGTTTTTAAGACAACCAATTTCTTTGTTGCCAGGTAAGAGATACCCCTTCTATGGAGTACAGTGGCACCCGGAGGTGAACCGCTTCCAGTGGGACAGCAGGCTGAACTTCCCTCACTCCCGTCAGGCTGTTCAGTTATCGTCTCTGCTCGCTGAGTTTTTCTCCAATGAAGGTGAGATGACAATCACACATTATTAACCATAAGTACTGCCTGTATGATAAGGTAGTAGGTGCGGTTGTGGTATATCATACGTAGTTGTATGACATTTGAGTGGGATTTAGCCGTTTAGTGTTTTTGCAGGAGTTTTGTTTCAATCTGAGTAAGTACTTTAATGTTTTTCAGGTATTTAATGCAGTTTTTAACCACAAATGTTCATGCACAGCAGCCCATTTTACTTATAAAAGCTTTCTCGGTTGAGCTCTTAAGTTTTCTATGTCACAATCTTTGGTGATTTCACAACAAATGTTACCATGGCAACGACTAGAGCTAACACTTTATATTGTATTGTATTGTATTCATAAAAAATGTGTCAATGGATTCTCCAAAATAATTTGCCATAAATTGCCATAAAGGGCAGAAACCCATCAGATCAGATCTTAATTCAGGAGTGACGGACAAAAAAGAGGAGATTAACATGCTGGGTTTGAAAAAAATGTTTATCGATCATTTAACATTTTTTTACTATTAAATCAGATTATATCTCAATCCATTATGCTCAAACCAGCATAAAAATATCACATTTAACAATTCTATGACCTGTTTGACCTTCTCTCCTCATGGAGATGATTAATCTGCTCTGCTGTGCTCTATTTATTCTCCTGTAATCACATGCATCTCACTTCTGCTTTGTTTAGGAAGGAGAAGTTTACATCGGTTTGACAATCCTGAGGAAGAGGCCTCGTCACTGATTTATAACTACACTCCCGTCTACGCCGCAAACTTCACAGGATATGAACAGCTCTACTTCTTCTGAGTGTCTCACAGCTACGCCTCGAAACAAAAAGGGTTGATTTCAGCCACTTGTACACTGATTCAGCGATCACTCATCACGCCGAGGAGAGGTTTCTGCACTCAGCACTTGATGTTTTACCAATTTAGAAGAAGTTAGAAAACTTGTCTGTGCTGTTGCTGCTGTCAAAGTTCTTGTTCGCATAAAGAAACTGAGATTTTTTTTTTGTCCTCTTGGCGATTGAAAGCCTTTGCAGTACAATGTCTGGATGGATCTTGTATATCATTTCATCTAAAAACCTCAAGGGACTCACAATATTTACATTTGACTACATGTAGGTCAATAAAGAGGTGAAGGATTTGACCAAACCATTTCCCCTGTTGTTCAGCAGTGGAAGGAGTTGTGATGGAATTGTAAATGTTCAGGTTTACTTCTGTATTTTTTTGTGCTTTTGCAAGGATTTCTCTTCCATTACACATGGAAACCTGAGATTGAGAGTTCTCTGTTGACCCTTGCAGTTCACCACAAATGTCATGTCATGTCACAGTATTTTCAGGGTCAAGAATGAGCCTTCAGTCTCAGATAATAAAGGCTTCATTATTCCCTTGACAGAGTCTTAGCCCTGGCAGCGTGGAGGCGGCTGTTTGAGACAGCGTTTAGACCTTCACAGGGAAATGAAATTCACAGAAAGGTGAAAAGATAACTGAATAAATAAAATTGTATTGATAATAAAGACTGCAAGACAACTGTCCTCCAAGGGCTCCGAAGACATCCAGGTTTGATAAATGTAGTTTTAAACCTGCTATGAGGAAAAATTAACTATGAAACAGTCACAATAAATGAGACAATCTGCAAGAAGATTGACTATTTTTATATAGTTATTCATAATGCCTGTCAGCAGGTCAGATAAGTTATTATAAGTCATTAAATAAAAACTATGTTTTATGGTGTAGTGCTGAGAATGAGTTGAGTGGTCTGCCTGAGGGAAGAAGCTGCTGCCTGGTGGCACGGCACTATAACAAGGTTTGCTTTGTTTCACGTATTTATCTTACAAAGCCACAAATAGTAATAATTTATCATGAGATTAATCTTTTTCCACTTGAATTTGATATGTATGCATGTACATTATGACTGTAAGAGATAGAAAGCTATTATCATGTAGTGTACTTTTCAAAGGGAGACACTTATGAGGATCAGCTGGTTAGAGGGTTCACTGTGCCATGTATGTAAAATCCTCCACTCTGTGTTTGTTTTCTATCAGCCAGATTAAGGTCTTTGTGACAGGAGGCGGTGGTGCTCATGCTGCTTTTGTCCACAGGGGGCGCCAGAATCAACATACATTTATATTTTTTGTTGCACCTTTAAGGTTTTGGTTGAAAGTTTATTCTTAACCTTGGAAAGCAAAGACAAAAAAAAAAAAAAAAAAAAAAAATCTCCATCAGGCTCTTTAAACTGCATCGAATGTTTTTAAAAATCTTTTTTCAAGCCATCCTCTGAGGAAGACGAGGAGTGTTTAAAAAGCTCTTAAAAAGAGCTGGATAGAGCTAAGTTCACCCTGAATAACTCAAAGTCAACTTCAAGGTTGAGTTCACCAAAAGTGAAAATTCAACATTAGTTTTTAAGTCCACAAAACACTTCTGGAGCTTCACAGCAAAACAGAGTTGCAGCATTCTCCTAAACACCTGAAACAGACAACAACAACAACAACAACTACAAAGAAACACATAATGGCTCCATGAAGCTCGTTTCACTTACACCCTTTTAAATTCCTAAATCTTAATTAACTGCAGCTGATACATATGATATATGTATTTGATATATACCCAGTGCATGGATAATTTGTGGTGGGTAAAAGGGGCCCACATCTAATTTTTCACCCCAGGGTTTACCTCCAGCCCTGTGAGATGACTTGGACTGGTGACCTCGGTAGTTTATCATATCTTGGCGTTGCTTTCCTTGCTTTCTTGTAAAGAATTAACCCGTATAGCACGCATGAATAACTCAGAGGGAGGTGGTGGTAGTGGTGGTGGTGGAGGACACAGCCAGGGCGTCACAGACACACGCCGAGCCGAGCGAGCTGACGATTGGCCGAGCCGCACGTCAGCCTCGTGTGCGTGGGCGGGAGCAGGAACATCGAGCCAGTGCTCCACTTCGCCCTCCTCTTCTCTCTAACAGATGCTGCTGCTGGGTCACTGTTATGCCGTCTATTAATAATAACACAGCCCAAACGAGCCACAGCGAGGACAGACGAGCAGGGGGGGAAATCCAACACCCACATTTCTCGATTTTTCTTTCTCTCCAAGCAGCGCGCGAATAATGTGACATAACCTCGCTTCAACTTCCGACAAACGCGCCTTTGTACTCGACTGTTTTTTTAATTAATTAATTTATTTATTTTAATTATTCTACCACAGGTGCTATTGTTTTTTTTTTATTCCGTCCCCGCTGCTGGCAGACAGTCTCTCGGCTCTGCTGCTGCACTTTTATTGCGGTCATCCATCTGCTCGGGCGGCTGCGGCTTGTTGGTAAACACGAATCGGATCCCGCCGGCGAGGACTCCCTCTGGTGCATTGATGCACCCGTTTCAGTGGTGTAACGGTGAGCAGTCATTTTATATCTGTTAGGCCTCTCTGTCACACAGTGTGTGTGTTGATATGCAGCCTGGTGTCTCTGGGAGCTGCACGGCAGCGGCGTTGTAGGACTGTAGTCTCCAATGTTTTTCTAAATTCAGACATTTCCTCTGTGAGAGAAGACGATTTGTTGCACCTTCACCCACTGGGGGAAAAAAAACATCACACAGCACTTCCTTTCAGTCTTGCTTTGTGCTTCACATGGATTTGATGGTGTCAACACTTTATTCTAACCTCAACTTGTTTAGCATTTAATTATAAGCAGCATAAACGTTTATTAAATGCTCTTCAAACTGGGGGTCCTTGGAAGACATGTGGTTGGCTTTTTGTGATTGATTATACTTCATATTGATCTTAGTTTGATCATTGGGTGATTATAAAGACTTTAAGAATACAGCTTAAGCTGTAAAAAACAATCAGTCAGAGGGGAACCTCTCAGATTGGGGGTGTTGGGGTGTAGTGTGCATCTGTTTTTGGGGTTCTTGACATCAAATGTTCAGGAACTCCTGTATAACACACTATAATGTAGGTGAATAGAGTAATGTAGAGGTGTTTATTAATGTATGTGTTAACAACTAAAGCTCCTCCTGTGGGCAGCCACAACTGAAAGCACACAATTTACGACTGTATCCTGATTAACATCAAAATATTCCCAAAACTTGACATTAAAAACTAAAACAAAAACCAGTATGGGACTGTATGTCAGCGTACGAGACGTCGTTCGTGTGACGATAATGTTGTCATGTCAATTCACTGATAATGAAAATTCACCACCATCAACTTACTGTGATTGTAAGATGCATGTTTCCATGGGGGAAGTTAAGTTTATTAGCAAATTCTTTAGAATTATACACCTGAAAATGTCCTTACCTGCTTATAACTACATCATTAGAGCCACACAACATCAACAACAGATAACTAATCAATCAGCTGTTTTAGTCTACACATTTCCTGCCTCCTGCTTCTAAATTTACAATGTTTTGGATCCTTTCTTTGTCGTACGTGATATTTAAATGAATATCTTTGTATTTTGGAACATTGTTGAGATACAACGAGGTTTTTCAGTGCTTCACCTCAGTCTGAGGGAACGTACAACAAGCTTTTACTGACAAGAGGATTCATCAATAATGAAGTAATGATAAGCAGCAGCCCTGCTGTTATAAACCATTGATTAATCATTTTGTGCACTGCTTCTAAATGATTAACACCCACTTATGAACTGTATTTTAAACAGTGTCCCTTTAATAACCGATACAGTTTTCCTTAAAAGGTCTGATGTGAACATGTTAAAACAGTGATTATCCAAACATTTAATCAATTTGCGTAATTGACTGGTAGAATGAGAGGCTGCTTTATCAATAGAACCCTTTATTTCCATCTAAACTAACTCTAGCCGAGCGCCACACAAGACCCGTCGTTGTGCTCTCTCTGGGTAACATGTTGCCTTCTCTGAGTAATCGTGTTTACACTGACTGACTCTATCTGAAGCCTCTCGCGCTCTTCTCGGCCTCAACCAATTATCTTAAAAACGTCCCCGTGTTGTTTTGAAACTGCCGTTCTGGGGACAAAATGAATCCCTTCATGTTAAGTCAGACAGCGTGCTTTGGTTGTCACGGCGTCAACCTGGCGAAGATGATGGATCGGTGGTCGTCTTTTCCCTCCTGACTTTCGCCTGTTTAAGTGCAACGGCCGCAGCAGCCTCCTCGGCCGACTGTTGGCGGTGTTCAGACAAGAACAATTACTCCCTTTGTGCTGCTCAATTCCCCTGCTATTCAAGGGGGAAATAGTACAACACACACAAAAAAACACACACAGTATCAAAGAGTGACATTCTGCTGGAAAATGAAGCAGTGTCAGGCAGCCGCAGCTCAGCGTCTGCTCCTGTGCGTCAGGGTATCTGTGATCATGCCTATTTGTCCCGGTGTTGATGTGTGACACATGTAGAGCCTTCGTGCATGTGATGGGGGACTTTTGGGCCCAACCTACTTTCTGCTTGAAAAAAAACCCAGCAGCAGTCATGCAGGCAGGCAGGCAGGCTTGAGTGTTTCCCCCCATGTGAACTGTTGAATATTTGATGGGAAGTTCTGTCTTTAGTGCGAGCAGCAGCAGCAGAAGCAGCTTTGTGTGAACACGGCGTATATAGGACAAAACCCCACCAGGCATCTCGTAGGAGCTGTCAGGGAAGCTGCCATAGTCGAGGTATTTTACAGCTCTATCAAATCACGGAGGGACTTTCCTGCCTTTTTGGAAAAAAAACCCCAAAACAACGAGAATCTGTCTGGCAGCTCAATACGACCGGCTCGAAATCTCCTCCTTCGCGTCAAAATAAGAACTTTTGCTAAGGCTAGCCTCCATCCTTTTTTTTTTTTTTTTTTTTGCATCTGCTACCCTGGGCGCCATGGCAATGGGGCGCCTCCTGAGTGTGCCAATATATAGGTCAGTGGTTATGTGGGGCTCCACCCAAAGTGTAAGAGCACATATAGCTGTCTGCCCTCCAAGCATACAAAGGTGGAGGAGGAGGAAGACGTGGGCGCCCATCCATACAGACAGTCCTGACATGACAAACACACAAAGACTTGAATATAAATGACCCAGATTTGTGTGTCTGCAGCAGCTTCACAGGTGATTTGTGCCATCAGCTGTGCAGTGACATGAATACAGGAACAGAGATATGACCCCCCCCCCCCCCCAACCCACTCGCTATGTGAGTCTCTTTGTCTGCCGACGATCTGTGTGAAGCAGATCGTTTGGCGAATGTGAAGATGATGGAGAAAATGAGGTCTGTTGGTTTGCGCGTGTTCACATCATCACGTGCGTCCAGCTGCCGTTGGGGAGGCTGAGGCGTAATCTGGGAATATATAGAGGATTGAATGTCATGAAAAGGAGTTTATATTTTAATACACATGCTGCACATGTTGGGTACTTCAAGGTGGATTCCAATGAGAAACCCAATCATCAGGCAAGAATAGGGAATTTCTGACAAAACCTGCTCATGAGGAATCCTGTATGTGGGAACGTCCCTCCTAGTTCCCCATTTTCAAAATTAAAAGTACAGAAGGATTGTCATCAAACTGTGGAGTATTCCTCCTTAATATAAAAATCCCCTGTGACTGATGTATTAATATATGACATAATTAGATTTTTATAACTTTTGCATCAATGTGTATTTTTTTCTTCTGGTGTAATCTTTCAATCTGAATTGGATTTTTTTTCTTGGATAAAGAAACATGGTTTGAATTAATCTGTGGTTTAACACTTTGCTGACTTTTATTTTGGTGAATGGGTCGTCTGAGGGGTCATCATAAGCTGAAAGAGATTATGACCCGCTGGTTTCATCTGTAACAATGTATTATATTTGAACAACATTTAGGCCACACTGTAGGGAGGAATATACATTTGGTGTTCAGTCTTTAAATACTCTGAAATTCTTACAGATTTTGGTTAGTGGATAGGCAGTACTAATTTTGACCCCTTTTATGTAAGATTTGTGCTATGGCCCTGCAACTGGGTCAGTGTGTTTAATATACATACATCACACCAGATCGGATCAGGCCCAGGCGTCAAGGACTCTCGCTGAGTGAAGTCATTTAGTGGTGGATCTTGGATTTGTAGCCATCGACAAGCCGTGATAAATGAAGCATCACGGGCTCATTCAGAGAGAGTGGAACTAAGAGGTGGGAAGTATTGATCCTCTCATACTGCAATTTCCACTGTGAGGCGGGAGAAATGTCAAATAGAAATGTCATCGTGTCACTTCGGCTGCAGGAGTGACTAGAAATACCAGGGTCGATTGAAAAAACCGTGCCCCGAGAAAACAATTCCAATCACAGGGATATGAAACTGCTAAAGGTCTCCATCCCTCTATCCATCCATCCATCCATCCATCCATCCGTTCATCCATTCATTTGTCTGCTCACTGATCTGTACATCCACCCATCCATGTGTCCAGCCATACATAGGTTCATCCATCTGCCTATTGTCTATCAGTCTCCATCCATCCATCCATCCATCCATCCCTGTTTCTCCATCTGTCTACTTCATAGAATTCTTAGCCTACTCACAGTCAAAAAGGGTGGGAGTCAATCCCAGCATGCACTAGGCAAGAGGCGAACTGCTCCTTGGACAGGTTACAAGTTGATCTGACTAGTGACCGTAGACGGACACAGTCACACTTACAGGCAGTCCACATGAACTGCATGAGACACAGGAAGTGCTACACAATAAGGAGTGGCTGAAGAGTTTGTTCCTGGCAAAGCTCTTCACTTATGTCATGTAGTACATTTTGTTTCTATTAAAAGATAAGTTGTTGTCGGGTGGCTTTGAAGGCCAAGAGTCAGGAGCTCTCTATTCTGATTCAACAATACACAGGCTGATTCCGCTGATTACTGCCTTGTCTCCGGGTGAAGTCGTGCTAATCAGTGAAATCAGCTGCCGTAGTATTTGATCAAAATGGAAACCTGAACACTGCCTGCTGTCCCCCGTCTCTAATATGAAGAGGTTCATCATCAGCAGACTGCGATGAGTCCTGCGTTAGCTCCGGTTCACTTTCACTCGCTGGGTTAGTGTGACCCTGATCTCACAATGCCGCCTCTCACATACAGATACCGACTTCTCATTACTCATGCAGACACACAAAACACAAGTGTGCTCGCTGTATCTCTTTGTTTCAGTCTGTATAATCCACAGGCTGTTTTCTCGCTTGGTTAAGTTTTTCCCTTGAGATCTGTGGCTCCTCTCAGTTCATTTATACCTGAGGAGTAGAGCAATAAACACACCCCGTCAAATACTGTAAACTGACCTTCAAATATTGTAAACCACAGATGTACTGCAACCTGTCCAGTGTCACGCCACATTTCCCCCCCTCAGTCCTTACCCTCCCCCATCCCTCCTCCACCTCTGACCTTGACAGCAGCGCTACAGTGATAATCTATTTCATGGTAAAACAAACACGTGCAGGAGTGTAGTGTCAGAGAAGGCTGAGACAAAGACGGCACTTTTAACAGAAACAAAACATTTGGAGCACACTGCAAAGTTTTCATCTGTAATGTAGTTTTGTAGAGCATATGGATGAACCGCCTCCCTCTGTAGAAGAATACAGATATCATAATCTAATTCTTTTGATTAAATTGCAGCGTGTTTTAGAACTAGATTTCCGTCGGTGTCTTAAATCGATTTTTCTTTTTAATTTCACCAAAGAGGGGTTGAGGGTGATCTGTGGCTCTAACTGTTACTTTAAACTCCACTGACCTGTTATTGGAGAACAAAGAGGTGTGGATCTGCCGTGTTGACAGATGCAACTGTGTTGCTTGGATACCGCATTAATAGAGTTTCACATGATTATTAAAGACATTGCTGAAAAGGACTCTTTTACCATGACAGGAAAGTGCAGTGGTCATCTTCCTCCACCTTTTTCTTTGTGTCTGTGTGTACGTGTGTGTGAAGCTTTAATTTGTTGCTTCCATTAGCTGCAGACGGAGGTGCAGGTCTGTTTTGAAACATATTGTTAGCAATGCTGTCTTTGTAAATCTTCCCTCTTGTGTTTGTTCAGGGTGCTTCTGTGGTCTTGGACTGGTTTACTCCAACAAGTCGTGCACCATGCCGCCCATCACCTTCCAGGACCTGCCCCTCAACATCTACATGGTCATCTTCGGGACAGGCATCTTTGTCTTCATCCTGAGCCTCATCTTCTGCTGTTACTTCATCAGGTGAGCGGCAAGAGAAGCAGGGATATGTGATTAAAGACAGGAAATGTGTCAGGCTGAAAAAGCAGCCAATGTTGTCCTTCACACAGGACAAAATTTATTTAAGCAAATAAAAATGTATTACCAAATGCGACACGCCACCACCACCAGATGTTGACAACGCGTCATAATTTTGTGCGGTTGAATTTAGCGCATTCACCTGGGTCTTACATTTAGTTCAAAGCTGGGGCTGAGGTGATAAAAACCCAGGTCTAATGCCAAGGGAATTGACCTGGGTGTAAACACAGAGTTTACACATCCCCACATGCTCACAAAAAATGCTCACTCAATCTTAACAGGTTTAAGTGGGATTTTTGACCAGTCGAAAAGAGGCATAAAAGTTGTTGAGACATTTCCGTTTGGACCAATGCGGTGGACCGACCAACATCACAATCCTGAAATAGTCACAGTAGATAGATTGTGTGTGTCTGTGTGTGTGAGAAGGCGTGAAACACAGTGAGGGAGGCACAAAAAAAAAAAAAAGAGAGAGAGGAACAGGGTGACCTCTCCCGCAGTTGATTGTGAACTCCCTGATGAGCTGAGGGGACGTTTGTGTCTGAAGGACAGGATGTGAGGCAACAGGAAGCAGCCTGTCACAATGTGTGAGGACAGCAGAGAGGAAAACTGCAGAGAGCCTCTGCTCAGAATAAACACATGGCCTGAATAGCGCGCAGTGGGAGTACACAAAAACAGCACACATGAACGTCTGCAGTGTGCAGCACCTCATGAAGGAAACGTCAACACCTGCAGCAGGGTTTGTGTTTGATCTTGAGCCTGAGCATCTGTATTTGGCAAAATGCCTGATGTCTTATAATGTGGTGTGCTAATTTTAGCAACATCCAAATCACCTACGTTATCAAAATGTCAAATATTAAAAGACAAATAGAAAAGGGGGCGGGAGTAGAGAGACATTCAGAGCCAACTGGAACAGGTCACTAACAGTGGTAGTTGGTAAACAGTTGGCATGATGCATTCTGGTGGATTTTGAGCAGTGGCCTCTTGTGTGGCTCATTTTCGTTTTTCAACAGCACCAAGTGAAGTAGTCACAATCCAAACAACCTATTCAATATCTTGTTGCCTTTAAAACATAAAAAAAAACAAATTGTAAAGTTTATTCTTGATCCCAAAACACAACTGTATTTGTTGGATATTTAAAATAAGCTATCATCAATATTTTTATAAGACCAATGTATCCAATGTGAAAACCAGGTTAACTTGTGAGTGGTCCGTGTGTTCATAGAAGTAAACCCACAGAGAATTATCACCTGAACCTGCAGCTGGACTTCACAGACTTTATAGCGAGATTCCGCTCGTCGTTTAGCTGTTCGCATCCTCATGACCAGATTTATCTGATGTCAAATTTCCATTTTTTTCTGAGCAGTTATACAAGTGTCTCATTCATATTGGCTTAAAAACCTCCATCTGGTGATGAAGATCATGCTGTCTTTACTTTGTGGCACAATTATCTTTTAACAGCTGTTTCCAAGCTCAGGAATGAACTTTGAACCTCATTTTTTTTAATCCAACGTGTTTTGATCAAGAGCTATTAAGTTGACGCTGTGATGAGATTAGTTTTTAAATTATAAAAGTCGTTTTAAAAAAGGCGACAAGATGAATCCTGCCCAGTATTCATTTACTTTTCTTTAGTAGTTTATTTTGGAGATGCAGTCATTTTAAGACACAGAATTCCTTTTTGAACTCTCTGTTAATTATTAAGTCAGTCGTTCACAACAACTGGACTCAGATCATAATTCAAGACGGCAATCTAGCTAAATTTCAAGAGCAATTAAGGAAATACATATTTACATATATCCTGTATCCTCGTGTTTGTTTTCCATGTGGCATTTCCTCACAGCTCCAACTGGAATTGTGTTGATGACCATGAAGCTTTGGGAGCTCTGAGTAACTACTTCCACCTGACAGAAAAGTGGATATAGGTGATTAGAGCCTGACCGACAAACACTGTCGGCTTAAGTCATCAGCTGACGTTTGCCTCTCACATATAGATCCATATCAGCATATATGTAAGATATTTTTAAGACTGTAATGCAGAAAAGGATGCTGTGATAATTATTAGTTGATTAATTAATTAATCCCATTACAAATCTATGTAACAACTGTTTAATAACCATATTTGAGTGATAACTGAAAAAAATCATTTCTATACCTGCCAATATATTGATATTGGAATTTTGTTATCTCCTAATATCAGTATCAGAATCTACCACGGTGGTCCAGATTATTTCCCTTATTTCTGTCATTTTTCCTACCTTGTTCGAGAAAATATTTGTGATTTTTTTCTTTCTCCTGTGCTGTCCATTTTCTCGCCACATTGATCGTCCACACACTCTCCATGCGCTGACTGAACATTGTGTTGTATATGTGATACAGACATCAGGTTAAAGCAGTTAGGCGGGCTGACTGTCTACATTTTTGGACTGTAGCCGCCCTGTGTTGTCTTCTGTTTGAATAACACATTTAATTTAGCATTTTTAACGCTGGCCTGACACTCTCAAATTCTCTCAGCCAGTCCGGTCTGGCATCCAACAAAATAAGCTCCAATCAACACAACCGGAACACATATCAATATTTAGTTCGGATTTATCGTGTCGTAGTGAGGTTGGGCAATTTTCCGTCATTTTGTTTGGCCTGGGCTCGCCAATAAATTGATCATCAACTCTCCTTCCTGTCTCTCCTAAAGCCTGTGAATCATAACCAATGAGTCACTTCCTGGCCCCATGAACATGCTGAAGGTAGTCTCGGGTAGGAGTGTGATTGTGAATTCATTTATAGACAGATGATTCATCAGATGAATACTGAGCGATGAATGCTATTCGCTGTCAGGGGCAGGTTTCCTATTATCCCTCTCAGACGGGCTCTGTGTAAATCCTGTGTGTCAGGGAGTTTGTGATGTTCAATTTCAACTTAATCTAATGACTAAAAAATTGCCCTCTGTCTCAATTCATCTATTGAGATTTTCTCCTTTTTAGTCATACAAAGCAATTATATGAAGTTTTTCTAAAAAAGCCTTGAGATGTGGGGAGGATTTGCTGAGCGCACGCAATCCATTTAGCCTTCATATTCAAACTGTGGCACAAACTGGGGGTGTGCACAGCAGTGACGGCAGTGCAAAACTGCAAGGGTGCCAAGCTCTCACCAAAAATATCATATCTTTAATTATGCTCCAATCTGCTCGAACAGCAGCAGGTCTCTTTTTCCGTCAAGGGATAGCACAGCGGTGGCAGCAGTCAGAGAGATATTATGAGAGCCACAATGTGCAGAGGTGTGTTCAGTCTGACAGTACGGAGACTGAGAGCATAAATATTAAGCCACCAGGATCATTCTCCCCAGCTGAAGTCACTGATTCATTTCTTTTCCTACAAACTAGACGTCCCAGAGAAGAAAGACTTAACACAGTTGTTCATCCGTCAACAGGAAACACGACTGGTTTGATTATTCAGACTTTTAGTAATTAGAAGTTTTTAACAAATCCCATGCAGGACCATGGAGTGTATAGAAATGGTCATACAGATCCTCTCTTACTTGCAGAAGACTGGAAAGCAGACTGAAAATAAAGCAACAGTTGACAGACATTAGGACGTTATGAAAGTTGTCTCCTTTACCCTGAATGAGCTCAACCTGGGGGACACGTCAGTAGCTCAGTTGGTATGAAAAGCCCAAAATTATTCAAAAAGAAAGCAACACTTGTGACTGTAGAGACCATTGTCATGACATCGAGACTATGGAGTATGCCAATGGAGTAATAACAGTTCTATCTTATATTATCCAAATCATCAATCATTTGTTTTCTTGCAGAAAGAAATGTTGATTCAAGTATTTAGTAGTTTGCTTGTGTGCATTTGATGATGTGAGAACATCTGTCTCTCCATATGTCTTGTCACATTAAAATTCACTCTTGTTTACAGAGTAACAAATCAAAAACATCATCCTACAGGCTGTACTCTAAAAACCACAGAGACAGGCTGACATTGAGCTTCGTTGTAAAGAAAAGTGTTTACTGGTTATTTTTTTTCGCCAGTGAATTCACAAACCATAATGAAAAGAAGATAAAAAAGGACAATTACTAAGTTGAAAAATGGAAATATTTGGAGCAAGGTGGTTAAGTGCAGTTTGAAACTTTAAATAAGACAACTCCTGGACCATGTAGAACCATAAATATGCATCTTGAGACATTTATTGGAAAGATTTCTTAATGTGTACTGCAATCAATGACTGCAGAAAACAATGGCAACTGCTGGTATTTCTCTTAATTCAGTTAAGGAGGCCAAGGTGACATATATTTAAGTGAAGAATTTTAGCATGCCAAATCCTACACACATATAATACAAGGGAAAGCAGCATTTGAGAAGCTGGAATTTAAGTAATTTCTTGATGGTTTTCGCTTGCAAAATGATTCAAACAACTAGAGAAGGCAGTCTCTGAAGAAACTGCAGTATGAATGCTGGTTGTGGGACAGCTGACACTGAACTGCATTGCTGACTTTAAAAGTTGAATAAAACTAATAATGTATGAAACGATGTGGAATATCTTAAGGTATTTTTAAAGGCAGATGCTAAACTGAATTGCTGTCTTTAAATAGCATAACGAAGCAGATGGAGGAGTATGAACAGATGGAGATATGCCAGTAGCTATGTAAAATAAATGATAAGCTGGCAACTAAACTGCATTGCTTGATATAATGGCTGGGAGCTGCACTGCATTGCTGGCTTGAATTTGTATGGAGAAGCAGAATTATGAATAAGAGATGGGAGCTGAACTGCATTGCTGGCTTCCATTTTATAGAGAAGCTGCTGAATGAGTATGAATAATAGCTGGGAGCTAAACTGCATTATATTCTCACCAATTATTTCATCAGCAGCATGTATTTAGTTGCTGGTTAATTTAAAACAATAAATTCAATGTCCAGTTATTAGCATGCTAGTTTTAAGCATGGCCTTTACTCTGCTGCCGCTCAAACACACAATGTCAGTGCCTGATTTGGAATGACATCTTTGAACTCTTTTGATATACAAGATGTAGAGATGTTAACATATGTTGCACACAGATTCTGCATACCAAATAAAGTGTCAACAGTTTTTATGAGAAGGAAACCATTGATTTCACTGAGTTTGAGGAAGTTTTGTGCTCCTCTCATTATGTCGTCTACACCTGCTGAGTTCATTGTTACTTCATACAATATGAACTGGTCCACAGTAGCTGTGTGAGGATTTTCTATTCCTGCACACTGGGCACAATAGCTGAACAGAAACTCTGAAATCCCCCATCATGGCCCCCTTTCACCCACTTCACATCATTCTCCAGGCATGGGAAACCTCAACACATGTAAAACGTGTATCCTCACATTGTTCTGCACGGAGGATTGTTAGCGGCAATCAGCGTAAACAATAAACCGAATGACAAAAACAACGAATAACTGTCGTTTCCTTACTTTAAGCGGTGACTCGCGGAGATACTTCTCAGTTATTTATTTTTTATTTTTGTGAAGCATCAGATCTCAAATAAACATTTAATCTTTCATCTCAGCTGTGCTCACTGCATTTAGTTCCAGGCTCAAATCACAGACAGTGATAGACATTTGCGTCTATGTTTAGTCGTGTAAAAACAGGAGGCCAAAAATAACCGGCTGAACAGACGCGGCTCGCCAAGTGATAAAGATCTGCTCTCCATTGTTGGTTTTGGGGGCGTTGCAGGGACTCAAAGACGTAACATACTCATTAGCTGTGTTTGTGTACAAGTGTGTGTGCGTGTGTGTAGTTACATGATTACTTGTGAACAATGTGTGTGGGTGTGTTTGCAGAGAACGTGTGTGTGTGTGTGTGTGTGTGTGTGTGTGTGTGTGTGTGTTTGTGTATGTTAGTGTGTGTGTGGCCGCTGTAGCTGTTTGAAAAGACAGTTAATTATCAGAGTATACCCTGCAGTTACACAGCTTCTGTTATCACAGTTCCATCTTTTTAACCACATAAACTTGAATCTCAGCGTGAAAACAATGACCCGCTGTTGAACTCGCCCTAGAATAGATGCCGGCATCTTTATACCCTAATGTGCAAAACAGTGGAAAGCAACTAAGTGCATGTACTCATGTACTGTATTTACATTACAAGTATCCATTTGATGCCAGAACACAATAATACACAACAATAACAATATGAATGTCTCTGCATGTGCAACAGCAATAAAATGCCCTTTTGCCTACATGCTAATACGTCATTGATAATAATCTAATAATGTAAAATATACTAATTTCACACTTTTCTGCATAATAAGTCGCTTTGCTGTCAGGTTTTGAAAAGGAAGAAAAATGTGTGGAATAAAATACGGCGACATCTCTGGTTCTGCCGTCCTCAACAAGTGTAGTCGAGTGAAGGTTGCACAGATTGTGAAGAAAGTTACTCATGAATGTGTTTTCTATTCATCCACAGCAAACTACGACACCAAGCCCAGAGTGAGCGGTTTGGATACAGAGAGGTAAAAATTGACTTTAATATTTCGCACTCTTAAGAGCTTAAAAATCTCTCTCCAACACATTTTGCTTTTCGTCACTCCCGCAGGTGGTTTTAAAAGGAGATCCAAAAAAGTTGAGTCTTCATGGGGTAAGGATGTGATTTCCACTCATAGGAACAAACACGCCTCTATAATGCATAATAACCTCATCAAATGTCTGCCCGTCTCACTGTGCCCTGTCTGTCCCTCTCACAGCAGACGTGCGCCGTGTGTCTCGAGGACTTCAAAGTGAAAGACGAGCTGGGAGTGTTGCCATGCCAACATGCCTTCCACAGGAAGTGAGTACAGGAGAGCACAGTGGGGTCTTTCTCTGCTCTTGTTACCACTCTGCGCCCGCCTGCCCGGACTAGTTGAAAATGAAAATGCTCATGTGAGATCCGGAGTCTCGGTGATCAGGATTTTACACAGGACTATTGGTTCCTGGCTGCCGGGCGGCACTGCAGGACGTCTTGTTCAGCAGCGCTGACATTCGGTCACTTCTTCGTGCTTCTTCTGTTCAGGGTCAGGGCGAGGGCATGCACTTGGGAGACGGAAGGTAGAGCTTGTATTAAGATCTGGTTTATTAGGTGTCTTAAAATATAGTATGCCCATTCCTCGCTGTCATCTTCAACATGAGGAG
The DNA here is from genome assembly GCF_904848185.1 of Acanthopagrus latus. NCBI lineage: Eukaryota > Metazoa > Chordata > Actinopteri > Spariformes > Sparidae > Acanthopagrus > Acanthopagrus latus. Next base: position 22,482,654 of record NC_051043.1, read on the forward strand.
CACAACAGGAGAAGTTAAAGCAATATAATAGGAATCTTTGGCAGGTAGACTTTATTGTGACAGCATGAAAATGAACGATACATTAAATCCAACGCCAGTTTAATTAGAGCTTCAAGTACTTCTATTTAGTCTTTACTCGACTACATTAAGTTTTATAGTTACAGTTACTAGTCACACAGAAAATATTAAATTCTCTGTAGATTCTAAAGGCCCCTCTAGGGACGGGCATTGGAAATCAGCTAAGGCTATAAATGCTATGATGCTTTCTGTTGGATTGTTGTACAACCCACATGATTTGTATCTGTCCCTATCAAATAAACCATATACACTACATCAGATGACACGTCAAGACTTGAACACGTTACCTCGTCCTTGACACATTTCTGTTCAACACACTCAATGCATCGATTCCCATGATCCTTGCATACCTTGTGTTTAAATGAAAGACCTCAATACCTCCTCCACCACTGTACATGGGTCACAAGTACTGGCATTAGGCTTGTTTGATAAGAAGTTTGGCTCCTCTTTTGAGGTCTCTCCTGTTCTTCTTCACAGGTGTCTAGTAAAGTGGCTGGAGGTGCGCTGCGTCTGCCCCATGTGCAACAAACCCATAGCCGGACCCCCTGAGCAGCACCACAGCATAGGGACTCTGCTGGATGAACTGGTGTAACCGCTCAACCCCTGCCAGCCTGGGTGGGGACGCCGGCGCCCGGCCAAACACCAGCTGGTTTAAGTTAGCGACCAACAGGACGAGGAACACTGTTTTTGCCGTTAAAACACAGCAAACATGATGATAGTAATTTGGGGTAACCTAGTTACCACCCGGAGAAAGACTATGAAGGATGCTGTTGCCTAGCAACCATCTCGGAGATGGCAGCACAACACCTTGTAGTGTCTGAGAGATTATCTCCATCCACCCACACATCACTCACTCCACCACTCTTCTTTCAACATCCCCCTATTCACCCGCTCCGTCACATCTTCTCGAGTGAGGTTAATGGCACAGCTGAAGTGGAGGAGACACAGTTGCGTTTTTCACAGCAATGTGAACAAGTGAGTGTTCCATGATGACGGAAGGAGGCACTGACCGCCTCTCGGAGCATGAATGAGTGCTATTTGTCACGGTGGTCACAGATATGAGATATTATCGATATTGGAAGAGGTTATTGTGAAATTATGGATGCCACTGGAGGAGAGGTTTTGAGACACAGAGGAGGTTACACTTCTAACAATCCAGTAATTTAGTTTCAAATACAAAAGAGAAGTAGAACAAGGGTTTAACAAAACTTGTCCAGAAGCCAAAAAAAATGTAAGAGAAATTTAAATATTCTGTGGCAAAGGTGATTGAAGCGGATTCACGCCTCAGCATGAGGATCTAAATTATTCACAGAAGAAGCGGCTCAAACTGCAGTCCACGTGTAGCAGGTTAGTGTCTTTGCTGATTTGTTGGACCGATACTGATGTGTAAAATCCATATGGGGGCTCACTTCTACAGTGATATAATGTATGTTCATGCTCCAGTTGTTTTCTCATTCAGACATGTTTTATTTGTAAGTGTTAATATAGATGGAAGGCACTGACACCTCCTGTCTCTCGCTGTAACAGTTAAGTTCTTTGTTGAAATATGTTGATTTTTGTTTTGTTTTTGTTTTTTTTTAGATATTGCACTTTGAATTTTCACAAGAAAAGAAAAAAGTTTCCATGCCTTTGTTCTTCTAAAATGTTCGACTAAGGTTCGTATGCGGCACAGCAGGTCCTCTTGTTTTCAGGTGTGGTGAATCTTTTATAAAAGTCTGTGAAGTATCAAGAGACGCTGCCTCTTCTGAAGATAAAGGAAAGCAGACCCTCTGTGTTGTTCTGTGAATCCATCTGGGAAGCAATTTAATCTCACTCGCATTTTTGTGGCATTATTGCTGGTGATTCAGTTTTTACATTCCACAGTTGTACTGTAGGGTCTTTTTTTTGTGTGATTTACAGCGATTCAGAAAGCGAAACACTGCCTAAATTGAGCACAAAACTCACAAAGCACATACAGACGCCACCTGCACTGTAATTTAAAAAGCCAAACACACACACAGGTGAGGCTGCTGGAGTCACACGAGTCTGTTGTGTGCCAAGAAAAGAAGAAATAAAAAAAAACAAAAAGGAAAAGCCGGCACGTGAGAAAACGTTTGCTCGGATTCTGGCCACATTCCACATTTTTGTAATCCAACAGATGTAAATAACTTGAAACAATAATAAATACAGTTGTCTGTTTTGCTCAGCTTCTCTCGTTTCCTTCCTGGTAGTTGTGTATCTGGCGCCACCACCAGGTCATATGAGGCATGAAAGTGTTAAGTCTCTCTAATGTGCTGCTTCTTCACCTTTTTTGTCTTGAGACCCTCGGAAGCCAAACAATACCTCAAATTCCAGTGAGAAGTAACATCATTTTCCAAGTTCTGGAAGGTTAAAACTAATAATAATTTTCTTGTTTGTCCAGCTTGTTTTTTTCTTTAAACTTGTTTTTTTTTTATTGTTGACATAAATGGAACAGACAAAGGGACATCATGTAAAACTGGGCTCACATCATAATTGTCCTTTTAAACCACCTTCTGACTGATGACTTTGAGTCACATGAAGCCATTTATAACCTTGAGTCCACTCTTTGGCCTGAAAGCAGAGGGAAATAATACAGAGTTCACTTCACGTTCAAATAACATTTCTAGTTTTTCAGTAGTTTCAGAATTTTGTAGAAAGAAAAAGTAAGTCACTGCCAAGGGTGTCGCTTTGTGAAGAGATAAGATCATATGAGGTCAGAGTAGTTATGATGTCAAAGAAATGTCAAAATGGGGCATCAAAATTAATGTAATCAACTTTGTTGGTTATCATTTCTTCCTTCACTTTTAAACAAATTTTTAACTAAATATGCTTTTAATAAGTGACAGCGTCAGTGATTGTCACGTCAAAAATGTCCCCGGCATCACCAAATGACACCTATTATTATTTCATAATGCACATTTCTTGAAGTATTTGCCTTTTCAGGTGTTGTTGGAGATTCTTTACTAGGCCACTGAAATTTAAATTTTAAATTTTATGCTTTTTTAAAGGGGGTTGCTAAAATTATTTATTAGTCTAATATGCATTTTTTAAGTATTTTCTTGGCCTTTTTTTCTTTACAGAAAATGCAGCACTGTTGTCTTTAGCATCAGAAAAATAATTCTAGCGTTGTGAGCATAGGTGTCATTTACACTGGGGACGCTGGGGACATGTCTCCACCAGTTTTTTTAAATGGCAGATTTAGTCCCTGTCTCTTTATAAAAGCATTTTTCAAACATGTTGATCAGCAACTGGCTGACATGCACTGGCACTCTCTACAGTAGACGTTATACTGACATAGGCATTGGACTGACATGGCGTTGACGTTGTGCATGGGATGGATATGGATGACTGCTACTTGGTCGGTTGGAAAAATAAATTCAAACTACAAAATGAATGATGTAATAATGCAAACTCAGAAATATTATGTTTTTTCCCATAACTGAATAAACAAGCTGTTCTCAGAGGACAAAATGTCTATTTATTCAGCTCATTCAGTCATGAAAATGAGGGGTTCATTTAGTATGACATAAAAACAAAAAACTTTCTCTTCTGATTAAACTTTCTTCCCCAAAACTTTTTATGCTAAAATGTCAATAAAACTGTTCTGTTCATACAGCTCAGCTCCATTTCAGCTGCATTTAGCATTCTTCTGCTGGACAAAAACTGTTGATAATAGTAACAATACAAGAACAATAAGCACTGAATGCATCCATGTTTTCATTCAAAAGATAGGTAGGATGCACCGAAGATATTGAGGAGAACCAGAGGAGAGACACAACTCCAACATTTAGAGGAGTCAGAGCTCAGGATTTGACACCCGAATGGAAACAAGGACCATCTGTACGCTGCCTCATTAAATGTGCAAGACCCCGTCCTATTGGTAGGATCCAAGCGGTACCTAGCTATTTCCCCGCAACAGATTGCAGGTGGCAGAGCATTGAAAGTCTGAAGGGCAGTCCTTACCCCGGTTGCCTTCTAATTAGACTTAAGGGCAGGGTGGAGCCTCAGGCGACCTGAAAGGGAATTCAGGATGAAGGCAGATGGTGTGAGATCTCTTAGGGATGGAAGTGAACACTGGGCTGGATAGAAGAGCGAGAGATGGAAAAAGAGAGAGGAGAGGAGAGGAGAGGAGAGGAGAGGGAGGAGAGGGAGGTGCTGGGAAAAGGTGGAGACTGAGAGGAGAGAGGATGGGGAAGAGAGGAGGCACCTCAGCAGGATAACGTTTGCTTTCCTCACGTTAGAGTTATTAAATCTTAGTACGGATGCATAAACTTCTCTGTGTTTTCCTGGAAATATTTTTTTGAGAAACATGTTTTTTTTGCAGGAAGAGACCAGCAGTTCAGGATGACGGACATCTGGTTACAACTTTCCTTCAAGATTCACAGCAGTTGGTGATTATAGCATTTTTTTAAGTGTAATTTCAGCTTTGTAGGGTGTTAAGTATGTGTTGGAGGGTGACGTTTGCATGTCTCGGCTTGTGATCTCAGTCTTCTGCTATCAGTTTTTTTTTTTTTTTTTTATCCCGAAAGCTCATAAATGTGATGACCCACTGCGATTAATTTGCATGGAAGGTGTTCGAATGAGATGACAGCGAGATAAAAGCTTTGCAGTCAATTACAAAAAAAAAAACAGATGAAAAGCTTTAATGCGAGCCACGAGAGATCAAAGTTTACAGCCATAACTGTGACATATAAGCTGAAAAGCTGGCGATGCTATGGATGGATGGTGAAAGGGTTGAAAAACAGGGTGAAATTTTATAAAAAAAAAACATACCTGTCCAGGGCTTTAAAAGGGTCTGTATGGTATGTGTGCATGTGTAATGACCAACACACACACATGCAGCCTGAGTGGACCTGGAAACATAAGCAAGTCTTTCATGAGATCAGCCTCTACCTGAGCAATAAAGAGCCATCTGTGCTGTGAATAAACTGATGATGGCAACACACACACGTACACACACACACGTACTCACACATACAGGGTGGAGAGACACACAGAGAAATGCTTGTTTCTGTCACTTCCCACCTTCAGCGTCGTGGCACTCAGAGTGAATGTAAGGTCAGGTTATTTCTTGTTTCTGTGCATTTTAAAGCAGGCAAACCCTCTAAAAACCCGAGCAGCAGTCCAGCAGCAGCGAGAAGACGGGCTGCTAATGAAGTACACTGCTCACACACACCAGGACAGGACCGATGAGGTTGGTTGGTTTGCTCTCCTTCAGTTTGTCATTTGATTTGTTGAATGTTGTTAGGTATTTAGGAGGTTATGTTTACACCCGTGTCCGTTTGTCGGTTGGTTTGTCAGCGGAATTACGATGGGTAATCAACCCAAAGTAGATCCCATTAACTTTTAGTGTGGATCCAAATGGAGATGGATGACTATTTTTATCTCTAACCTCTTCCGTCATCTGGTCAATATCTCAACAGCTGGTGGATGGATCGTTTTGTAATTATTCATGATCTCCAGAGGATGAATCTTTATCCTCTCACTGTCCTTTCAGCTCCACCATCAGGTCAAATTTGTCATTTTCCAAACTTTAGTTAAGGAAAAATAACTTTAAAATGAATGACATTCCCATTAGCCTCAGTTATTCTTTGTGTTTTGGGTGAATTAGCAAATACTAGCATAACAACTCACTAAATTAAGATGGTGAACATTGTATCAGCTTAGCAATATTTTGACCTACTGAGGCGTCTATGAAACCCTGAAAATAAATAAATCTAAGTAAAAACATCCCTCATCACTCACAGATTGTGTCCGGAACTGGCAATTAGGCCTTGGCATTCAATTTAAAGGCACAGCACGCGCCAAAATCCAAATGTCATGTTTTACCTGCTTACCAGTGGTGCTGTTTATCCGTGCAGGGTGTTTTGGTCTGAGGTGCAGAGTTTTGGAGATATCCACAGTTGAGATGTGTAGTTTTGATTTTAAGGTCAACTGTCCCTTTAATAGAACTGCTGACATTGCTGTTGAATGTTTAACATGTATATTTTTCTCATTGTAGGGAGCTTCAGCGCTCTGGTGATGCTCTTCTCTTCTCACTCAGCAAACATATTAGCGGATTATTTAAGAGGATCTGATGTTTGGACAGTTGTTGAAGATGCTGCCTGAGGATGTGACAGATAAGGACAGCATGAGAAAACAGGAGGACGTCTAATATAACAGCCATATTTTTTAATGTATTGTCGAGGAGCTATGGATTGCTCACATTTCTGTGGGTGCGTCTCCACGTGACAAAAGTACAGACATGATTTAAAGACCTCAAGTTTTTAAGGATTTTTGACAAAGACAATCCACCATGTTTAAACGGTGGCTTCTAGCCCTGTTGGCCCGAGTGGGGCTCATTGTGCTGGGCCTCTGCTGCTGCCTGTCTCTGTTCTACCTCCTGGCCTGTAAACCGACGTCTCACACCAGCCAGCACTCTCTGCTGTGGTCCGGAGGCACCACCAGCAAGGAGGGATACATGGCCTTGTTGCAGGAGAGGGAGGACTCTCACAAACATTACATCAACAGCCTGACCAAGCAGATAGCCCAGCTGAAGGAGGCCCTCCAGGACAGGACGCAGCAGCTCCAGGAGTCCCTGGATAAAGCTAAAACTAAAGGGATTCTGCCTCAGGGTCTGGAGAGTCTGCACAAAACCTCGACACAGACTGACCTCAAGGTAGGAAAGATGCTGAATCCATGCGTGCTGATGAGATAAATGAAGTTTGACGTTATAGATGTAGCGGTAAATGTTACATCATGTCCTCCAGGAGTTCTTCCGCTCCCAGCTGAACCAGGCGGAGGTGAACTCAGGTGTAAAGCTGCCCAGCGAATATGCAGTGATTCCTTTTGACACGTTCACCCTGCGGAGGTGAGTGGGACAGTGGAGCCATCGGGGCCTCCAGGTTGTAACTGTGTGACCTACTTCTGATGTCTCATGAGAGGGTTTTTTTTTTTTGTGCTGTGTCACTCACTCAGGGTGTATCAGCTGGAGACGGGACTGACCAGGCACCCAGAGGAGAGGCCTGTGAGGAGGGACCGCAGGGACGAGCTGATCAGCACAGTGGAGACGGCCCTGCACGTCCTGAACGGACCTCAGCAGCACGCAGACAACATCAGGAGGAAAAGAACTTACTCCCCTGCAGATTTCGTAGAAGGTGAGGGAGACGTTTATCATCGTTGATTAGAGTGTCCAGTTTCTGGTTCCCAGCCCGGAAGCATCAACTCTATCAACTGTATCAAGATAAGCTTTGTCCTGCCTTCTCTTCTGGTGCTGCATCATTTACGTTGATTGGTCAGATCTCAGCTGTACTTGAATATGCTACTGGCTAGTTTAAATAATAGGTAGACATATCGGGAAAAGAGGTGAAAGTAGAGAGTGGCATTGAAAACAAATGACAAATATAAACTCCAGGACAATGTTTGAGGGAATGTATTTACCTACAGGAGGATATGGGATGTGATTTCCCTGTTTTTTTTTTTCCTGCCTCAGGGTTGACTCGTACGGAGCGGGACAGAGGAACCATCTATGAGCTGGTGTTTAAAGGCGACGGCCCGCAGGACTTCACTCAGCTCGTGCTCTTCAGGCCGTTTGGTCCCGTGTTGAAGGTGAAGAGCGAGAGCCTGGACACGCGCGGCGTCCTCATCAACATCATTGTGCCTCTTTCCAAGAGGGCGGACGCTTTCAGGCAGTTCATCAACAACTTCAGGTATCATTTGAAAAGTAAATTAACACACCGGCAGCAGCTTGTGGACTCCAAATGTGATTGTATCCTGACATTATTGATCTCAGTCTTTTAGTAATTTATTTGGAAGCGCTGAGTGAATCCTTATCTTAATGGAGTGGTTGGTTGAAATCCAATGAGACTTCTCCCCACTTCAGAGAAAATGAGATTTTTTGTTGTTTCACAGGTGTGAATGTAATTGTTGTTCTTATCTGAGAAAATGCAATTTGTCTGCAATTTATCTCTGGAGAAAGCAGTATAGAGGGAGTTCTAACATGTTTTTATTTGTGTAATGCCTCCTTCTGTGTGTGTGTGTTTTTTTGGTTTTCCTGGTTCAGAGAAGTTTGCATCCAGCAGGACGGCCGGGTTCATCTCACTGTGGTCTACTTTGGTCGAGATCAGATAGACCAGGTGAAAGCCATGCTGGACCAAACCACCAGGTAAATGTAGCCAAGTTCACATCAAATTATTCGCTCTAAACATTTCAGATGAAAGCACTCAGACGCTTCAGAGTACCTGTCTGATTTAAACAGTCCTCCTGTCGTCTGTCCCTCAGAGAGACCCGGTTCAGGAGCTTCACTCTGATCCAGATGAACGAGGAGTTCTCTCGTGGGCGGGGCCTGGACGTGGGGGCCAGGGCGTGGAGGCGGAGCCACAACGTGCTGCTCTTCTTCTGTGACGTCGACATCCACTTCACCGCTGACTTCTTGACCTCCTGCCGTCTCAACGCGGAGCCTGGTGAGAGATTTCCTTCAGCCGAAGCTTCATGAAACATTTACGCGGGAGCTTTTTTTTTTGACATCATGCAACATTTACACCACAGAGGGGTTCTCCAGCCTGATTCATAATACAGCCTGTTCCTACTGGAGTTATAACAAACATCTACACTGCTTTTTTCAACATCATATTGCATATATATGTTCTATTTTTGTCATACTGTCTCTGCCATCTGTTGCATTGAATTAATTCAAGGCGCTGTAAACAGATGTCTTCAGTTACTCTGGCTGCTCAGGTTGATGAGCTACTGAAAATGAAATGGAGTGGCTTCCTTTCTATTTAAATTTGGCAAACAAAACTGCACATGCTGATTACAATGACCTCAATCAACAAATACCACCCACACAATGAAGATAAATAAGCACATACATTTCACATGATTGGTTGAGGCTAAATCCGAAAAACAAAAAAAAACATAGAACACTAAAAAAAAGTTCCACCACAGCAGCACCGACACCTCCTGCTGTTTGATTATCAACTGATACGAGATTCAGCGTCACACCTGCAGCCTGCACCCCGTCTCAACAGCCACGGAGAGCAGCCGCTCCGCATCAATCCTCGCTTCATTCATTCCACTGAACTGCGTCAGTGAGAGTCAGAGAAAACACGCGACAGATGTCTCCTCCATTCTGAGAGAAATCTGGCTGTGAGGAGACATCGCTTACCTAATTCTCGCCCGTATCTTCTTTTATTTTCACAGAAGACGCTGACATCATTGGGGCGTCTTAACGTCATTAATGTTATCAGTGACACCTGTTGTTCTGCTTGTAAGTCACAGTATCTGATGTGATCAAAATCTATGATCTCATCATGATCAATAAGTTTCTGGCACTGTGATGTTTCTGTTGTGGGCAGTCATTCATTTCTCTTCTCAGGTCTGGTGTTTACTGTTGCTGTCAACGAACTTATTAATTCGTTCCACTCCAGTCAAACGTCTGCTCTTGCTTCCCGCATTAAACAGATAACATCAGTGATTTATACCATCTGTGTTGTTGTTATTACAGGCAGCACTTGTAGGAAATGGGACACATTATTGAGTTTATATGACTGACTCTTTAACTATATTTTGTTCTATAACTATTTTTCCCTCCAGGTAAGAAAGTGTATTATCCGGTGCTCTTCAGCCAGTACAACCCAGCCATCATCTACCATAATCACACACTTCTCCCCTCTCTTCAACAACAACTGGTAGGTAAAAACAAACAAACAATAGAGTTAAATTTACTTGAATGAATCAGAGCTAATATCGTCAGGATATGTAACACTTAGGTCAGGCTGCTGTTTTTTTGCTGCAGGTGATGAGGAAGGAAACTGGATTCTGGAGGGACTTTGGGTTTGGCATGACATGCCAGTACAGGTCTGATTTCCTCAACATAGGTAATGAAAAATGCTTTCGTTATTCATAATTCCATGTTTTCAAACACATAATACAACTAAATATTACTGCCAAGGGTCCATTTCATAATATGGAGGTACTGAATGTAGCAATAAATGCATAAAGTACATGATTCTGTGCATTATTACATGAACACTGCATGTTTTTGGTGACTTTACAGATTGTTTAAAGCATGAAAGTCCCCAAGTCTCATGGGCATAAAATCATCTTTAAATATTAAATGAATGTGAAGTTAAATGCATCTTCTGATTCTCACTACAAACTTCCTGCCAGGGGGTTTTGACCGACACATTAAAGGTTGGGGGTTGGAGGACGTGCACCTGTACAGGAAGTACCTCCACAGCAAGCTGATGGTGATTCGCTCTCCGTCTCGCGGCCTTTTCCACCTGTGGCACGAGAAGACCTGCGCGGATGAGCTGCCTCCGGACAAGTACAAGATGTGCATGCAGACCAAAGCCATGAGCGAAGCCTCGCACGGCCAGCTGGGGGAGCTGTTCTTCCAGAGAGAGATCGAGCTGCATTTGAACTCCCAGCTGCAGGGGAGAGGAGAGACATAGTGAGAGGAGCTGAGCTGGAGATGAGATGGGAGGACTCTGGTGATGTGATGAGTCGGCATGTTCATGATAATTCATGTCCTCCATGCGGACACAAAACTGACATTAAAAAAAAAAAAACAATAATGACTGATATTTCAATAAAAGAATGACCTGTGTGATCTATTTGTCCATTAATTTCAACAGAAAAGTTACAGGAGTTAAAAAAAAAAAAATATCCTTAATAGTTTGTCTTTGATGTGGATTACTAATGGCAAGCATTCACAAAATGTTCCTGTCGTGCTGCGAAACTGTTAACATAAGGTTGTATTTTTATTGAATTTACATCATTAGTTACTTGAACTCCACGTGGATGAGCATCACCACCATGCTGTAATGCATTACAACTTATATCTGTGTTTGACAAGACACAATGTCTGCAGGATAGAATTTCATTTTTTTTCTCCACTTGTCAATTAGTTTCTGTCTTAAAGGAACAGCTCTCCCCAAAAATGATAATTCAGTCATTATCTACGCATCCTCATGCTGATGAAAAGGAGGGTTAAGTTTTGTAGTCGACAAAATATTTAGCATTCTCCTAAACAACTGCTTGTTTTACAATGTAAAAAAGTGAATGAAAACAACCATAAAACACAGTTTCATACGGCTTATCCTGCATGTTCAAAGTGTCTAGAGGCCTAGATTGATTCTAAAAGATGTTATTTACACCCTGGTCCTGGTCTTTACAATAGTTTGGATTTAATTCCGTATTCTGTTGGTAATCTAAGGAATATATGTCAGTTTGTTCACAAATTGTATAAAATTGGATATCAAAACAATGTCAACTCAATCAAATTAATCTACTAAACTATCAACACAGAGGGAGCAAACGTTCTGATGTAAAGGATCATCATAGTTCCACTGTCTCTGTGGGGCTCAAGAAAAAAAAAATCTTCATCTTCTTTTGGGGACAAATTTAGACCCCAAATTTGCAAGAAAATTACCCGCTTAAACAGCAGTCGAGTGGTTTTCAATTTGTCACACGTGATTTTTGACTTTAAAACTTGTTTAGAAATAGTCATTTTGAACTAAAAGCACATTGTAGAGCGTTGGAGAAATTAATTTATGTATTTAGACATGCATAACCATGAACATGAAAGTTATCTTACCTCTATCCTGCTAGTCTGGCTCCAGAGCAGCTCCAGGCAGCATGTGGTCCGCTCAGGTGCGTCCAGCCAGCCAACCAGAAGCCAGTTCTCGGTAGCAATTTCACTTTTCCAGTGATTACAGTGATTATCTTCTCCTCTGCTAATCCAAAAGATTATTGTCTCTCTCCAACAATGCAGCTATTCAGCTTTCAGATTTTTTTGCACTCGTGCCAAACTCATGTGCCAAATGTGGAGATTGGAATGTATGGCAGCATTTATACAGGCCTTCGGTCTGACGTCAGACACATGCACTGGTGTACAGGTGAACAAAGTAATGACATAAGTCATTAGCCTGGGGCCCTTTGCTGCGTGTCATTCCCCCTCCCTCTCAACCTGTTTCCTGTCATGTCTTCAAGCTGTTCTATCAATAATTAAATGAATAAATGATCAGACTGGTGTCAACACACAGTCTCAGGCTCACACACTCAGACTTACACACAGAAACATGCTTCCCTTCAGAAGACATCTGTCGTTCAGCTCCAGCTGTTTGTTCACCTGTATGACTGTCATGATTCCTCAGTGGAATAAGTGAATAAATGTAGTGGAGTGAAAATTACAATATTCAACATACAATATATAAAGCACAATGAGTTAATTATTTTACTCCTACTGAGTTTTGTAGTTCATACAGTGTTTACATGATATCTTCCTCTGCTAACTAAACTATTTTAAGTGTGATTAAATTTTAAAAAATCTAGTATTATTAAAATCATATATGTAAATCAAAATACTGACTTGTAATAGAGTATTTTATATTGATGTATGATTTACTCATCTATTAAGTAAAAGGTCTCATTCCTCCATTAATTAATCTATCTATCTATCTATCTATCTATCTATCTATCTATCTATCTATCTATCTATCTATCTATCTATCTATCTATTGATTCCTACAGATGATATAATCTCTGTGGTGCAGTGATGAGGAGACAGTAAACTCTCCTTCTATAAATAGTGGGAGTGATTTAACCTGATTACCTCTCTGGAGATGAACACAGTGGAGGGAGGAGCAGCTCTGCATCAGCCGAGGACTGTCGTAGAATGAACGCAGGCACGCGATAGGCCCGAAACTCCCGTTACCACTTCCCCTGTCTCGTGCTGCATTCATGAGCGCCTCGGAAATCCCAAGCTAGACTCCAGTCCAGTAGCAAGAAGAAAAAGATATATATACACACACATCACTCTGTTTACTCTGGTCAGGATGACTTTAATCACAGGAGAGTCAGACGATACACAGTAATCAATGTGACCATAGCTGATTTCAAGATATTTAACCATCAGAGAACAAAGAATAAGAAATGTATTGATCTGTCAGAACATCGGATATTGTCCATTGATTAAAAAAAAAAAAAAAGTAATCAAAAGGCTTGGCTGGGTCCCCACCACCTCCCACTCTCAGTGCAATGTGTGTGAGTGTGCAACTTGTAAGAACAAAACTTTATTAAACTAAAAAAGTTTCAGTAAGTCATCAAATCCCTTTTGAGACAGGAGATGATGCAGGACCCACCCTACAGTTTCACAAACACACTAGTGTCTTAAAACAAACAGGTTTTACTTGCTGTGGTGATTCTTACTGTTCATACTGGCCTTTCAAAGGTCCCCTCCTAATGCACTTTGACTGTAAGTGACAGGTGACAAAACTTTACAAAACTGTACTCCAAAGTTTATCTGAAGTTAGTATCGAGGACAAATCAAGGGGATATCTTCCTAAGATGCAGTATTTCCCAGGACTTTTTTTCTTTTCTGAGCTGCATTTGAAATACAGTGACAAAAAGTGGGAAAGTGCTAAATAGACAGTAACTTCAGAGGTTAATAACTTGATTTGTTGAAGTTTCAAATAAACTTTTGAAGACGTTTGTGTGTAAATCAGGACAGAAGATTTTGCCTCCCATCGCTATCAGTGAAAGGGTTTCAGGATGGGATCGCTTCTCAGCGTTAACAACAAGCTAAGCCAGTTTCACTGCTCATATCAGGACTTAATGGTTTAAGACACACGGAAAACAGTAAACCAACCCTTTGAGCTCCCTATGTTGTGATTTAGTGTTCACTATTCCCAGATGATTTTACTATTATTATTATTATTATTATTATTATTATTATTATTATTATTATTATTATTATTATCTGTTTTAGCTCACAGTGAATTAAATAACTTTGGATTTTGGGTTGTTTGTTATAAACAAGGACTTTGAAATCACTCCATGGCTTCAGTCCAGATCAAACCAATGACCTGCTAATAGTCCAAACAGATCACTATGTTCTAACCACTGTTTCACTCAGTAAAACTTACAATGACACTGCAAATCCACTCACATGATTTTCATACACATCATGTAAATACATGCTGCATTTATCTTATAAATCTCTCCAGACATTTCAACTCATATTTGACCAACTTTTGTTAAACATCCGGTTATTTTGAATATAATTGTTATCATATTCCCTCTTTTTGCACACAGCCCTTCATGTGTTATTTCATATTTTTTGAAGACATATAAACAGTGTATTTTGTCTTTTTTTTTTAATTACATGAGCTATAGATTAACTTTAATTCACCAGTATTGTGACAAATCCTGCTTTTACAGCGCTGGAAAGTACCAAGTACATTTGTTCAAACCTTGTATTTATATACTTGGACTTTACCTGAGTACATCTTCCCCTATTTTATCTCTATTTTGTTCTTCTACCGTAACAGTTTAAAGGCACACATTATTTTTTTCTCCATTATTATCATCTGATAACTTAAGTTATTAGTTACTTTTGTCACTTTGTAGTGTACAAATACTTCTCCCTCCACCCACCCACTGACATACAACCCTTGAATTTATAGCTTTCACCCCGAAGCTCATTTTTCCGGGCCGCACCTGAACGCGGCGTTAATCGTAACGCGGTCCGGGCGCGCTGGTTGTCTGTCCGTCAGCTGTGATGACTCCCGTGAGGACAGGACGGGACGGTATTATGAGCAGAGGGGATCCCGCTGTGTAATGATGGTTTGTGAGCAGCTGAACGGGTGAGAGGCTCTTCACGTGTGTGCTGGTGGTGTTAGATTAGTGATTTTAGCCTTTAGTCGAGTGTTTTTTCACCTTAGAGTAGCTTCTGTGTCACCTTTTTTTTTTTTCTTTTTTGAAAAACCCTCCGGTAGTTTTTTTTTTTTCTTTCTTTTTTGGAGTTTCCACTTTCCAGGACAATGACACCGGTGTGTTTTAATTTTGTGCTGGGATAGCGAGACATGTCCGGCAGATAGGGTGCGTCTGGTCTCGCCTAAAAGCAGCCGGCACCACCGGACATTTTTTACGCAGAGGACGGAGACCGGAGGACGGAGACGCAACATGTTTGACGCTTCAGGGATCCCTCTGTTCGTCCTGGACATAACCTGTCTTATCCTGGGTATGTAAATCTCATCCATCCCCGCCCTTTTCCTGTCCCGTCCAGTCCTGCCTGTTAACTCAAGCTTTTAATCGGGTTTGTTTATTTATCAAGACTCTTTAAAGAGAAATGACAGCACCGCTCCTGCTGCAGAGGCATACTGCATGACATGAAGTAGATGTTTAAGCAAATCCACTCATATGATTTTCATACACGTCATGTAAATACACATGGGAAGGTTTGAGGTTTAGGGAAGCAGGCAGGAAGCTGGAAAAAAAAACCCTGTGAGTGTGTGTGTGTGTGTGTGTGTGTGTGTGTGTGTGTGTGTGTGTGTGTGCGTGTTGCTTTTTCCAAGCAAAGCTGTATTTTTAGCCCAGTGTTTGGAGTGTAATCACAGCACAGAGACAAGCTGCAGGGCCCACGGAGTGTGACCAACAACACTGCAGTGATACAGCAATAAAAAAAAAGAAAAGAAAAGAAAATTAAAGAAACCTTTGTACAGCTAAGGGAGAACACCCACAGAGTTCAGTCTGATAGCTGCTGTGTTTGATAAAGACAGAGGACAGGTTTAGACACACACACACACACACACACACACACACACACACACACACACACACACACACACACACACACACACACACACAGCTCCAGAGATGTTTTCCTCTGATTAATCTGTGCTCACTCCCTCCGCTTAGTCAGTGTCTTGTGGTTGGCCGTGCTGCTGACTGTGCACCAGTGCCCTCGTTAAGAGCTGGCAGCAACAATCCAAACAGGAAAATTTCATTTTCATTTCCAGTCCAAACAGGAAGTTACCGTACAAGCGGTGGTGGAGGAAACATTCAGATCCTTTACATCAACTGAACTCACAGTTAAAAACGTGCATACTATTAGAAACAAAATCCACTTTAAAGGTGTGTTGACACTGATGCTTTAGGATGGCTGATGGCCTGTCCTGTCGGCAATTCCAGAGCGTCATTATTTGACAAGTTGGGAATGAGACTCAAAAATCAACTTTTCTTACAAATGGCACCTTTAAAGCAATATGTTTACATCTGTATGTGTAAAAATGAGAGAAAAGAGGTTGTATATTTCGGTATGGCAGGGTGAGGACAAAAACAGCGCACTGCCGTTCTAGAAGTCCTGTAGTTAAACAATACAGCCCTTAAACAAAGTTACGTATTGGCCCTTTAAGTATCAAAATTTAAAGTACCCATTATGATTAAAAATATCTCTTAGTGATTGTCCATCCATCCATCCATTATCTGTACACATTATATGTACGCCGCTTAATCCTCTGCAGGGTCGCGGGGCTCTTAGTGATTGTTATATTTATATTCATTACACTGTTCTTTTTTTAAAATCAGACTTGATCTAATATCTGTTTTGTTATTTGACCTGTAACAGTGTTATAGGCTACATGTATATCAAGCACAGGTATCATTCACACTGGGGATGTTGGAGACATGTCCTCACCACCACAATGTGCTTTAAAACAAACAAAATAACTTCACTAACAAAAGAGGTATGATCCCCCCCCATACACTCCCCTTATTAGATTGTTTAAAATCACATGATGCAGATTCAAAGCGACGGCCCTGATGTTAAGTTAACCCTGTTACGTGTACAGCACAAGGACCTACAGCTCACCAATAAATGCTGTGGAGGACAC
The DNA here is from genome assembly GCF_904848185.1 of Acanthopagrus latus. Lineage (NCBI taxonomy): Eukaryota > Metazoa > Chordata > Actinopteri > Spariformes > Sparidae > Acanthopagrus > Acanthopagrus latus. The sequence continues at coordinate 22,499,387 of NC_051043.1, forward strand.
AGCTATAAAGTCATTTAAGTATCTAAAAAGTTCACTCCAGTGCTTGAAGAAATGGAGCAAACTTAATTACACATGTCGCTTCCTTGTTGTATAAAAGTAATGAGTGATACAAGTATACACTCCCACACAGAGTTTAAAAGCCAGACAACTCCCCTCCAGTTAGTCAGAACTGAAGCGGCCTCTTGGATGAGAGGTGAGACGTCTTCAAGGAAGTGAAACAAGTCCAGCTGCTGATGATGCTGCACCTAGATAATAAAATATATTACACTGATATGTCTCTTAACCTTTAGATTCTTTTTATTCACTTATCAATTCATTAACGTGCCTTGAACTATGTCACACAGTTTCTCTTCTGGTCATCCATGATACTCTCTGAGAGTGTTATCTGTTAATTGTCTCCATGATTCAGTCATCTATCTTATAAAGTTAAACAGACCTTGAATCAGCCATCGAGTGGACGTCTCCTCCCTGATGAAGTCTGTTGGACTTTGTGAACACCAGGGACCATGATGGATCTCTATCTGAACCTGAGACTCTAAATAAACTAGTTTTTGGTAACAACTGCAACACAAAGGGGATTTAAAGTGCCCAGACAGAGAATGCACACAGCAGATATTCTATCCAGAAGCTATAATTGCAAGAAAAGATGGAAAAATAAGAGAAAGTCTCCCTCAAAGGTCACCTGCCTGATCAGATGAGTCGAGTCCAGTTTTATTTTGCCCAGAATTTCAACAGGCAGCAGTCATGCAGTGTAATTTCCTCTAGCAGGCCCGAACAAAGCTCTCTGTCTGTGTGATTCTCATTAGCTAAGAAGCATCATCAGCAGTGATCAGAGCCTCTCTAGAGGAAATGCCTGTTTGAGTTTAGCCAAATGCCCTTTTTTTAAAAAACTCATCTCAGTTCAGTTTTGGAATAAAGGATGTGCAACCATAGCAAGTCAAAGCATGTTTTATGTGGTTCGGCACAGATAAACATCCCTGATGAGTCTCTACAGATGCCTTCAGTGTTCCAGTAACTAGAATTAAACTTGCCAGCAGGACTGTATAACTACAGTCTCCCTGAGTCCTCTGCTTGTTGCTGCAATATTGTTCTGTGGTAACTGAGGCGGTTGATTCAGTTATTGAGTAACTTTGTGCTCTTGAACAGTGAGTCTGTCTACCTCTCGTGTAGGAAAGAGCCAACAGCTTCCGGCTTTTCTTTGTGATTCCAACATAGCACGTTTCCTGTGACTCAGTCGTAACATTTTTTGCCTTGTGTAACGCAGCAGTGGCTCATCAGTCTGACTCACGTCTGCTTGTGCATGATATAAGATGTAAATGAGGTCAAATTAGGTCATTATTGGTCTTTCTCTTTGTTTTTTTTTTGAACAGTTGGACTTCCATTTTTCATCCTTACCCCTCAACACAACCCTTTCAAACGGGGTTTCTTCTGCAACGATGAGTCCATCAGGTACCCTCTCAAAGAGGACACCATATCATACCAGCTGCTGGGAGGGGTCATGATCCCTTTCACTCTGATCGTGGTGAGTCAGCAGTCGGCTTTTTGCAATAGACTCTCCTGAATGCAGCAGAACAGAACAGGTCTCTTATTGCTTTATGCCCTCTGTTGCAGCTCATCTGTGGCGAGTGCCTTTCTGTTTACATGTCCCGCATCAGGAACCAGTCTTTGGGGACCAAGTACGCGGCGTGCGTCTACAAAGCCGTGGGGAGCTACGTGTTTGGAGCTGCTGCGAGCCAGTCTCTGACAGACATAGCCAAGTACTCCATCGGTCGCCTGCGCCCAAACTTCCTGGCTGTGTGCAATCCAGTCTGGGATCGCATCAACTGCAAAGCCGGTGGATACATCGAGAACTTCAGCTGCAACGGAGACAGATTCCAGGTGGACGAGGCCAGGTAAACCCTTCAAACGGGAATGAAATGAAGCCCACAAGACATCATGCGTCATGAAAAGTGACTTGTTTGAGCTGATGTTGTATCTTTTGGTGATCTTTTGCAGACTGTCCTTCTACTCCGGCCATTCATCCTTCTCTATGTACTGCATGCTCTTCCTAGTAGTAAGTACTTATTTTTTACTTTTAAGAACTACTTAGCGCCTAAATTTGGCTTACATGTGAGTGCTAGAGACCATTTTAATCCTGATATGTAGCGTTGCTTCATCCGCTTAAATGTTTCAACCCGGTTTCGTAATCTTATGCAATCGAGTTATTGTATTATAAATGACATAACTGTAAGCATGAGCAGCAAACACATGTGAACTACTTTTATATGACTCGATGTGATGTTCTAATGTCTCCCTCTGACTACTGCAGCTGTACATTCAAGCCAGACTGAGGTCGGAGTGGGCGAGGCTGCTGCGTCCCACCATCCAGTTCTTCCTGATTGCGACTGCTGTGTACGTGGGTCTGTCCCGGGTGTCCGACTACAAACATCACTGGAGCGATGTGCTCGCTGGCCTCCTGCAGGGCGGTTTGGTGGCTATTCTCACAGTAAGTCTGAGCTAAACTTCCACGAGGACAACGTGGTTAAAACCCCCCCAAATTATGTTTTTCACTGGTTATTCCTTCCAAAAAGTTATAACTTAAGTTAAAAGTTATAACTTCTTCATCAAAGTTATTTTTCACAGTGAAATATTTAAAGCCATGACTTGACAGTTAGTCAAACTGAAGTATTCATCATATTGGGTCCGTTTTTCCACAAAGATTTGAGTCTAGTTTAATAACGTCCATATTCACAGCACACTTACAATAGTAAAGTTTCAATTTTGTTGTTGTTGTTTTTCTGCAGGTTTTCTGTGTAGCCAGTTTCTTCGAGCAACCAGTGGAGCCGGTGGTGACACAGGAGGAAGACGCCTCACACACCAGTTTACAGGAAAACCCATCCAATGGAAACCACTATGGCAGCACTGACTGACTCTGAGGGCCTCAAAGACAAAAACTGTATCAGGGCCCTTTATCCCTTAAAAAAACAGTCACGGAGACACCCAAAACCCACACTGACCTGCAAGTTTTTGATATTAACTGCCAACTGTTTCTGTGCATTTCTTCTTCGGAGTTTGCCCGCATGGAGCCATCGCTGCAGCCTGCAGGCATTTAACTGCTGCCCTTTGGTGTGGCTGGTAAATTTTAATTACAGGAAGAAAAGTGCACGACAGGAGACAATACTTGCACTCTAATGAGGTTTAAAGATTCAGAAGTGTCTGCTGAGATTTGGGGGAGTAGTTTATTGTGGAATGACAAAACGAAATACAGCATGTTGGGTTTACCTTACAAAAAAGTTGCTTTTTTTTTTCTTTTTTTTTTTTTTACAGTGTGAGCTTGTTGGAAATGTGGTTTCTAGTGTATGTTGGTCTGGTGTTGCCATCGCGAATGAATGAAATTCCTTTTGCCCAGAATATAATGAGCGTCTGTGTGCACACTGCAAGCAGGCTTGTAGGGAGTCTGCCACCTGTGAATAAGAAAACCTGGACTGTCCTTAAACTAAAAAATGGAGACTGAACTCAGAAATGACATATTTCTTGTTCATATTTTTTGCCTTAGTCAGATTGCTGCTACCTGCTGTTTTGTATCTGGTGTAATTTCAGGAACGGCAAACACAATGCATCGATTTTTATTTCTTTTTTTACAGTTTGTACGAAGGTCTTTGTGATTTTGTTCCATGCTGAAGCTTCAAACTGTTTGTTTAGAGCAGTGCTGGGGGAAGATGTGTGACAAATAAACAGAGCTCCATTTTGCTACAAAAGGAGGAGAGTCATTCATGTGTGCTTTTGTTTCTGCATAAATAAAAAAAAATCAATGCAAATATAACTCAAATGAATACATCACTGGACACGATCCAGGTGCTGATCTTACACAACAGGACAGCTCATTTGTCTTTTTTTTCTTCCAGTGAGACTGCAGACAAGGAACAGAAACCATTAGTGGGATTCTGTAACCGAATTGTCTCAGAAATGCAGAACCTGGAACAAATGAAACACACAACACACTTTGGGCGTGTCATTCACCTTCTGTGTACATACACCATATAAACCACAGGCACGCAAATGTACCTCTGCTGATGTCAGTGGAAATTCACGTTTGTTTGTCATCCCGGTGGTATTGTGGTTAGCAACAGTCACCACATTAACAAGCAGATTATATAGTATAGTCTTGCAGTTTCTAGAGGGGGAGGTAGGTCAGTTTGTCTTCGCCAAAGAAAAGTCCTTTAAGCAGACGGGTCCTGATCCTTGGCTGCAAATGTCCGAGTGGAGGATCTGCTTTAGAGTTGAAATCCTCTTACAGTCATCGGGAGGCTAAAGGGAAGTTTAACACGACGGGACGGCAACAAACAACACTCATTAATGTCAACTCGGGTGTATCAATTAGCTGTGGCCGTTTGGTCTGTCAAGTTAAATATGAATATGCAAGAGATTTGAATTATGTAATGTGACAACTTAAAACGTTTTAACATCATGCATGTAGGCACAGCGCATAGTGAGTAATTGTTTATGTTTCTAGACTGTTGAGTGAATTAGTATACTGAAAAGAAAACTGGAATAACAAAACTGTTGTTAGCTTTCAAATTAGCCACTAGACTTAAAGTCTAGAAGTGTAAAAAGTGGTCATGTCAACCTCAAGTCATAAATATGACTGGGATTTTTCTGACAGATCAGATTTATCCAATTTAGTCGAACACAGAAGTGCCTGAAAACAGAAGAAAAATTGACCCCTCACATCCAAAGATAATAATTAAATCCAACTTTAATGGGGATGATACGATTATATTGTTATTGCACAGTTACTCAGTCTGCACATGAGAAAGATTTTAGTTTGCATCCAACAAAATCTGGGAAGCTTTCTTATCTCCACCATAGTCTTGCTCGTGCCCTGAACAGGATGATCTCCAAGGGCCCCTCCAGCATCTTATTTTAAGGGTTAGAAGAGCATTTTGGGCCCTTATTGGCTCCCTTATGCCTCGTTACAGGATGGCCAAAAGTGGCCTGCTACATTGCCAAGTCCCTGTTGAAACTTGCTCAACTTTGATTGCTAACATTTCATGCAGCAACAGGCGTCAGATGTCAGTTAACCTTCTTATCACCAGGACCCTGGATTCTCAACAGTATGCATGCAGAACCAACAGATCCACAGAGGATCTCATACCCCCCCCACCCCACTCAGTCTTCACACAGCTTCAGAATAAGAAGCTGCTTCATCACATTGCTGTTTGTTGATTTAAGATCAGCATTCAATACAGTCTCACCCATGAAACTGAATGGAAAACTTAAACGCACACTCTGCAGCTGCATATTGGACTTAGCAGTCAGCCCCTCCACTTAAATGCCTGTACTACTTTTGTATTTTTAGCACCACAGCCCTACAGAGTGGCCAGGTGTGGCATTGTTGGCAGGTCACAGTGAAAGGTTTGCAGCCAGCTTTTTTTTTTGTGGCGGATCAACAAGAGTCTCTGGTGTCAGTTTGTGGCTTCATATGGCAGACTTTCATTGAAAATGACTTGTGGCCTGTTGCTTTGTCACCGCAACTCTGAACAAACACAAAACCTAAGCCTGGTGAAATTGCTTTGTGTCACTGTGTCGTCCCACGTGAAACTCTTTTCAAGTATCAGTTCCTGTCAAAAGTTTACTTATTCTTCCGCCAACTCAGAAATAATATCACACATTCCTCAGCCCTTATAAATTCAGGAAATTCCCTCAGAGAAACTTACCATTGTCTCGCTGATAAAAAAAAAAACTCTGTTGACTCTACAGAGCAAATTTGATCTAGAGGACAAACGGCTTGAAACTATGCAAGCGATGCATAAAGAGAAGTTAGCAGCAAAGACAGGCAGTTTACAATGATGGGTGAAAGGGAAATTCAAAGATCTTGGCACATATCATGAATATTTCACACTGGGTCGTGACCCCAGGAGCGTGTGGCCGTTGACAAACTGCTCAACTTGCTGTGGCATCACTTCTACCCCCTGCCCCACGTCTGAAAATCTGACCGATCATGCTGTCTGTTGCTCCACAGAGCCCTCTCTTGTTGTCACGCTGACCTTGACAATAGTCCTTATTGAGAGCAGCTCCATTCACTCTCACATGTCACATGCCTCACTTTATCTTGCCAGACAGTGATGGCACTGCAGAAACAAACCACTCAGAATGGAAGTGTGCCATGACAGATTAATCCCCCTCACACAACACCTCTACCTTTGTTCCAGACTACTATAGTATACCATTATACTACAACAGTGACTGCTCAGATAACCTCTTACTAGCATCCGTTCAGTTCTTGTCAGACAAAAAGAAAAATGTGAAGAGGACCTAATGACGAGAGCGTCCTAGTGACGGTATCAATTGCAAAAAAACCATGACTGAGTAAATAATGGATGCAAATGGAGCCTTAAGGGTTGTTGAACTTAACACCTGTGAGTTTGAAGTTTCAGATGGAGTCACAGTGGCTCTATACATCCATCTCATCTCATTCTTGTGCAGGAGGAGACAAACAAAGAGAGAAGTAGAAATGAGGGATAGGGTTGGACAGACAGACAGACAGACAGACAGACAGACAGACAGCAGAGAGGAAGGAAGAATATAACAACAGGAAATGAGATAAAGGGGGTGGACATGGTGATTAAGTATGTGGGGAACATAATTACTGTTTCGTGTGACAAAAAGGCCAAACTCTTACTTGCTCTGGTTGTATTTATTTCTGTAGATGTCATTTTCTCTATTCCTTCCTTTGAAAAAGATGATAATTTAAATCATACTGTAAACACCAAAACAAACTAAACTATAATCTGAACTGGTGTGGGACAGTCCCTCCTACTGGTGACTTGTGTTGAGATAACCTTTGGAAGGGGCAAGTGAACTGGCTGTTTTAACCTGAGTAGCTCAGACACGCCCTCTGCTGGACATGAGTGAAACAAACGCTACATAAGAATTTACATTCTCTATAACAGGGGTGCACAAACATTTTCCCTGGGAGGACCACAACTGTAACTCAGTGGTGGGCCATCATCCAAAAACAAACAGTTGCTGTTTTGCTTTGTTTACATGCAAAATTATATAAACTGCATGTTTTGACTGACTCTCTACAAGTGTCACTCTGCCAGCAGGGCTGAGATTATTAATGAATCATCTGCATTTATATTGTTGTCACTTTTAGTTGAATGCAAATTTAATTATTTTACATTCTATAACCTGTACATTTTATTTTCAGTTATTTCTTATCTTCTCAACTTGTTTCATTCAACAGTCTCTGGTGAGATATTTCTATTCTAAAGGGAACAACTGCAACAAACCAGTTTCCCTGTGATATCAATTCAATTTCTAATTCTGATGCAGAAAAATAGTAAATAAATTAGGATCCAATAAAAGACTTGATTAAATATTTTCAGCTCAGTCTGTTTGAAGGTTTGCAGCCTTTCCCCGTTTTATATCAACATAGGGTTTTTTAATGTTTCACAGACAAATAATACGCTGATGAACTGATAAATAATTGATTGCAGGCTAACTTCAAACATCTTGTGCAGAAAAGCAAGAACTCTCAGCTGCTTTTAAATGTATAAAGGGCATAAAAATTATGTTGTGCAATATACATTTGACGGGCAAGACTTCAAACACAAAGCTATAAATATTCTCTCTACAGTCACTTTGCCAAGTCAGTAATTGGGAGCATGGTTTCTCTTGATATAAGACAGGACACTAAAGAAATTTTGATGTGTGACTGTGTCACTGAATTTATTACCTTAGTATCAAACACGTCACCTCATCAGTTCAACCCAAGCTGAGCAACCGGGCTTACAGTTTACTTACGTGTCCTTTGAAAACAGTGAGGAGCAGAACACACACTTGTCAAGTCATCTAAACACTCACTAGCCCATTTTTTAAATAATGCTCTTATGAACAAGTTGTTACAGCACAGTAAACAGAATTCATGATTGTGTTATGTGCTGTGCAGACATACATTAAAACAACACATTTGATGTGTCTACAGATCAGTATTGGTTTGTTTGTCTCACATTGATCATTACCTCTTCTGCCACTAGTGAGTTCTGCTCAGAGGGCTCCAACCTGAACACTAAACTCACTGCGAACAATCAGAAGAATTTTACAGTACACTGGGTTTGTAAAATTTTATTTGGAGAAATCTGTACATGGAGGTTTTGGCCTTCAGCGTGTTCACATAGATAAGCAGAATGGGGACACAGACAGGTAGCTCACTGAAGATCAAGAGAAGTGCTATCTTTTACTCAAAACTGGACAGGAAGGTCAGTACAATCTGCTTCAGTTTAGCGTCTGATGCCTCTGAGATTTTGCCGTCGGCCCTGAAACAAAAAACATGTCAAGTCAGTTTAATACTTCTTAATATCATAGTCCAGGTATAAAATATCTTTAACATCTTTTGGCTGTTTGTTTCTCACCTGATTGCAGAGAGCAGGTCCTGGTGCTGGCTGAGGATGTGCTGCAGGAAAGCCTTCTCAAACTTTGTGATCTTGCTGGGCTCCATCTTGTCCAAGTGACCTCTGACACCAGCGTAGATGACTGTTACCTGCTCCTCAATGGCCATGGGAGCTGGAGGGACAAACGGGAGACAGCGCAATTGTTTAATTTCCCATAAAAAAAAAAAAAAGGGCATTCAGCTTAGTATTTCTGTTATACTACTAAGTGGTAATGGACACTCACAGTACTGTCCCTGCTTGAGCAACTCAGTGAGCCTGACGCCCCTGTTAAGGAGCTGCTGGGTGGCAGCGTCCAAGTCAGAGCCGAACTGGGCGAAGGCAGCGACCTCACGGTACTGAGCCAGCTCCAGCTTCATGGTACCAGCCACCTGGAGGGGAAGAATAAGAAAAGCTCTAATTGTATGACCATCCAGAAAAATTAACTGAAACAAACATTTTAATGAAGTTAAAGTCTTAGGGTGATGTCTAAATCAAAAAAATAAAACCAGATGTTACCTGCTTCATGGCTCTGGTCTGGGCAGCAGAGCCTACTCTGGACACAGACAGACCCACATTGATGGCTGGGCGGATACCCTTGTAGAACAGCTCAGTCTCCAAGAAGATCTACAGCAGACAGATGAAGGTCATCAATATTAACAACACTGTAGTTGATGAGGTTTCACGTATGAGCCAAAATGCAACCACGAAGATGAAAACAAACCTGTCCGTCTGTGATGGAGATGACGTTGGTGGGGATGTAGGCAGACACATCACCAGCCTGGGTCTCGATGACGGGCAGGGCAGTGAGGGAGCCACCACCGAAGTTGTCGTTCATCTTGGCAGCTCTCTCCAGCAGACGGGAGTGCAGGTAGAACACATCACCAGGGTAAGCCTCGCGACCAGGGGGACGACGCAGCAGCAGGGACATCTGACGGTAGGCAACGGCCTGAGTGGAAGGAGAAAACAATTAAAGTTAACATTGTTGCATTTGGGAATGCAGCTACAATTTCATTATTAATATACAATCTTTTGGTTTCATGTTACACAAACGCGAACTGAGCCCCCACCTGCTTGGACAGATCATCATAGATGATCAGGGCGTGCTTGCCATTGTCCCTGAAGTACTCTCCCATGGAGCAGCCAGAGTATGGGGCCAGGTACTGCAGGGGAGCAGCATCAGAGGCGGTGGCAGAGACCACGATAGTGTACTTCATGGCATCGGCGTCAGTCAGCCTCTTCACCAGCTGAGCCACAGTGGACCTCTTCTGTCCGATGGCGACGTAGATACAGTACAGCTTCTTCTTCTCATCGGTTCCCTCATTGAAACGCTTCTGGTTGATAATTGTGTCGATGGCAATGGCGGTTTTGCTTTAAAGAGAAGACAGATTTAAAAACAATGAAAAGGAATCCATACCCTGTTTTTAGAGACTATGCTTTGGGATAATTTTGGCAACCAACGTCGCAAACTTTACTTTTCACTCATCCATGGAATGATAGTATGTCCGAATAAATGAGAAAAATGTCAAAGTATTTACCCAGTCTGCCTGTCACCAATGATCAGCTCACGCTGGCCTCTGCCAATGGGCACCAGGCTGTCCACAGCCTTGATCCCAGTCTGCATGGGCTCCCTCACAGAGATACGAGGGATGATACCAGGGGCCTTCAGACCCACACGCCTACGGGTGCTGGCACCGAGGGGACCCTGAGAAGAAAAAAACATTTTAAAAGATGAACAAACATATCAAATCAGCAACAAGTGCGTCAGTAACTCCGCTTAATGTTATTTCACTTTTTAAAAAACACACCTGTAACTCAATTTATTATGGGTGTTAAGACACCAGGCTCTCCAGACATTGACTAAATTATGAAAATTCATAAAAATATAAACTGAAAACCAACCACTCAAGGCAAAGCTTTATAATTAGTGTTTATTCTGATTATGAAAAACACTGGTTGAACAATTCTGTGGCTACCCCAAAATATAAGATGAGAACCACCATTACTTCAACAGATACGAGCAAGGTGTCATCTGAACAATTATACCTTAAGGTTTTGGCTCCAACATAATCTACAATGGAGTTACCTTTCCATCAATAGCGTTTCCCAGAGCGTCCACTACACGGCCAAGCAGCTCCTCGCCAACAGGGACATCCACAATGGCACCAGTCCTCTTCACGATGTCTCCCTCCTTGATCAGCTTGTCGTTACCGAACACCACAACACCAACGTTGTCAGGCTCCAAGTTCAGAGACATACCCTGGAGGGGGGAAAAAAAACAAAAAAAAAAAACAACCAAAAACCAGATTTACAGCTTATTAGCAGAGAGTTTGTTTAGATAAAAATAAACCTAAATTAAAGATGTTGGAAATTCATGTTTTGAGTCTTTCACATTGTCAGAAAAAGAACAAAATGTTCTTTCAATTTTGTTAAGTCAAGATGACACATGATAATATCCTATATGCACCATGCATAACAAAAACTCTAATTATAATATATTTGTCTTTCACATACTTTTAAATCAGTGAGTTAAGGCTAAAAAAAAGGATTAAATAAATAAACACATTTAATGGTGTCCTTTTCTACAAACCTTCAGTCCAGAGGAGAATTCCACCATCTCTTCAGCCTGGACGTTCCTCAGCCCATACACTCTGGCAATACCGTCACCAATGGACAGCACACGTCCTGTCTCCTCCAGGTCTGCAGAGGTGTCAGCTCCCAAGATCTTCTCCTCCAGGATGGAGGACACCTCGGCTGTGCCTGCCAATGAGACAACATGCATCATTGGATCTTGTTCGCAACCATATGACATTAATTTTAATATAATGCAACAAAATTCAGGATGTTGCAGGTTAATGAAATAATGATTATTTTAAAGGTCAGAGATGGGAAAAACAGTGAGTATATATATAGGGATTAAGGATCTTAAATGCACTTGTTTTCTGAGTTTAAGTAAATTATTTCAATAGATATAAAGGTCATAGTGTCACTTTTAGCTTTTACATGAGATCAAATCATTCAAGACGACCTTAAGATAAATGTGGTACAGGCTACAAAGAGTAAATAACCATATCAAATTAGTGTCAAAGATAATCTGACATCGCTGTGCATTTTGTTAACTGCGTTATTCTCCTCTATGACAGATGTACATGTTACTTCAGGAACTACCTTATTTTGACTTTTGCAAAGACAAACTTTGTTAAAAGGAGTATGATCAATGACCTTCATAAGTCGCCTTTGAGTGCAGCTGACCCACGATGTGGAGGACAAAGTTTCTATCGTGTTGTTTCTGACTTTCTCACCTGTCTTCTGCAGCCATGGTCTGTGTGTGTGGAGGTGGTTGACCCCAACGCAGGCGGCCGGTACAGCTCTGGACACCTGATTTTAATGACAGGCGGATAAGATTAAACGTCGATTGCACAGAACAGTTCACCTAATATATGGCAGGGACAGTCGACACTGTGCACTGAGAAAGCTGAGCTAGTCCAACACTGCACAGCGCAGACGACATGCGCTGTCAGGCTTTCTGACCTTCAAAGCGTGGCTGAATGAGCCGTTAGCTGGTAGCTAGCATTAGCTTGCGTGCTAACTTTAGCGCCGCTTGCTGCAGGAAGACGTTTCACAAGGGCAACTTCGACAAACACACCTAATACAACAATATCAAGATTATTAACGCTAGGTATCACCCAGAACATGTTAGAAGCGTTTAAAGCTGCATTAGTTAATCGATGACAAGTTAGCTAGCGGCCTGTGACGTTAACATTACCCTTCACGCCCACAAGCTTTACAACGATATTCAATAAACTTGCTGCAGCATCTTAATCAGATGCAGTCTGTGTAGTTAAAGTACTCACAAATCCAGCCCTTCTGGGCAGGGTCCTCGCCAAAGCTGCTGCAACTCTCACGGATAACATTTTGTCGGGTTGCTAATGACCTGTCCTCCACCAACAGTGGCTTCGACCTGCTTGTAAGAATGTAATGGCTGAATGAACTCTTCTTCTATTTATGTGACACCGATGTTGAGTTTCCTGCTCGGCTGCTCAGCTCTGCCCCCTGTCGTCAGGGGGAGGACACTGACCGCTATATTTATCCCCACAGCTTTGGTTAGGACAAACATTTCTGGCTTTATCTTATAATATGCATAAAAGTGATATTTTATTTTTTAACAGAATATTAATAAGTGTTCATTTGACAGCTGTTGCATTACATTGCAAGGCTATACCATTACAACTGGCCAGTGTGTATATCAACAAACAAAAAGATGGTCCATAAAAATCACAGCAGTTGGTGGAAGAGGTACTCAGATTTTAATAGATTTCAAGCAGAAACAGCAGTACCACAGTGTGAGTGCTTTTACATGCAAGTAAAAGTCATACATAAAAATTTTAAATTAAAGCCAAAAAGCATTAGCATCAAAATCCAGCCTACTTAAAGGTGCTATTTGTGAGAAGTGTCATTATTTCCTATTTCATAATAAAATATATATTATATCATTGAATTAGGAATACTGATGGATTAATCTTTGCATCAGTTTGCTATTGTAACTGATAAATGGGGGAATAACTTCGATCAATGCATTCATATTATATCTCATTGAAGTCCAATATCAGTATGCCAGCTGAAACACACATTTCCAATGACCCCACAAATGTGGTTATCAAAGACTGGACGACAAAGATATATAACAGGGGCAGGATATTGAACCAAAATTGAACCAGTAAGGTGATTTTTATAAAGGCTGTTTGCTCTCGGAAAACTCAACATCTATACCATGAGTTTACATTTTGTAAGACTTGGAGAGGACAAATAGAAAACATTTCACATTACAGTATCTAGGTAATAATATAATTAGTAATTAGTATAATGATAAATTATAAAATACTTTTCTGTGAGAACGCACCCAAAATAAATATTTCAGAAGGAAATTTCCAAAATTAAATATCTTTGCCATGTTATATTTAATATTTGTGAACTTCTCTTACATCTTATTTGTGATCGAGCAGTCTTCTTTATTCAACAAAAAAATGTAAATGTACTCAGTATCTACTTATTCTCAAAACAGCATTCTACTCTACAACTGAAGTGAATGGGGACTTGTTTCAACACGCAAAAACTAAAAACAAACTGAAACACGAAATGACTCTTTATAGTGGATCAGGTGTAATTCAAGTCCCTGCACAATCTAAATTTGATTTAAAAAGATTTTATTTTCACGGCTTATTAAAATCTTAATCTTCACTGTCGCTAAGATAAGAGTGTAAAGTGGCAGAATGAGCTTGACCGCACACCAAGGGTTTAAATCTTGTATTTTCAAATCAATTTGGGGTCTTGGGTCTTCCAGAGACTTGGATTACGCAGGATGATCTACATGGAGCCATTTTATGTTTTTGTTTGTTTGTTTGTTTGTTATTATTTACGTTTTAAAACAAGTCCCCATGTACTCAGCTGCTTAGGAGAAACCTGCTCCAGAAAATGTTTTGTGGACCCCGAGACTCCATCCTCTTTTCCATCAGCATGAGGGCGAGTAGATTACGCATACATTTTAATTTTAGAGGGGGTGAATTTATCCTTTAATGACAGAAGTTATCAATGAATTTGATACATACGCTTTAAAAAAAACAACACATTTTCTTAGGATGCAACGTGGAGTCATTACCTCTTTAAATCTATAGTTAAACCTACGACAGTAGATTCCTATTCTTTTTAATAGGGTAACCTGGAGATACCCTGAGCCGTGTTACCGTGGCAACACCGCCCCCTGTCGCTCCGGACATGAAACGACATGTCTGCTTTTGTCAACGACGAGCGAGCGAGTCAGACAGTCGCTCCGTTCGGTTTGCCTGTGGTGCTAGCAGCCAGCCAGCAACAACCAGCCGCCTGAATGTAGATCCGCATGGGCTACTACTACTCTATCTCTCCGAATAACCCAGCGGAATCATAAGATAAGGATCCCAGGATGGTCTTAGTGCATGTCGGATATCTGGTTCTTCCTGTATTCGGCTCAGTAAGAAACAGAGGTACGGTATTAATATTCATATCGATCCAAAACATGTGCCCTGTTTATCTTAATATTCACTGCAGCTGTTGGCTAGCTAGCTCGAGCCTAGCCTTTTTCGGTTAGCTCGCGTTAGCAAGCTGAATCCACGGTCCGATTACTCGCGAAACTGCGCGCAACGTGACGCTTTGCTGAATTGTGTTAATCGAAGGTGACTGTAAACTACCGAATGATTTAGTTCTCCGTGTGTAATTGCGCCTCATTACAGATAAATGCCGCCGCTAAAGATAAGCTAACTGACTCGTCGGCTCCGGCTATTTCTTGGAACGGAAACATTCCTCACAAAGGATTCCACATGCACGGGGCGTGCGGTCCAAAATAGCCAACGCCAGAAACACATTCCTGCATAGAGGAGATGTGTCGGGCAACACTGACATTAGACTCGCATTACTCTTTGCGATTTATATCTCAGCGACATTACTACATATTTCACCCCGAGGCGCTATCGTTTATTTGCACTGTAAAAAAAAATACCGCAAAATAGACGTATCCTTCCAGCCAGTCAGCTTATCTATGCCTGGATGATGTCATTTGAAGATCACCTTCTTCTGCTAGCGCTCGCCGTTGTCCCCTCTCCGTGATTTATTTTAGTCATTATTACCCGTTCGAATTGGCCAGTGGGACTAATCGATACGTGGCTCAATTGCCCGGCAAGCGTGGACTTCCTAACCATCAATGTTTCAGTCGCCTTTATCTATAATTCCTCTAATTGGCAATTCAGCAGCTGTTTTTGTTTGAAGCTGCCGGATTGCAGAAAGACCCGAAGTCTGCGGTCACAGCTAAAACAATGCTCAAAGCTACAGTGTAACATTAATATCATAACAGTGGCGTCAGTGATTTTCATTGTGCTTTTATTTCTGTTCTTATTTCCCTGTTTCATAGTATGGAGGCTGGCTCTACATTCTGCATTTATCAGATCTTTGTCGTCCCCCCCATTGTGTAGCTAATGATCATCTGCTGCTGTGTGGTGTGGCGTGGCCTCTGCCTGTTCTCTGCATTTAGCTGTATTGTGAATCCCTTCTTCATTTCCTCTTTCCATCAGAAGACGACATTGGTATTAAAAAAAGCACCCCCTTTCCCGAGATGTATTCATAGACTTTTTTTCCATGTTAAGCAGACTAAAAAAAAACAAAAAAACAATAGCTAACACCTAGACCAGAGCACCTTTTTTGTCTTTTTTCTGTCAAATTGCTGTAGCACTGAGTAAACATTTATAGCTCCTTTTTATTAGATATCAGTTGAATGTCATTGTGTACCTCCCATCCAGTCTTGATAGACAACATGCTGTAAATTCCTGTAAAGTGGATACATTTTGCATGATCTTAAATACTGCACTGCATTGTTGAACACCAGAATTTGGCTCATCTTCCTTCTCTTCACACAAGGTGCAATGTACATGATTTAAAGTGACCCATAATTGAAAAAGAAAATAAGCATGCTAATTGGCACCACATGCATGCAGTTTTTTTTTCATTTACTTAAACTTTGCATTTCAGCAAACGCTGTCATGCTATCACTTGAAATGACTTGAAGGTACACTGCACCTGCACACAACAACCTGCCATAACTGTCTCCATTTTTGTGTAATCCTTTTGTTCCCTTTGCAAATTTTCAAGCTTCGAATCACACTGAATTGTCAGGGCTGTTTGCTCCTCGTGAGCAAATGAAATTATAAAAAGAAAGGGAAAAAAAAGTAAGCAAAACATGATCACTGGTGGTTCATCACTTCCCAATTTTCCCCACTAACATGAGGCCAAAATGCTATCCATTTCACAGGGATGCCTATTTTCCTGCACTGCTAAAGAGATCCTCTATTAGTAATAACGTCTTTTTATTGTTTGGTTGTGGTCTCTCTTTACCTTTTGTTCTGGTAATAGTACTTTCAATGCATGGTCACATTTTATGATTCATAATTTTTGGTTTTTGGTTTTCTACATTGACTAGTGAAAATCCAATGTAATCTTTCTGTAGTAAAGATGTACCCTGCTGTACTGGAATCATGTGCTGTAGCCAACACGTCTGCTCATTGGATGCCGCTTTTGTTCTTTTTAACCCTATATGGAGCATGGTGGGCCTTGCCTTCAGTCTATGTTGTTTATTTTTGTTGCATGGATTTATACTATTATTACAAACAAACAAAGAAAACACAAATTCCACATATACTAATATTTTTCAATAAAGAATATAGTGTTTTTCCTAACCTTCAGTGTGCTTCTTGCTGATTTCCATTTATTGTCCTCCCTCTCCCTTGTCCCTACCTGCCCCCCCCCTCCACCCCCCTTCCCCCACCCACCTCCTCTCCTGCTGTGACAAAGATAGACAATTTCCACGCTTCCTCCATCACAGGGCCTGAATGAGTCTATCTGCTGTCATTCATGGTGATCGTTCTCACTGAGACGCTTGAAAACGCAGTGTGCTACTCACAGTCTAGACTTGAGCCTTTGACCCACGGCTGCAAGGTCATCTCTTGTCCGCCCGGCTGCGCTGACGACTTGTCAAGCTGAAAATAATGCTGGAAAGTCATACTGCTTATCTTTCCTGAGTGTGTTTAAAACCATACTGCGTTTTTCAAGCGTACTCCTAGTAAATGCAATGTAGACTTTGCCTATTTCCTCATGATTTTTAAAAAA
Organism: Acanthopagrus latus; assembly: GCF_904848185.1. Lineage (NCBI taxonomy): Eukaryota > Metazoa > Chordata > Actinopteri > Spariformes > Sparidae > Acanthopagrus > Acanthopagrus latus. Next base: position 22,516,483 of record NC_051043.1, read on the forward strand.
AGATTTTCACTGTTTACATCAGAATTTGTCATGTCTTTATACACTTTAAAAAAATCAGATTAAACTAAAACCTCACACTGGATTTTATTTCTATCTTCTTTAAGAACTGCACAACTTGAATCTCTGAAATGGAAGATTTGAAATTCACTGCTTCAGTTTCTGCCAGATGGACGTAACGACACACAGAATATCAAATCCTGCTCCACTGCAGGCCTAGCATGGCTTCTTTTGGCCCAGCATTTCCTGAAAAGTTTTAATTCAAAGCTAAATTTGATGTTGCAATTTCCCAACCTTTCCATTAATCAAAACCGTCTTTTTAAGCTTAAGTTGGGCATTAAAACCATATTGCTCCACAGCACAAGTCAGACTGCCTTTTTTTTCCCAACTGAGTCTCTACAGCAGTCTGCTTGCTGCAGTTGCCAAATAGCTGTGGTTGGAGAGAGTAAAAAAAAGCATTCGAGCTATTTCCTCTCGACTCCTGAATGTTCACATGGGAGAAGAACAAGAAGTGCTGTACTGTGTGTGTAAGACACAAAGATACAGGAGGTTTCAGTGAAGCACAGATGCATGATAGTGAATTCATTGTCTGGTTTAACTTCTAAGAGGGAAATAATTGTTCTTTATGGTTATATAGATAGACTTGGCACTTTAACAGTTTATATATATCTCATAGACAGCCAGGTACTAAAGGTTTTACCGAGTGCACTGACCCACTGTCAGCTGCAGAATTTACAAGAACTGCTTTGAAGAACCTATCCTGGTAGATTTCATCTGTTCTGATCCAGTCCGCTTTGTCTGTGAGTCAGAAGACCGGCAGTCGATCCAGAGGTCGGAAAATGCAATTAAAGAAATGAGAGCTCGCGTTTTGTGTGCAGGACAAAAAATGGTCGTCATGTTCATGGTACTTGTGGTAATCATCATTTTCCCACCCCCACAGAAGTATTTTTCACCCTAGGTAAGAGGTAGGGCTTCATTAACATGCTATATCACACACACAGTGACACCACATTTCACCCACAATTAATTCCAGCTAATCTTTCCCCTCAGGAGCCTGACAACTTCTCCTTATCCTCCACAGGATCCCATTTCAACCGGCAACAGCAGCAACAGCAGCAGCAGCAGCACAGCCATGCTACCTCTTGCCGGCACTTCCAGTTAGGTCCTCAGGCCCCGCTGCCCATGGACTTCCCCATGCCCCACCCAGGGCAGCCACAGTCAGGCATTAACCCCCACCTGGCCCCTCCCGGCCACCAGCATGGCCCTCCGCTCCACCCACCCCTCAACCCCTTACCCGCTCCCCAGTTCCAGGACATCCCTGCCCCTCCCTTCCTACCTCAGGCATTACACCAGCAATACCTCCTCCAGCAGCAGATCCTCGAGGCCCAGCACCGACACATCCTGCCACCGTCCAGGTATCCACGGGGGTTTGCAGGGAGATTTAAAAGACAATTACCCTCTTGGTTTAAGCATACTGATGTGGTTTTGCAGTGACATCATATTCAATACTGTTAACAGCTCTTGGTCTCCCAGGATGTTTTCAAACGATTGATTATTTGTCTCAGCAGACGCACCCCAGAGAGAGTTCCTCACCAGCCCCACAGACTGCGGCCTGGCTATGAGTTTGCGCCCCCTCTTCATGTCCCTCCTCAACCGGTGGTGCAGCAGCCCCGCTACCTGGCTGAGGGCACAGACTGGTAAGCAATATATATAAATGAATATGTACATTTCATAAAACATTGAGCATCGCTACAGAGGCAAACAGAGCAGTTTCCAAAATGTTTTTATTTGCTAGAAAACAACACTGTTGTTAAATAAAGTGACATTTCCAGTGTCGATTTAGGTGCTGTACAGAAATTAATTGGCCAACCTATAAAAGTGCTCAATCCACACAGCTGCATTCTGAAACGGCACCTTTAAATGAGCTGTCAGGACTTTACTGAGGTTATACAGAGTATACAGTCACTGCCCCCAGCACGACCATGGCTGCAAAAAGCCCAGCAAAACTGATGCGGAAGCACAGTTGGTGGTGCCTGCTTAGGCCCATCAGAGCAGTCTGGGCTCTTCGGCAGGTGGCCCTAAAAAAGAAAGACACTAAAACGGAGCGTTCAGCCAGAGTGAATAAAGGTGCTGCAGCAATGAACAGTATGAGAACATAAATACAATATGAAACCTTTAAGATTTGGATTGTATACCAACAGAGAGCTTAGAAAATGAGACACGACTAAATTCTGACAAATCATTCTTTTTTGTCAGTTTGTTTTAGTTAAACTGCACCAGACTGCAAATTTGAGTTGAATGGGTTTAAAACCAAGGTTGAAGACACTTAAGTTGGCAATAAACTTTTAAATGTAACATTTATGCACTAATTGTTTCATGAGGGTAAAAGAGAGTTCGAGCCACACAGCCGCTGGCAGCAGAATTGTGTTATCATGCTGGAGAGAAACAGTTATTTTGTCAACCAGATCTTTCTGTGACAGGCAAACAGAGGTGTGAACACCTGGCAAAGCACCAAAAACTACTTCTGTGGTCTGTCCCACCACAATAGGTGTCTCCAGTTCCACAAAGGTGGACCAGGGGAGCTCAGACCATCTTCTTCAAAACTTAAAAAATTCAGCGTTCATTTTGATGTCAGCTACACACTTAAGTTTCCTGACTATATCTTGCTCAACAGTGACCTAATCTGTCCACAGACAGATGGACAGACAAGGTGAAAGATATTAGACGGGAATGACTGGAAATATTTTACAGTGATCTGATACTTAAAACAAATGTGAGCTAGAGCCATAAAGTGGGAGGCCCATGCCCCCCTTCCTACTTCCTTACATCAACATCAAAAGCAATTGGAATTTCTATTTTATGAAATTAGCTGAGCTTACGCTGCAGTCTTTCGGTACAAGTACCCCCTTGTTGGGAATCACTGGCCTAAATAGTGCTGTTGAAATGAAGGGACACCCACTGTGCTGTGTAGAAATCCACTGTTAGAATCACTATGAAATAATGACCTGTGGTCCACTGACTGACTTGCTTTTGGTTTTTGTCCAGGGATCTTAGTGTGGATGCTGGGCTGCCCCCCCACCAGTATCACATCCATCCGCTGCCGCAGCACTATCAGCACTACTTGACCTCTCCTAGGATGCACCACTTCCCTCGAAACAATGCCTCAACACAAGTGGTAAGCCCCCCTTCTTCCTCTGTACAATCAATCACAATGAACTCCCGGCGATTCTCTTCTGGGTTTGGAGGCTAATCTCGATACCCAGCGACTGCGGGATGACCTGTGTTCCTCTGTCATTTCTGATTTCTGCTGCAGAGCTGATGTTGCCTCTTTTATCTGTCATCTTCCAGGTTGTCCATGAAATCAGAAACTACCCATATCCCCAGCTACACTTGCTGGCTCTGCAGAGTCTCAACCCCTCCCGCCACGCGTCTGCTGTTAGAGAGAGCTACGAGGTTCGTGCTGCTTCTTCCTCTCTCTCCTCAGCAGACACACCAGTCAACACTCATTTATCATTGTTTCCACTGTGACCAACGCTCTGGACATGCTTGAGTGTAACAGATTCCCTTATTTGCAATTACTCTGGGTTCCAGATGTCTCAGATGGTCCGACTGCCTTTAATCTCATGACATTTGTTTTCATTTGAATAAGACGCTATTGTTTTTCGAGAGGCTCTTTCCTGTTCCTCGAAAGGAGTAATTATTTAAATTAATCAAAGTACTCCACACTTGTATTTCTGTTTCTGAACTGTTTCTTTTATTTTACAAATAATGATTCTGCAGATCTCTACAAATGCCTTTTAACACACTTAAAACACTTACAAGACAAACCTATGTGTTGTTTTTCATTGTAGGAGCTTCTGCAGCTGGAGGACAGACTGGGCAGTGTAAACCGAGGGGCGGTCCAAACCACCATAGAGAGATTCACTTTCCCCCATAAGTACAAAAAGGTAAAATGGCGAGCTGAGCAATAGGATCTTTTTGATGTGGTCTGGTTTAGATGAAGCCTTTGGGCAAGAAATAAGCAAAGCAGAATATGAAAGAGGTGGATGGAAAAAGGGCTGCGCAGGGTCAAAGAGATCAAAGAGCATAGAAGAGAGTGGTGAGAGGGTCACGGCGCTCACAGAAGTTCAAAGGTCAAACTAATTTCCCTCAGCAGATTAGTGAAACAGGTCTGCAGTGTGCACAATCCAAGGCGAGGGATGACTCATCCAGCTGTCTGCAGATATGTGCGTGGAATGAATTTAAAAAAGTGTCTACGCCGAGTATGACCCAAATACTCTGGAAAGAGAGTCAGAACATTTCGGTACATTGTGAGTGAGAAGAAGTAATTGAGTCTTTTCCATCTGCTGTACATTTTGTCGTTTTCTGGGAAGCATGATTAGGTGATTCCTTTTCCCTTTTGTCTGCACTGAGGCAGAGACACCAGTGGCACAAACATTACAGCTCCCAACACGCAGACCCACTTTAATAATTTACGTCTCTCTGCAGAGAATACCCCAGGACCTGAAGATGTGTCTGGATGATGAGGAGCTGGACACTGATGAGAAGTGCACCATCTGTTTGTCAATGCTGGAGGATGGAGAGGATGTCAGGTACGCCTATACACTCAGCGTTTTTTTAAAAGAGGAAAATGCTGGGTCTGCAGATTTGAACATAAGCTGTGCATACAAATTGTGTCTTCTGAGGAATACATTTGTTTCACCTGTCCTAGTTACTTGCAGCTTTTAGCAGTTGTGTTGTGCTAGAATGATGATTGTGGTCAGTCAGTCACCCACTGAAGTCTAGACTTTCGTTGCATTTATTGATTGCCATGATATTTGGGCCAGATAGTCATGTTTCCCAGTGGATGAATCCCTCTGATGATTCCCTGACTTTTCCTCTAGTGCCATCTGCAGGTTGACATTTGTTGTATTTGGTGAATGTTTTGTCGGCTGTTGGATCGATTGTTGCATTTCTGTCCCTTTAGGATGAGCTGTAATAACTTTGTTCACCCCCTTACTTTTGTCTAGCGCCACCCTCAGGTCAAAGTTTGTCAAAATACTTTGAATTATTAGTAAATACCTGGAAAACTAGTGGCAATCTAAAATGTCCAGTGTGTAGGATTTTGTTCCATCTAGCAGTGAGTCTGCAGATAATGACCAACTGAACACCCCTCACCTGAACCTCCAGGATGAGCCCCAAACTTACATTGTGGCTAAACCTTGTAATTACACCATTACTTGAGATGCTGAGTAAAAAGTACAATATTGGCTTTCAAAGTGCAGCACGAGTAAATTAACTCAACGACAGTCCATCATTGGTTTCCGACTCATAAAAATAGCATTCACAACAGTATTCAAGTCATAATTAAGCCTGGAAACAGTTCTAATATATGTAACTTGGCACTAACTAGTATGGAAGGGCCTCAAAACAAAACAAATCTTGGCCCACACATCAGCCAAAACTGTTGTTCAGTGTACTTAAACCCTAATTTAATCAGTATGGTCTCATATTGTCTTGATGACATAAACCCTCATAATTTGTTTGTTTAACCATGGTAATCTTTTCCCATCTCTACCCCACCCCCTATCTGTTTCTGTCTCTTGCCTGGTGAGGTTTGAGAGACATTATAGACTGTGTTGTTTGTCCATATTATGTCAGGGTTCTTCCCAGACAATGGAACGGTGGCGCTGCGCCGCTGTACTGCTAGCTCAGCGCCACTATACTCATTTTCAGTATTAGCTGCTTTGTAGCAGGTGAGGGTGACGAGCGACACTCAAAATTTCTGGGGAGAACCCTGTATGTTTTTCCTCCGACCTTGACAATGCAGTGGACGTAGACACGGTGCTGTGACCAACATTTACTCCTAAAGCTAATTGTGGAAAGCTGGTTGAGGTCTTTTTTCTCCCCAGCCAACCTTCTCCCTGCTGATGAGCCCTCAGAGAAACATGCTTACATTTGAGAATGTATATATTTTTCACATCACTTTCATTCAGAATGGATGCACAGTCAGAGTCTGAGCAGTTTTTAACCCTAAATTGGTTCTGCCATGCAAGTTCAAAGCATCAGGGTTTGAAAATCCTATCACAGGATTTCTTCCAGCATCTCATCTTGAAAATACCGCCTGAAGGCAACATTAGCATTTCACAAAATCTTGTGATGCATGTCCAGTGTTGTGATCTGTCTAACTGGCGGAGTGACAGGACAAGTGATTTTACTCTGTGAAAAAGAAAAGGGAACGAAGAAGAGCAAAGCTGTTGAAGGCACTGGGTTTTGTAGGGTCAGCGTTGCGCCTGGTTGTATTTAGAGATAGAAAATGGAGCAGTGGTACAGTGAAAAAGTTTGCTCATGCTTGATTATACTGTATATTACTGTATATGAAACCATTCTCTGTTCTTCTAAGCATGCATCATTCATGATGTTTCCGACTATCTTTAGTTTGAAGTCACAAGTTAAGGGTTAAAGAAGATGGTGAAAAGAGCATATGCCTTTCGTTATGTTCACACTTGGCATTTAAATGCTTCCTGAGTGATTTGATAAAAGCAGACAGCGCTAATTATCCATGATTGCACCTAAAACCGACAGAAATTTCTCCTATGATTGTGTTATGGAGAACAAATGTGGATTTTTGGCAGCAGTCGCAGTTTCCCCACAGAAAAAAAAAATCAAATGTGAGCAGTGAGGAGAAATTTAATCGCAAGAAATCCCTTGAGATGCATTCTGATGTCAAGTGTTAACCAGAGTCAGACAACTGGATCTATTCTCGACTCAATCTGGATACCGGGCATGACAGGACACATGAATCACAGGCACACTGAAGATTTTAAGGCCTATAACGTGGTGATACTAAGCATAGATCTGTTTAGAATCCTCTCTTCTGGTTTATTGACAACATTATAATGTTATTTTCATATCGCAACCTTGAGATTTTTATAGTTCCATCGTTGTCTTTGGCCTTTACACCTTCAACCATCAGAAGGAAAGATGTTGCATGAAAAACAACTGGGATGATAACTCCATAATCAAAATACTTGATTGATGCTTGTCCAACTTGATAAATCATTGTTGCAGCTCTAAAGTAAATGACACAAATGAAGCTTCATTTAAGACGGATATTAAGATGCAAATAACTATGAGTTACAAAATAGGAGATACAGTCTGAAAGATCAAAATCATGTATCTCTAAATTTGATAACTTAAATTTGTTCAGATAAACTAAAAGATCAAGTGTTCTTTTATGGTTAGAGAAAAGTATCCTGCTTCTTCAGATGTGCAAACCGAAAAAAAGTTTTCAATTAAATTAAACTAAAAACAGGGCTGTTTTGAAAAAGCTTGAAAAGTTGACATTTTGGAGAGAGAACACAGGGATTTATTGTTGCTGACCATTTTCTTGGAAGTCCTAAATTTCGTTTTAAAATCTTGTGTCTGCAGGAGATTACCCTGCATGCACCTCTTCCACCAGGGGTGTGTAGACCAGTGGCTGGCCACCAGCAGGAAATGCCCCATCTGCAGAGTGGACATTGAGACCCAACTGACCCCCGACAGTTGATAGCTCCTGTCAACTCCTGCAGCTTTGGATCTGGGTCTTGTTAATTCTCCATTGCCTCCCTCCTTGGGGGGGGAAGGCTCTGCCAAACACCCCCTCTTCCCCCTCTGCATCACTCAACGAGCCTGCCTTTCTGAGACAGCTGTGACAGAGGGATCAACAAAGCACACTCACCTACAACACAACGAGGGATGGGGGTTGATGCATTTGCTAGGTGGCTGGACTGAAGGTTGGTTTGAACGGACTTGCTGGATGTCAAAGGTAGGAGCGGACGTGTATGGACAGATGTGCTGAGGCTTCACGCGATTCTGTCAGATTGTGCACCCTGTGTACATTTCTCCATACAGCCACCGAGAGAGGACACTCTGACCACCGACTTCCCCAGCTCAGTGTGGTGAATTAAGGCCATTTCTCTGCCACTATATCTAAACCCCCTCTCCCCCGCAGGCCTGTGAAAAATCCTTTAAGCTGCACTCTGCCCAAGCCCTCAGCACATCTGTACAGAACATTATCAAATGATTAGCATGAGGTTGTTTGGTGTGAACTCTTGTAGCTGAACGCTTGTGGTGTAATGGAGTATAGTACTGAAAAAGTATTTACAGAGTAACAGTGTTGTGTAGCAAGCAAAAGCCTTTTTGAGAAATATGTTTGTGAAAAATAAACCTACAGAGAGAGGTGACTACAGCTCTAACAGAGACGTGTTAAATCATAAGACGATGAGGAAGGAGCTAGTTGTGTAAAAAGGCCAAAAATCCCTCTTTCTTGTCTAACACGGTTTTTGGATTTACAGTTAGTAGATGCCATCAGAGTTGATGCTAAACCCGCTAACTGCAGGCATGGCTTCCAGTGATCTGTGTAGTGTCGTAGTCGGGCCTCTATAATCTAGAGCAGAGGCCTCAGATGTGCATGCTGTATGGCAGGCTTGGGCTGTGTCGTTAATGTTGTGGAGCAGTAGAAACAGGGACTGTGTCTGTGCATGTGAAACCGTTATACTATGACGATCCCACTCATTCATAGAGGAGGACAAGAATGCACCTAATACCCCTACACCAACACCCCCCCGCTCATCCCGAGTAGACCAAAGTTGCCCTTAGACACTGATCTCAGACCGATGTAGCATTTCTCTCCTGACGTTCAGGATTCAAAGAGCTGCGAGCAGAGCAGATCCGTGTCTAACTGCAACTCCTCTCTGTGGCCTCGCTCATGGCATGATCGTGACATGAGAGGCTGGCATGATGGGCTTGAGGATGCAGTGCCTGAGTCTTGTCATCAGAGCGAATAAAAATCTGACATTTGTATTACCTATTACCAGAACCTTATTGCCTATCGAACAAGCACATGTGATTTCTATATACAGTGAATCGCCTCTGTTGTGTGACCGGCTCCTTTTCATTTCAATCTAAGTTGCTCCCACTGTTTGATTTTAAAAGAAAAAAAAAGAAAAAAAGAAAAACGACTGTCTGGTGTTACAGGGAAAATACAAACTAGTTTGCCTGTGAAAATGTGCTAGAATGTGTATGATTGTCCCCCCCACCCCCCTCCCCCATGGTAGTAGTGTATGGTATTGCTAGAACAACTGTGATACGTTCAGTGATAGAAGCCGTTTTCTCTATATCATGCATGAACCATGTCGGCGTAGTTCACTTGAAGGAGGGTGAAAGGGAGAAAAAGCCATCCATTTGAAAAATACCAAACAATTGTTCTTAACATTGATTTTTATTTCAACTGTCTTTTTTTCTGCCATTTGTTTTCTTTTCCTTATTACTTGTAATTTTTTTTTTGCTCACATGCCAATCTGGACATGGTACTAATATGCCGAGTCCTTGTCCATTTTAACCATAGTGAAGAAAAAGCTGCAATGCTGCAAAAACATATTTATTGTTGTTATAATGTAGCTTGTGTTTTGTAAATGCACTATAATATGGAGTTGCCTGATTTTTTGGTTTGGTGGTGTGGGTTCTTCTTGTCCTAGATTTTGTGTTTCTATTCAGTTACAAGTATTTCCATGCTTCCTTGTGTATTATTGGAGGGTAACTTGACTGTTTGTGTTGCGTTTTTCTTTTTCTTTTCGTACGAAAACCTCCATCCAAAAAACTACAGATGGATGAAAATGGAGGTTTGCTAGTTCACATAGAATGCTGTGATTAAAGATGCCTTAAGTATTTAACAATCATTATTTATTACTAACTGTAGCTAGCTAGCTATCGTGGTGGAATATTTAATGTCTCTATCTCATAACTTTGCAATTTAATCAATATATTTATTTAAAATAACACAAAATATTAAAAAAAGAATACCTCATTATGCATTGGTCGGTGGGGATGCTTCTGCATGCCGTCTGTGTTTTCTTTTTCAGAGGAGAAAAAAAGAAACGTGTTGAAAAATTTGACGTGGGGGGTGTTTCCCAACACATTTTCTAGCCAGCATGGTGCTGTTGATCTGGATTTACATTCCATTCTTGTCACCTCTTGATTTTCACTTTACAACACTTTTTGTGTTTCTAGTATCATCCCTGCTTTGATTTAAAGCAGATGACGGGGTCCAAAAACAACCCCCCCCCCCTTTTGTCTTAGTACGGCTCCACAATTAGCTTGCTTTTGTTATACGATACTGCTTTGTTTCCCATAATCAGTCATATTTGAGTTAATTTTTGATATTGTTTTTTTTCTGTTTGGTTTTGACCATGTTCATGATATTCCATCATATCTGGATCTCAAATTTAGAGCTTATAATTTTAGGACACACATAATGAGCTGTATTATTTGTCCTTATGTATCGCTGGCAATTGCTTTGTGTGGGATTTTTGGGAAGTATCTAACATGCTAACTTGAGCCATTGGTCTTATTGAGCAAATTTCTGTACTGTGGTTATACAAATATAGATAGCGTGTTTTACACCTGGGTATAATAAGCTAACTACGTTTTTCGGTGTGCATTTCTTATTAATACTCTACTAATCCTGCAAATTATTCTAACATATATTGGATTGGAATGACGCTGGCTGGTCTTACTATTATTATTTCATTTCGTGCTCTCACTGGCCTTACCCCATGTCCTCCACAGTGTACCCCATTACTCCAGAGCGAACTGGACAGTAGCCATAGTATTAACTCAAGCTGATGAACCGGAATGAACAGTAGAACTTAAAGCACAAGCTTTTTAATGCATGTCCTTCTCAGGTTTTCCTATGTGTATGTGGGAGTAGCTCTGTAGATGTGTTTAATATGATGCTGTACCTTCTTGAATATTTCAGATGTTTCTTTGCTGCTGAAAAAATGTTGATTATTAACCTGCCAGTGAAAAAGGGAAGTGGCCATCTTTGTACAACACACTGCTGTTTTGCTGTAACCGCGCAATGTTTTATGATCTTGAGTATTTTATAGAAAAGTAGAAGTATGTATCAATAATATGAAAGCAATAGCTAAATCATAATGAAGAATAACATGATCAGTGAATATTGTGGAAAATCTTTAGATTCACTCTGGGTGGATTTTGTACTGTATTTATTACTAATGATGATGCAAAAAGTTGCATAGCTTAACCCAAACTGTTCTGTCTCTTTTTTATTTATTGTCTTGTATATGATCTTTTTGTATGTGTTTTTCAAATAAACTGCCTAAAATGCTGACAACTAATCGAATTTCTAGTGTTATTCGGCGTATTTATACATTTATAGAACCAACAACCGTTTGAAATACAATCTATTGGCCATTATTAGCTTATTAGCAGATGTATTGGGAGCAACATGTCGGCCATAGAAAAATGGTTGACATTAGATTTAGAAACAACAACCGTGACTTTCTCAGTACAAAACTTTATTAAACAGAAATGTTTATTGTATCATTATTGTATAGCCTCGAACACGTTTTGTCATTAGGCTACAGCATGTACGTATTGGACTTATTAATTGATATCTAAATGTTATTAATGATGTCAAACATAAAGAAATCCTGCCCTATTTGAACCTGACACAATATGCAAACTTGCAAAGTAAAATAATAAAATGAGAGTAATTTACTTACCAAAGTAAGATAAAGTGTGAATTGTGGTCAATTGTGTCAAAACTGTTGCAAAGATGCTTCAGGGAGAATGTCGACCTCATTTCAAGTGACATTAAAGCCCATTCATCAGTGGTCTATATTTCTCCTTTTTGTGATTAATAAAGCTATAGCTACAGTCCAAATGTCGTTTGAAAGAAAATGCAGTCACAGAGAAATGTTTCTTTTGAACATGTGTTGCAAATTATAACCATGCTGTCTCCCTCTGAAACTGTAAAAAGCCTGGGGAAGAAATGTTTGGCTTTCTAGTCGACACTCTGTGACTCTAATCATCTGCGGCAGCTTGACATCATGTGCACATCGGCTGCTCTTCTTCTTCTTGTCGTTTCATGTGCATTGGCGGACAACAAACCAACTTTAAAGGTGCATGCCACCACCCACTGTATCCTTACGAATGTCTAGATGCTGCGCTCGTTAACTTCATATTACTGGCTTGGGTTTCACTGATGCCGATAAATTGTCAAGGATCCACCTTCTAAGTAAAACTTGCAGCCACTACCTGAGAAATCAACGCAGTTTTTCTACTAACAGGAAGGGAGACAAAACTTGCTGTCAATCAAACTGACACAATCAATTAAATTAGACCAAGAGAAGCAAAATGATTTTCCAAAAAGTTGGAAGTTACCTTTTGTTTTGCTGTGGTGTTACTAGAGCTGTTTCACCACCATCTTCACTTAGTTAAAAGTTGTTAAAAACAGCTGTAAGTGGCTTTTTCGATTTCCCTCCTCCATCGACATCCCACTCCAAAATACTTTGTGGCACGAAATCTGAATGTTTTGAGTGTAGGTAATTTATCACTTTTCAAGTTTGAACACACTAACTTCTCAAAGCCTCTCTTAAATGAATATGGATTTGTTTCTAAAATCCAGACCACTAACTCATTTAAATGAGGCAACACAGCTTTGTTGGACCATTTTCCTGGCTTTATTTTCCACCTGTAAGTGTCAAGTGATTGGAAAAAAGCAGAGAGTAACATGATGTGTGAACCGGTGCGAACACATCTAGATTCATTAGAAAAAAAAAAAGAAAAGAACAAATTAAAGCTGAATGTTTATTGTGTGGGATTATTTGCTTTGGGCAACACTCCGGTCTGTTTAAGTTCATATCTCTAATTGCACAAGACAAGAAAAGGTAGAAATGGCTTTTTATCTAAAGCTAGAAGAAGGGCAACCTCAGCAGTTGGCACAAACTTACAAAAGGTACATCTGTCTTCATCTTTTTAAATGTGACATTAATTTACATTCAGGTCTGTTAATTTTATATATTTATCCTCGCAAAGCTCATCTGACACGCAGTAAAAAAAAAGAAAAAAACGACCAAAAAGTCTCTGATGAAATTCTCACCCACTCTTTGTTTCATGCATCCTCCTCCTCCTCCTCCTCAGTATCTCGGGTAGAGCACTCGCTGAATCTGCCCGTCAGCCTTACGGGTGTCCAGCCACTTCCCGCACTGGAAGATGGTCGTCACTGAGTTGGCTGTGTTGGTCACCTCGACGCACTCCAAGTACCACCCACAGTTTGAGCCGCTGTTGTCGTGCTCCACTTTGACCCTCAGCAGCTCCCCGAGGTCCAGCATCTCCAGGACGAAGCGGTCCGTTCGCCCTCGCTCGAAAAGGTTGCGGAACTTCTGCCGCAGATGACGCTGGCCCGAGTCGCCGTTGACGCCGTAGATGGTGATGAAGACGTTGGCGTCCGTGCCGGCCCCTTTCACATCCCCGGTGATGATGATGATCTCATACTTGACGGGGACCAGGTTGCGGACCTTGCTGGCGAAGCTCTCGACAGACTTGAAGCACTCGAATGTCAGGAACTGGTCCTTTTTGGCTGCCAGTGGGATTCGTGCATCACAGTGGAAGAAATACCTGAACGGGAGGGAAGAGCTGGAGTCACATCAGCACCATCAACGTGATGTTTTATATAACAAAACGTAGGTTCACTCACTTGTTCCCCAGCTCCTTCTCTGTCACCACCACCTCCATGACGTGCCAAAAGGCTCCACTCTTCACCTTCTTTCCATCTTTGGTTATGTGGCCAATGCAGATGCCGGCAATCTCCCCCACGTGCTTCGACGAGAACTCAAACGTGTCGGTGGCACCGCTAAGAAAAACGGGCAAAACAAAGTTATGAAATGCTTGCAGAGTTCACGCAGGGTTTCCCTCTGAACGGTAAAACGGTTAAATTCACTGGTCTGTCAGAGAGTTTCTCTCTTGTGCGTCTCATGGGATTAGCTCTCCTGAGAGCAGAGACTCTAAGCAGAAAGTGAAGCTACGAAGATAAAAGACGGGTGGAAAAAACAAAACATGTGAAAGAGAGGAGATTATGTAAGGCCACATAATAGGGTTTTACCATGAGCCGAGCCACCTAGGCTCTCTTTGAAGACCTACCTTAAGAACTTCTTTTTCTTATTCTCCAGAACAAACTCCTTGGAGCGGGCTTTCCTTCCTTCCAACACGATCCAGGCGTTTTCCGAGGTGGAGGCGTCGCCAGTGTCAGCGGTTGTTGTGGCAATTTCATATTCTGCAGACAGAGAGACACAGATTGCGGTGTTATAATGGTTTCACATATGGTAATTAGCTGCAAATCATTCTTCTCAGGACAATTAGAGAGCTTGCAATTATGCCCGCAGACTTTTATTTTTACTAACTGGTTTTGTCACTGAGGTCTATAGAGTCGTTGTTGGCACAGGCCAGCTCCCTCATTATCTGCCCGTCCTCTTCGTTTTTAGCTAACCAGCGGTCACAGGGGAACCTAAAGGTCTCGTCCATGGTCTCATCTTTAACGTCGATGTACTCCAAGTGCCAGCCAGGAGCAGGGCCTGTTTACAGAGAGAGCATCTTAGTCTATTATGGTTTTATCCCCTTTTGGTACGAATCTGGACAAAGAAATGGATCAAATATTAAATTACAAATGCACTGATTTTTGCACATAACCCTTTGGTCTCATACATCTAATTACAATACTTTAAACTTGCTTCGATTGAACACAAAAAGTCAAATCATCACCATCCCTGTGATAAGTCATTATTATCCTCCTCACCTTTGTTGTCGTGCCACACTCGGACCTTGGACAGCTCGCCCAGACTGAGCATGTCAGGGAATCTGAACACGTCTTTCATTTTACGCTCAAACTTGTTCCTGTTGGTGCTCTCCTTCAGCGGCAGCGTGCCAGTGTCACCGTACTCCCCAAACAACATCACACACACATTGGCATCAGTGCCCGCACCTAAAGCACAGGAGGCATTGACTAATGAGAATCTGCACGGATGCTGCTATGATATTGGATGAATGGATACCACTAAATCACGTGTGACCCACCTCCGACATCACTGGTCTGGACTTGGATGATGTAGGTTGTTTTCTCCACCATCTCCTCGTCATCCACCACAGCTGCCAGCTCGCACACTTTCGTTCTCTTCGGCCCTTTTGTCTTTGACAGCCAGTCCTCGTAGGTAAACAGATACACCTCCTCTGTGGTCAGGTTCCGCATCAGGATCTGTAAGCAATTGTTGGGGCAGTTTTTGACCACACGTCAGGTGTTGCAAAATGTCAAATGGATTGATTGATTGATTACGGCTGTTTAGCTGCAGCAAAATGTATGACAGATATGACAAAGGCCTTTATACAAGTTTTTCACATATACAGCAGTACCTCCCAACACCTATAGACAGACTTCAATGTGAAAAAATACTGTGGTTTTATATGTGACGCCAAAAATGGTGCTGCCACAGACAGAAGCCTGAGTAGTCTCTCAGTTACCCTGTCAAGAAACCAGTCAGGGCGACTCCCCGAGCCATCAATCCGAACTCTGATCTTCTTCAGAGGAGCGATGTCGTCTATCTCCAGACTGAATGTGTCTTCTTGACCCCTTTCAAACCTAAATGATGGAACAATATACGGATCATTTTGCATTTCAGTACACCTGAAGTTAGAGTAAAAGAAACAAAACAAATTAGCTTAGCTTAAGACTGGAAAGAGCTAGTCTAATGTTGTAACCAGCACCTATGAAGCTCACTGATTAACAGGTTATGTCTTGTTAGTTTAAATGTATAAACACATACAATACATACATTCAAAACATTTAGTAAACATTTTATTCATTTTAGTGTTATTCAAACCCATGATAACTGATTTATTTGTTATTATTCATGGGCAGTTGAAAGAAGTTGTTATGCATTATAATTACCTTTTTTAAAGTTGTTATGGTGATCAGGGAGTAACATTATAATGTTAAGTATGAATTTCACTTTGCTTATGCCTGTTTCCGGTCGTTACCAACTTTTGAGGCAAAATATTTAGCTATTTAGCTGCCAAACGCTCCACTATGTTCCCAAGCTAGATCCTAAAGGTGTTTGTCTGCCGAGAAGATAGTGTCCAGTGAATTTTTAGATCTTTTTTTTTTAGCTGCCTGCTGTGACCGAAAAGGACACGATGAGAGTGTTAAAAGTGAACTTAAGCAGTAAAGTTATGTGCCGGTTTGCTGCAAAATGATCTGAAACTCCCTATAAAGCTACATAAAGAGGAGCCGAGGGGAGCTGATTCGCTGTCATTCACAAAAATATGCCTTCAGGGAAAAGTGATCAGTACAGTCTGCGGTTGTTAAAGAACTGACCTGTCCTCATTTTTGGGCAGCAGCATCTCCTCTGTGCTCCCATTGGCTCCGTACACCGTCAGGAAGATGTTGGTGTCAGTCCCTGCATACTGAGTGTCACCTGTGACAACTGTGGCTGAATAAATAACCTACAATATACGGCAGATAACGCACATTAGATGTTGTTTTATGCATCTGAGGATTTTCCACAGTTTCATATTTTAGGATCTGTGACTCACTTTGCGGATAATGTTGATCGTGCTGGAGTCCAGCACGTTGAACAGTCTGGCAGTCAGACCATCTCCCCTGTCTTTAGCCAGCCAGCACTTACATGGAAAGATGTACTTGATACCTTTGGTTGGCACGGCAACCGACAGCTCATCCACCAACCAGCAGCTCTCTGGTGTGACACCGTTATGGCCGAGCTGAGGAGAGAGAGAGTGAGAGAGAGGGAGTGGGAAGGCAGAAGTGGGAATTGATATATTACTTGATTTTGTTGGATCTAGGTACCAGAAGGCACAGCTAGAATTAATTATTGCTGAGCTAGAATGGTTTTAGTTGAATCATTGAAATCAGCGCATCCGAGGAGGCAGCGGAGAGGAGACAGTTTCACAGATTTAGCAACAGAGGCAGTCCCAGATTCTCACTTCCACCCTCTTGATCTCTCCTACGTCAGTTCCATAACACACAAAGTGCTCCATGGTGCCGGCCGTGAAGGATTTCTTTCCCTCGGGCAGGTCCAGCCACAGTCGTTCTGTCTCCACCTCGCTGGGGCCCATGATGATGACATAGACTCTGGCTGTAGTGCTGGCGTCTCGGTCTTTCCCCGTGGACAAGGTGAAGTGATAGGGGATGACTGGGTGGAAGAGAGGATGGGTTTTAAAATGTCATATATGATAAAATGCTTGTTAGACATTTTGGGGAAATACACGTGTGCTTATTGCCAAGAGGTAGATAGAGAATCCACACCACTGTGTGCCGTAAGTAAAAAGCAATAGACAGCCGTCGGTTAGCTTAGCTTAGCATTAAGGATGAAAACAAGGGGATACAGGGTGCCTTGCTCTATCTGAGGATAACAGAATCCACCCACATGAACCTCTTAAACCCAGTAATTAACACGTTATGTCTCACTTGTTTAATCCGTCCAAACACAGAAGTCACGTTATTGCTGTGAATACTTGCGGCCAAGAAATACGCCCATATACAGAATATACAATAGACATTATCCCCTGCAAGAGCATACATTTGTTGTTTCTACACTTAATTATAATGTGTAAATTACCGAGTGTTTACCATGTCTGTAGGCGGATTTGTTAATCTGAGCCAGGTTGGCTGTTTTTCTTTTGTTTCCAGTCTTTTTGCTAAATTCAAATACCTGACTGCTGGTTATAGCTTTATATTTAATGTACAGACTTTACATTCACAAGAACCTATAAAACACTGAAGGAAAGGGGAAAATGAGGTCTAGTTCATGCAGAACAATTTTGTGGCCGTACTTGGACCCTCTTCCACCACTGCCGCCTTTTTCTTCTTTTTCTTCTTGTTGGCATTTCTGTCCAGCCCCAGTTTGGCCTGAGCCATCTTCTTTGAATTTGGATCAGTCTGCCTTTCACCTTCATAACCCTAAAACCAGAAACATAACAGACAATTAACCTCCTCACTTCCTTGTCATGACTGATTTTTCCTTCAGCAGCAGCTAACAGCAAATCAAACACAAAAAAACAAAAACTCAAAGTTTAACAAACCTTGACGAAGAAGGTCCTCTCTATGCGTTTGTCCTCCTTCTTCTTCGACAGCCAGCGCTCACACAGGAACATGTACACCTCCTCTGTTACCTCATCCAGCACTTCTACCTGGTCCAGGTACCAGTCGGCTCCGATCATGGAGTTGTCATGACGAATACAAATCTTAAACACTTGGCCCAAGTCCACAGCCTCGATAGTGAACTTGTCCACCTAAACAAGAGGAGAGGATGGAACACACGATGATACCTGTGGACACCAGCAGTCATCTGACCCGGCGCCTCACACCTGTCCTCACGTACCTCTCCTCTCTCGAACTTGTTCTTGTTGTTCTCAGATTTGGCGAGTTTGCGTTCTCCTGTGTCTCCCAGGTCTCCGTAGATGGTGAGAAAAACGTTGGCGTCGGTTCCCGCTCCGTACATATCACCTGTCCGCACGGACACCTTGTACGTGTGAGCTGTGACAGAGCGAAAACTTAATTATGCATCGAGAAGAAGCACACACTGTTTACGTTCAACTGGACTAGGAAACTGAGACGATTCAGACTTTCTGTAGTGTACTGATTTTACTTGATGTTTTACGTTACATGGATGAAGGACACAGGGGAGAAAGTGCCAGTAGAACCAGAACCAGATTTTCTCATCTACACTGTAAAATCTGACACTTACTTGTGTATACCTTCAGTAAAGTAAAGCAGACAAACCGCTCTAAGTTGTTTAAAGATTTTAGATCAAGGAGTTTCTCTACTTGGTCATTCTGACGTAAATCAGTCTCCCAACTGTTTTGAAGTTAAGTCAACTTTTAAGATTTATAGTTTAACTTTTTTTTCAACTGAATGTCTTTACTTAATGGTCTTTCAGGGAAATTTATTTTTGCCAATGGAGTTTGGTGGATGTAAGGAGGACAGTATAATATTTGTTACTGGTAAGGAGGGTCTAGGAGTTGCATGGGGCTAATTTTAAGATATGGCACTCACTGTGACTTATTAATTCATGTTATGTCATGTATGAAATGTAAAGTGCAGTATCTTTCTCCAATTTGATGTAATTGTATAAATGAAAAGGAAATACTAGTGTAAAGTATCAATATTGTGTACCTACCTGAATTATAAGGTAGTATAATATGTGAGTAAATGTATTTAGTTACGTTCCACCGCTGAAATGAGGGTAAACCTACTCTCCAAAGCGTCCTCCACCTCCGTTTCAGTCGTTTTCAGCTTCCCATCCCTGAGCAGTTTCTCTGTGATGATGTCCGAGGGGACCAGCTCCCTCACCGTCTCCCCATCGTCTTCAGACTTGGCTAACCAGCACTCACATGGGAAAATGGTCGTCTCCGAACCCTGTCATTTAAAAACAAAAAAAAACAAAACACAAACATGTCTCCAAACTGGGCCAGGCTGTCTGTAACTGAAGGAAAGTATATCTGACTCTGAGAGATGCGAGAGCCAAACGGTGTTACATTATTAATCTGATAATAAATTAATGAGGGCATAGACACGGAAACTATTAACGATGCACTTATCCACGCAGGTGTAAGCTTGAGTGGATTTCTACTACCTTTCCTTTCCTGAGCTGTCGCCTGATCTCCACTCTGTCGAGGTGCCATCCAGGGTTGGTGCCCCTGTTGTCGTGTCCTATCCTGATTTTCTCTATTACGTCGCCGATGTCTTCCAGCTGGACAAAAAAAAAAAGACAGCACAATGTTTACAGAGCTGCAGCCACTGCCTTAGAGGATGTGCAGTCCAAATCCACTCACCTCCACAATAAACATGTCCTCAGCTCCCCTCTCGAAGTAGAGACGTCTCTCTCTCTTGTTGACACACAGGTATTTCTGCTGAGTGCACACTCCCTTTTGGCCATACAAGACTATGAACACGTCAGCGTCCGTCCCCGCTCCGAACACATCACTGGTGTATATCTTTATCTCATACGGCACAACTGAGTGATTGAAGGAGAAGGTGACCCAGCTTTGTTTGTTTGACAGAAGATGGCAGATATTAGAGGACAGTTTGACACTGGAGAGGTGAAGAATCACAAACAAAGTAAAGCACCTAAGTGGAGTTTTGGCAACTAACAGTCTCTGAATGATGTTTTTTTTAATATAAATCTTGTGTGCACAAAATAATATTTTGTGTGAGCAAGATAACAAATATTTATTCATATTTTTTGTACTTTAGGAACTCTTTAGCACTTCGGAGGACTTCAGCATTTTATTGGTATTTTCTCTTGGAGAATTTACACTTTAGAGACTTTAGAAAGAAACATTTTCTGTACTGTGAATGTACTTTTTGATTTTGCTGCTAGTAGTTGCCTTAATAAGATTTTATATGCGAAATACATTAATACATTATGTTTATATTTCATTTGTGATTTTCGATTAATTACTGTCACTCAATGATGATAATCCCATTACCTGTTGTGCATGTCATTTTTTGGGGGTTTGGTTGGATATTTCCTGTTTTATTTTGTAGTTACATGCTCTTGTGTCTTGTTGTCACTTTCCACTTCCTGCCCACCTGTGTCGTTCCCAGTGTTCTGTTTCCCTCCTGTGCTCCTCCTCAGTCTGACTCCCCTCCACATCTGTCTCACATCATCCTCGTTATCACTGCCCTGCTCCCAGTGTCTCTCCATCTGCACGTCAGCTTGGATTTAAGCCTGTGTTATTCCCTTATTCTTCTTTGGTTTGTCTGTTTTTGTCCTCGCTTCAGTCCTGTGTGCTTTTCTGGTTTGTCCTCAGTTTTTGTCTTCCTTCTGTATTTTCCTTTACCTTCCTTTTGCCGCCAGTTTTTGTTGTGTAATATTTCATCATTCATGTGTCTTGATTTCTGCCTCAGTGTGTCTTGCCTTTTGGTCTCTTTCGTGTTAACTGTGACAGTAGAAAGACGGGGAGGACTATGATTTTACTGCAACGTTGTTAATTTTTGATTATTAAAAGTGAAAATAAAACTGGTTGACATGGTTGAGACGGTATCTGTGGCTGCAGCATGGTGATTTGGACTGTTTTATGTGTAAGTCAAGAAGCAGGGTTTTGTTGCAGCAGGGAAATTTAGGAGGCAGTGTCACGGCAGCATCGAAGAGTCAGTGCTCTAACAAGCACCCTTCTGCAGATAGAGTGCTTTAAATACATGCCACTGCTGCAGCTTCTACACTTTTATCTGAGTAAAAATTTTGCATAAAACACTTTTTAGAGGAAGATTTCTCAATCAGCGCATTTGCTCATTTCACTAATGGGATTGAAGTGCTTCTTCCCCGGCTCTTCACTCACATGGCATGTAGAATTCAGTCTGCAAATCGGCGGGATAGAGATCTCTTACAGTTGCCCCATCATCCTCTCCTTTATCCAGCCAGCGGCCACATGGGAAGCGCAGTCTCTGACCCTGTGAGGGGGCGTCGACCTCCACCCAGTCCAAGAACCAACCAGATGAACCCCCTGATGGTGGAGAGCAATCGCAGGTTACTCAGTTTGCTGCTTATATCAGCTGAATTTCAGCCTGCAGAGCCTTTTCCTTCCCCACCTGAGCTGTCGTGCCCAATTCGAATCTTTTCCAGGTCGCCCAAGTCCACCGCCTCCACCGTGAACTCGTTGATCATCCCCTGTTCGAACTTATTCTTATAGTTCTTGCAAGCCTTCAGGTTGACGATCCCTGTGAGTGATATAATTAAAATTTTGTATTATTTACCCAACAGCATGCAGCACAAGGACACGTGCGAGTTATCATACCTGTGTCGTCGTTTTCTCCAAACAGGATGGCAAAGACATTGGCATCAGTCCCAGCGTACTTCTTTTCTCCGGTTTTTATTTTCAGAGTATACGTGGTCGACATGGCTGTGAGATAAATCGAAGAAGTCAGTGCTTTTATTCTTTTTTTCGTCTTCACCCTGAATTACACGAGTCCCCCCTTTGCTCTTGTCTACACCCGCATGTTTCATTAGCACTTAGATAGATACTTGAACAGGGCACCCTTTCATCTGGTCCCTCTACTAAAACATGAGCCAGCTCTGAAACTTGGTTACATTTCTGCTCGAGCCCCAGCGTGGCACCGGTCCCTTCCTCGTCCTCATCCTTCCTCATGAAGGCCTCGTCCACCGGAACCAGCTCTCTTGCTACCTGTCCGTCGTCCTCGTCCACAGCCAGCCAGCGATTGCAAGGGAAATAGTACCTATAGACATATATAAGAAATACCTCTGATCAGCTCTCTAACTCAAAGAGGATTTGTTATTACATCAGTGTCAGTTTTATAAATTCATATAAGATTAAACTCTTTCAAGTGCACAGTATCAATAACTGAACAAAAATGAACAAAACTTTCTGTTGGTTTCACCGACGTTGTATCATCCTTCGTGTCGACTATCTCAACACGATCCAGGTACCAAGATGAATAAGAGTGAGTGTTGTCATGGCGGATTCGTAGCTTCTTCAGAGGACCCAGATCAACAGCTGCCACCGTGAAAACATCCTCCTGCAAAACACAGCAGCCGGAGATACCGCTCAGGCAACACTTGAGAGACAAGTTCAAAGTGCAGTACAGAAAATGTAGGCTGAGAGAGAGAGAGGTGGCACAACATGTTGCAACCAGTGGTGGAAGAAGTATTCTTCAGTAAAAGTAGTAATTCTACGATGTCATAATATTCCATTATAAGTTAATGCCCTGCTTTCAGCATATTACTTTAGTAAAATTCCAGAAATATTACCAGCAGATCATAGTGTCCATCATGCAGACTGGTTCCCTTTACATTGTTATATTTTGTTATTGGAGTAAAATTCATCATACATGTAATTCATTATTATTGTGTAATTGATTAAGTGGAGCTCTTGGGCGTTTTAATCAACAACAATGCATATTCTATTTGCTGATCCACAAATTTACAAGTGACTGTAGCTGTGAAATAAATTCAGTGGATAAAAATGTTTCCCACAGAAATGCAGTATAAATGGAATAGAAATAATCAAGGGAGGTACAAATACCTCAAAACTGTGACTACATAATATGAACTGTATTGTATATAATGTTTATATATGTATATAAAGTGTATAATATCTGAAAAAATCTTGACTCTGGAGCTGCTCTCGAGCTTTTGATTGTATCAGGCTCAGTTATCATGTACTTTTTTCATGACAGTTGGCCAAAATCCAACTATAGTGAGATAAGACAAGAAACATCACTTTGTGCCCAGAGATCTGTAGTTGCTTAACCTTTGTCTAATTCAAGCGAAGCCTCCTGGAAAAGTGTTTACTGTCAGTCTGTGAAACTGTGGATTAATGAGCTCTCTTCTTGTATAGTGATTGAATATATGATCAAGCATGAAGGCCACATCTTACATAAGAGATGAGATACATTTCTCCTGTTTTTGGATTCAAAACCTGATTATCATTTTTTTTAATTGAAATTTTCTTTTGGTTTTTTTTTTTTTTTTAATTTGTCTTTATCTTTAAATGTGTGTTGGAATGTATAGATGGTACTTTTCCTTAATTGATAACATTCTAATTTTGGAAACCATCATCATTGATCTCTACGCTACACTGATCACTCAGAGTGTATTGATGGGTGGGGATGGGAGGGAGGGAACAAACTCCAAAGAAGACCTAAATGTTGAAACAAACTCATCGTGGAAACATTGATGCTAACTGTTCAAAAGCAATACAAACGGGGTAAAAACTGTCACAGGCACTATTTTGTGGCTATTGAAGGCATACAGCTAAATAATACAAAAGAAAACACAATGAGAGAAAAGAAGATAGATGGTGTTGTACTATCGAAAGCTCCAGAACAACTCTCAAAGTGTCTAAATACATCTTTAAGGACTGTCATAACAGTATTATTCATTCAGTGAGTTGTCTATTTAAACCGTCTCCTCTGTGGATGAGTGAACATCCCTGTCACTCAGTGACAAAAGGCTGTCGTTGCTTTTGATCTGCAGGAAGAAATAAACCCTAATTGTCTGCGGACACGACTTTTGTGCTCCTACAGAAGCCCCTCGTAATGTAGAGATGAATAATTCACAGGTCTGGATTAAGTAATGAGTAAAAGTAGGACAGGTTCAGTGACACAAAGGACTCCTCAGCTGCTCTCAGTCACAGCTGGCTCGCCTGCAGGAGAGCTTGTAATCCAACCAGAATACACTCCCACCCACACCTCGGTGCTCGGCTCATGTTGCGTGGAAGTGCTCGAGTCTTTGAATGACTGCTCGTTAATTTTCAGCTGGATATCCTCCCAAGAAAAAAAAAAAAAAAACAATTGCGCAGCCCTAATCAACGTTTTGTTTTGTATTTGATAATCAGGCTCATACAAACATTCTTACCACTGTCAGCTGGAGTCCATGTCTGGCTGTTTGTCATTATCTTGAGTTAATGAATGAATAATTGTAAAAATGTGAGTCACTCTAATATGAATAATGTGTTTTGACCTTTTTATGAACCGTATTTCTCAGTATTTTCCAATTTCACTGGTAACAATTATACATTTTCAAAAAATCGAATGAATCAGATTCCATTTTTTTAAAAAAAAAAAATCTTTGGCTGAATTTAAACGCGGTTGTCATCTCTTTGTTTAAGCCATCATACCTGCCCCCGCTCAAATTTGTTGAGGTTGTCAGAGTTCTTCAGATAGCGCTCTCCGGTGTCTCCGTTTTCTCCATAAATATTAATGAAGACGTTGGCGTCGGTCCCGGCACCCAGCATGTCACCAGTGAAGACGCACACTTCATAGGTGTTGACTGTCAGACAATGCAAGGGGATGAATTACTAACACCTCTTTAACCTGTCAGCCAAGAAACTGTGTCAAATCAAACCACGCATGTCCGCAACGTCAACACTGAGCACAAGATATACAGACACGCGTCAAAAAATGGTGGAAATAACTCAAAATGAGGACATAAAGAAGTGTTGTGTAAACTTGAGTCAATTCACTGTATGTATGTACAGTGCTGCTGAAGTGCTGCTGAAGAAGGCACTTAAAGGTCTTATATACGACATTTGCTGCCACTAGATATCACACTAGAGCACCAGCATGTTAAAACAAAACAATCAATCATGAAGTCGTAAATACGTAAATAAAGCACGTTTCTTGTCTCAGACGTTTTCAGAGACATATTTTAGCGTACTGTTTTGTAGGAGTGTAACATTTCCAGATCAATTTAAGGATTAATGACCTAATGCTGTCGATGCAAAAGTGGAAACGACCATTCACGCCATCATCTTTAGGTCACGCTTTCATTGTGAAATTCCCCTGGCGTACAATGAAGAAGACGAAAGAAGACTGTTAGAGCCACTTTTGATCTGATTGTAAATGATATTGCCTCTATGCGCTCCGTCGATATAGATCTTTTCATTTAACCTGTGAACTGATGTCAAATGAATGTGATCGATCAGATGACGATCAGCTGTGATGGAGGTAAACGACGGGACTAAGCCTTCAGCACATGTGTAGGACGAAGGTCGGTAAAGCCTTCGATCTCATGTTGGATTCAGAGCGGTTATGACATTTTGTTTAAAGTGAGAATAAATCAGCAGATAAGAATCAGAACCAGCGACTGAGGTGTTTGTTGAAATGGCAAAGAACAAGCCACGACGAATACAGTCAACAAGCTGAGAGAGGTAACCAGCTTTTTATACATAATTGATGTTGTCGTGCTTTTTCAGTATAATTTAAGGAGAGTGTCTATGAGTTATTCATCTCTCCTGAATTTGTACATGCATAAACATCAGCTCCACTGAGCTGTGGGCAGTATCGCATCCATTTTTCAGCAGCTACCTTGTTATTACTGTATGTTTCAAATATCAGAAGTGGTTTTCTTTGCATATTCCAGGGACGTTAATTCACCCAGCATGAACTGATATATTTGAAGCCCCGTGTTTGGCACTCGGTTGTTGTTGTGTTTTTTTTTCGTACTTTCCAGATCCTCTGCATCCTCAGGCAGCAGCTCCACCACCAGCTCTCCGTCCTCCTCTCCCCCGGCCAGCCAGCGCGAGCAGGGGAAATGGTAGGTCAGCACCACCTCCTGCATCTCCTCTCCTCCCTCCTCGTCATCGTTGTCTTCGTCTTTTTTCTTTTTCTTCTTCTTTTTCTTATCGTCCTTCTTCTTCTCCTTGGGCACCAGGGCCATGATCAGATGTTTGACGTCCACTGTCTCCAGGAACCAGCCGGAACCTATTCCGGAGCCATCGTGACCGATGCGGATCTTGAAGATCTTCCCCACGTCTTTGGCTTCTATCTGAAGAACGAATGTTTTCACTCAAACTTTATCATCTAGACACTTAGCTTTTTCTTTTCCTTTTCATATTGAACCACAGAGATGCATTTTGGCTCCAGTGAAAACAATCCAAGATTTGATACCTTGAATATTTCTGTGGTGTTCCGCTCATAGTTGTTGGATCTGCTTTCGAGCGTGATAATCTCCGTCTTCCCCTTCTCTCCGTAGATCTGGATGAACACTCTGGCATTGGTGCCAGCAAACGTGACGTCACCGGTCAATACTGTTATCTCAAAGTTAATCACTGAAAAATACAGATTGAGGCCACACGTAAGAGAAATTGTCATACATTCAACCCATGAGTTCTTCCAGTATGGATAAATATACATATTACACACACATACATAAGAATGAAGACATCTCATGACTTTTCAAAACAGTAGATAGAAGGTGCTCTGCTGCAGTCTATAAATGGAAGTAATACTGAGATTAAAGTAACTAGCCAATTTAAAACTGAGTCATAGAGAAGTTTTTAAGCAATGTTCACGTTCTATATTTGGTTTGAAAATGACACCCAGATCTTAAAATCAGTCTCTTGATGGCATCAGTAATCCACAGGATTAGTTTTGACATACAGGACAAAATTTAAAAAAAGTCTCCATGCAATCATGAATCTAGGTGTGTGTGTGTGTGTTGCTTCGTCTAGTGGTGTGAGAGTGTGAGAGCATTTCCTACGTTGTTCCATGTCCAGGATCTCGCTTGGGTAAATCTCCACCTCCGTCTTGCCGTCGGCCTCGTCCTCGTCCAGCCAGCGGTGACTGGGGAACATGTAATGCTTTCCGTGGACTGGAACCATAATCTGAACACTGTCCAAGAACCAGCCGGCACGCATGCCCTCGTTGGTGTGGCCAATCATCAGACGATTGATCTGGAATAGGAGTCGAGATGAAGACTTGTTTATGGAATGGGACATCACTCATACATTGTTCTACAGTTTTAAATCTCTAATTTACTGCCTGGATACAGTCTAATAACCATATTCAAGGAAAGAGGCCACAAATTCAGAATAGCCACGTACAAAGTTAAGATGATCTCTCAACCATGTCTGAAATATAAATGATTGAACTGATCACGTCATGTCGTCAGTATGGATGAACCCTGAATGAACTCTGAAATCTTCCAAGAAATTATTTCCGAGCTTGTCAAGACACTTTAAACATTGAAAAGAGGACATCAAGACATGTTGCTGCCTCCGCTGTGTCACCTGTCCAATATCAAAGGTTTCCACCGTGAAGATGTCGATGCGGCCCGTCTCAAAGTAGTTCCCCAGGTTGTTGGCAGAGACCACCAGCAACATCTTACTGGTGTCGCCTTTCTCTCCGTAGAGCTTGACGAACACGTTGGAGTCTGAGCTGCCCCCGGGGATGTCACCTGTCTTCACCGCAATGTGATAGTCGACATCTGACAAGGACGCAAACATAAGCTTCAGGGGAGAGTTCACATTTAAATGGTAGATTAAAATTCCACATTCCTCTAACTCACTGTAAAGACGCTGTCCGTCCGAGAATGGCACCAGCTCCCTCACAATCTGTCCGTCATCCTCGTTGCGATCCAGCCACCTGCACGGCACATTCAGAGAGCAAAAGTCTCATCTCTCCTATAACATCTCATGACTTGTAACCTTTTTTTTCTCCTGTATTTACACCGAGACTAATGCACCTGTTGCAGGGGAACTCTACGGCGTTGGCCTCGGCCTGACCCTCCTCTCTTACAATCACTTTATCCAGGAACCAGCCGCAGCCTCCACCTTTGCCATCGTGTCCGATCCTCACCCTGCGCACCTGCCCGAGGGCTACTGCCTCGATTATAAACTCATCCAACTACAAAGACAAACAGTCAGCAATATTACATCTTCTTACATGTCAGAGAGAGGAATATGTGACCAATATCGTGACACGTTTGTGTTGAGTTGTTGTGTTTGTGCTGCAGATAGAGTGTGACAACTATATATCTGTATCATCGTCAGGGGAATCTAGTTCATGCATATAAAACATGTTTAATTAGAGATAAGACGGACTCCAACAGGGGCTGATGCCTGATCACTGGGGTGAAAACCGTAATCTGTCCCGAATATATTCACTTCCAAATTTGTCATCATGGGCATCAGAACCAGAAACAGTAAGCAGCATGCTACAGCTACGGCTAATTAGGTCAATTAAAGGCACACTGATTAATGATTGGCTCCAGTGTGGAAAAGAGGAAAAAAGAAAAATCTTCCCATGGTAAAATTCTATGATACGTGTCTGACGTAAATATTGACCAAATATTCGTTGAGTACTGGGAAAACTTACAAATCTCAGCAATGAATCTTAATACAGCCTTCTTATGTCAAACTCTGCCCATAAACCATTCTACAAAGTATAGCTCTAATATTTAACTGCAGGGACAAGTAGAAATTGGATTGGAGCAGGACTTAAATGAGTTTTGATTGACTGTGGAAAAGGATATGAGGAAGCAAAGGACAAATAATTAAGTTGTTAGGTTTTAATAAGGACCAGAAAGCAAGACATTTAGTCAGGCATGGAAGAAAAATCAAAAGGATAGTTTTTATTGATTAAGCTAAAATCCAAAAATCTCTATGCAGTTGATAAAAAGGCAGGCGAGAGAAAGGCTGGCAGCAAAACCAGGCTAAATAGAGTCCAAGAAAAGTCTAGGAATGCAAAACTAAAATAAAACCAGAAGAGCTGGAACACAGAGGCCACATGAGGTGCAGACACAGGCTTAATACACAGGGACTTATTAACGAATCAATCACAAGTTAACAGGAAGAAAGGCAGGAAAAGAAGCCAAAGCAGGAAGTGTAAATCAAAACATGACACATGAGGAGACAACCAACAAAATCCAACAGGAAATGACTGAACTCAGAACCCAAAACCATGACATAATGTTTTCCCCCTGGAGATTCACTCTGCTCTGAATCTAACAGTGGTGTGTACTCACGCTTCCTTTCTCAAACTTGTTGACGTTGTTTTTGCAGTTGACCAGCCACCGATCTCCGGTGTCCCCCTGGTCTCCAATCAGATTTAGAAAAACAGACGCGTCCGTGCCGCTGCCGCCGATAGTCCCTGTGCAAACTGTCACTCTGTATTTGATCACTGCAGAACAAAACAACATCAGTCCATCTGGTTCTATACTTCTCTGATTTTGCAGACTCAGGTTGCTTGAGGGGAATATAGACGCATGTACATACAGGGTAGTGGCTCGGGGATTAGTTCTCCGGTGGCAGGGAGCTCCCTCACAACTTCATTATCGTCCTCATTTGTGTCCAGCCAGCGCTCACAAGGAAACGTATACTTCTCCTTCGTCAACGTCTTCATCAGAGTTGACTGGGTAGAAAAGCATAATGCTGAACAGTTTGGATTATTGCTTCATTCAAGTGTTAAAAGGCTGAATAATCAAAGCTGTACAATCCCCTGGACGGTCTTCATTTCTAAAGTCTGTTAAAAATGTATTTAGTCTTAATCCATCTTTTGGATCATGTTGATTACCAGTGCAACAACACCGGCAGAGTGCATGTTGCAGAGTGAGCATATTTAACTTTAACCGAGATTGCATTATCATTAGAAATGAAATTCCCTCACCTTACTAAGATGCCATCCTGCAAAAGGATTTCTCTTCTCATGCCAGATACGGAATTTGGTCAATTTTCCCAAATCAGGCAGCTCCACCTGTAAGATCACAGCAAAATAAAAGTTACACCCGAAGCCTCGTCATCTGACTGTTGATATAAAGTGTGCTTGGTCTTGAAATACGGGATACCGACCATAAACTTGTCCACCTGTCCCTGTTCAAAATTGTCTGTTTTGTTGTCCAGTTTAATTTCATCACTCTTCCCCTTCGATCCGTAAACCTGGAAGGCGATATCTGCGTCTGTTCCTGCACCGGGCAGGTCTGACGTCCAGATCCACAAGGACCAGGGGTGTTCTGACGAGGAAGAAATTAAGCAGTTACCTCCGATTCAGGGGGACGGTCATGTCTTATGTTAGATTACCGATGTCCCATTATCTTCATTAGATGTTTCTCACTGCGACTGAGAGGCACTGGGAATGTAGGTCCTCCCTTCTGCTGTGCCAGAGGGGGAGTGTGCAGTAGCCATTTGTGACAAGAGGGCTACCATATTTCTACTCAGTGGAGCTACTAAAATGAAAGTTTTGCTTCTGAAATAATATTTTCAGGGCAGAAACAACCAGTGATTGCAGCGGACAGCTCCCAGCTGCGACTCTAATGCACACATTCTGCTGTGGACACAAAAGCCCTCACCATTAACGAGATACTGGACTTCACTTCACAAGCAACAGGCAAACCAACTTGCAAAGTAGAACAAATTCAGGCCTCCTGCTGTGTCATTATGCAAATGTAGAGATAAATATTATGGAGTTTCGAGTGTTTTTTGCTCATCTTTTCAGGACATAATGTGTGGAAATGACAGCATTTTGCTGCTGCTGATGAGCCATAATTATTGGCATTCAACTTACTCTTCTGTCTCTTCTGTCTGAGTGACACCATCTCGTAGAGCTCTCTCTCTATCAGCCCGTCTCCCTCCTTCTCATCCAGCCATTTGCTACATGGGAAGGTCTGCTCTATCCCTGTGAACGGACAGTACACCACCACCTGCGAACAACAGTGACTCAGCTGAATTAACTCCCTGCGGATTACCAGATTGGAACGCGTGCATACGTGTGGCTGTTTGTACCTTCTCGCAGTACCACCCGGCGCTGACTCCATCGTTGTCGTGTCCAATGGTGACTCTGCTGAGGGGACTGAGGAGCGCAGCAATCTCCACATTAAAGATGTCCGTCAGGCCTCGCTCAAACTTTCCTCCCTCCAAAAACACCTGGATCAAACACGTCAAAGAATGGATAAACCCAGAAGAGATGTGATCACATTCATAAACAGAGGTCGAAATTCATGAATTCATAGAGGCACCAAACTTCCCACACTGTTTACTTCATAAGTTAATTTTGGGTTCACGCTGTGCCAAAACATCAAAACTGTCTAAAAAGCTAAAGCTATTTGGATTAAAACCGGTACAAACATTATCGCTGCCAGTCATTCCCTTTCTAAATTAAATATATGGTCTTTATCTACTCTGTTTCATACAAAGTGAAACTAACAGTTTTTACTCAAAAAACGTCCATTGACTTTAATCAACTCAGCTGCAGAGAGTACCAGGCCCTTATTTGAAACAGGCTTATGTTACAGACAAAACTTTATTCGTAATTCCCTCCCTCCCTGTTTTGTGATCTGCCTCTATTTATCCTGTTCTGTGTTTTAAATTAAATGCCCTTTCACATTTGATTGTCTTTTATTTTGAAATATAAGTGCCATGACGTGCCAGTGATGTGCTCAGTTCCTTTACAGTCTTTCAGATGTGCCATCTTGTGGAACCTGTACATTACTACAAAATACAGTTTGGCTGAGACATTAACATACATACATCCACAGTGATTATTATCATCCTATGTTGGGACAATGATACTGATGAGTAATCTAGAACAACAATGTGTTGATAATAGCATGATTTATATTGTTGAATTTATAGAATTAAAGCAAAGGAAATGTCTGGCCAGTCCCAAGAATAAAATGTTTCAAGTTAACATTTCTGCAAATCACAGATACATTCACATTTGTTTGTATTATAGACATGAAAACCACTGGACCACTGACCATTTTGTGACAATTTTAAGACGTGTTTGTGGCCATAAAAAAGGAGTACATGGACGAGAGCTCAGGGCATCTCAACCCTAGTTTGTGGCGACAGAATGTTTTGTTTTTGAAAAGACCTTTTCTGGACACTTTAACCCTAACCCAGTGTTTTTTGTGCCTGCACCTGACCAGACCATTAGAACTATGGGGTCACACTTAAATCAATCAATGAACCTACATAAATAAATGTTCAGATTCTGGCAATTGGGCTGTGTTTTAATATATTATGCTTCCATAACAGGCTTGGATAGTTTATCCACCCCTGTCATTTTCTCCTGTCTGTTTTGGGGGGCTGATCTTAATTTGGTCCTGGTAACAAGCCCCTGGTCATTATTTGGGAGCCTGCTTTTATTGGACTACCAGTTCTAGGAAAATACTGCAACCACAATCGCAGAAGCAATTGTCTTGTAAACGAAGTACAAGTTGTGAACTCTGTTTCCTGTGTACTGCATCTTCTCATTACCTTGCCACTGTTCTTCATGCCTTTCGAGCCGTGCATCACAATGTGGATTTTGGAGTTGGTCCCGGCCCCTCTGATGTTTCCTGTCACAATCTGAACGTTGTACACGATACCTGGAGGATACAGTTACATGTTGGGCTATCAGAGGCTCTGCCAGCAGGTCACTATGGTTCACAGCACCCATGCACCCTGAGGAGCTGAGCTGGAACCAGATCAACCAGATCTAAACTGCGATAGTCTGACACAAGAATTATTAATCACACAGCGAAACGCTGGCATGCTGAAGAAACATTTCCTTTTTGGACCTAATAAGAAGGAATAATAATATCATCCCTGGGTAATAGCAATGTTAGTATATTAAAATCCTTCATGGAGTCTTTTTCCGACAAGGCAAGAAGATCATTATTCCACATTTATTTGGGGGAATCTGCCAAGTACTGTGTTATTTTTTTCATTATTGATATAGTTGTATTCACTGACATCAGTTTTCATTAGCAGACATTAAAAAGATCAAGTGTATGTAGGGCAGTTTTTCCCAGATAAATAAACACATTTCATCCTCACCTGTAGGCTGGCTCCCACCCACCAGAATGTCTCTCTGGATCTTCCCGTCATCCTCATCGATGGCAAACCAACGACTGATTGGGAATTCATACACCATTTTGTTTCCCAGATCATCCACAATCACCTACGAGAAGAATGTACGTCTGTATGGCAGTATCTTTGATTCTATATGTGTCTTGTTACCCTATTCAGGTAAGAATGTAAGACATGTATAAATAATATTATAATAATTAAGCTTAAACATATTTTAGAAGCAAAGAAGAAGGCAACTCTCAATAAAGTCATCATCAATGGCAACTTTGAAATCCGCATACATGCCTCACCACATGTGAGATGCAGATAGATCACAATTCATTACTGTTGTCACAGTTGATCTTTGGTATCACTCTGTGCTGCAGTCTCCGACAAATCCACCGACTCGACTGTCTGTTTGCTGTAAGGCAATCCCTTAATGGGGCATGGTTTCCCTTTACACAGAGGGTAGAATGACGAAATGTGCCTCCTGTGTGTGTCTGTGTGCGTGAGCTTGTGCATGTGCATGTGTGCGCCCGTCTGAATGAACTCATCTCTCAGCTGTGCACACTGTATGTGTTGACGGAGCAGGGCCACCAGTCTCAGATGAGAGGACGGAGAGGAAATAAGAGGATCACATGTCTTAAGTACCTCTGCAGAGGCAGAGCTGAGCAGAGTGAGGCACAGTGAGACTTTAATGACAGATTTTTGTCTCAAAATAAAGTGCTTTAAAAATCTTAGGTTGCAAATGATGTAACAATATAAAATAATGCATTTTTATTTATTTATTTATTTATTTATTTATTTACCCATTCATTTCAAATATCTTCCCTTAATGGTGCTGTGTTTAAGAAATGGCAATCTGACAAATTAATTCAAAACACATATGATAGCATATCACGGCTAATTGCTGCTAAAGGTATCTACCGCTAGTTAGCTCAGTTAGCTGTTCAGCTAACAATCCAGCCTTTGAGCTTGGGGTACTGAGGGAGTGTTGGTGCTTACACTGTTAGCTTGCCAACTTCATTAGACATCTCTTCAACATAATACATAGACATAATAACATCGAAACTGTTATTTTTCTTTGACATTCTGTTGATAAATATATAACATTTTTGAGCATTTTCAGCGGAAGTTTGAGACAGTGCGCCCCAAGGAACCTTGTCTCGGAAAAAAATTTAACCGTACTCAGTGATGGGAGACTAATTAATTTTTGATCCTGTTGAAATTTGTGCCAATAATTACACATCTGTCAATTCTAAAGATCCAAGTTGAGAAAGTTTTCCAAAAACAATATAAATGATAAGTAATGAGTAAACAATGTCTGTCTGTGTCCATCTGTTCCTTACCTTTTCTGCAAACCATCCCGCCGAAGAGCCTT
Organism: Acanthopagrus latus; assembly: GCF_904848185.1. Taxonomy (NCBI): domain Eukaryota; kingdom Metazoa; phylum Chordata; class Actinopteri; order Spariformes; family Sparidae; genus Acanthopagrus; species Acanthopagrus latus. The sequence goes on from NC_051043.1 coordinate 22,550,762, forward strand.
TGTTATTATGGCCAATGGTGATCTTCCTCACTTTGCCCAAGTTTGGTACCTCGATGGTGAACTTGTCCTCGGTTCCCTTCTCAAAGTTATTTTTGTCATTGTCGAGTCGTCTTTCACCTTGAACAACAAGACAATGTGTGAATCCTACCAGATAAGTCCTGATTCAAACCCAAGATGAAAATAACTGAGAGGTTCATTATGCGACCCCACGCCAGATGTAACTTACCTGAGTCTCCAAACTCCCCAAATATGTTGATGAAGACATCTGCATCTGTTCCACTGCCTTTGACATCGGCAGTGAAAACACTCACTACATATTTATTATCTGAAAAATGAGGACCAAAAGTGTTAAGAGTCATTTGAAAACAAACACCGGAGGAGACTGGAAAGCTACAGATACCAACTTTTAAAAGCAATAATGATCATGCACCCATTATAAGGTGTCATCTATAAGCCTATAGACTCATATTTGTGTCTACATACATTTGGGCATGTCCATGGGGTCCATGCTCCCCAGCAGGTCTCTGACATAAAGGCCGTCTCCCTCCACCCTACTCAACCAGTTGTTGCAAGCAAAGTAGAACCTCAGGTGGGGCCTGATCACATCCGTCACCACCACTCTGTCCAGGAACCAGCTCGCGTTCATACCAGTGTTGTCATGCTCGATCCTGAAGCAACAGAAGAACAACATCTTGATAAATAAGTCCTTTTCTTCTTTCAATTTGTGAAAGAAATCTTCCTACGTCTGATCCAAGGACAGTTGTGTTTGGCCATGGTCGAACTGAAAGGTGTTCATACTGTGTCAATGAGAGATGAAATTTCTATCGTACCTTATCTTTTTCAAAGGTCCAACATTGTGAGTTCTAATTCTGAACACATCAGTTTTGGCCCTTTCGAATGCCGTGCGACTCCTGAAATAGCAGAGCAAAATTATGAGGCCATCCTGAATTTCAACCTTGTTTCACTTCTCTGCATGCGAAAAAATCAAACCAAAAAAAAAAAAAAAAAACAGACTACAAAATATTCCACATTCAGAGTGGCACATTAAACCCTCACAAATGTTTGACAAAATCATGCAGCAAATCTCATCCCGCAAACTGATTGCAAATGAAACATCAGAATCACAGCACACAGCAGCCATTTCTCCACAGCCACCTCCACCACCGCACGGAGAAACAAGTACCTCTTCTCCGTGCTGTTAAAGAGGAGAACAAAAACACAAAGGGTTAGTTCAAGCACAAAAAAACTACTTAATCAAATATGCAGTCCAACTTCAATTTGGTTATGACTGAGTCCTCTGTCGCAAGTTAAAGCTTGACCTCACATCTAAATTACAATAATGTTCTGAATTGGACTCACTTGCTTGCCAGGTGGACTTTGGGAGTGATGCCATATTCTCCGAAAAGAGTGATGAACACGTTGGCGTCAGTGCCTGCTCCCCTCTCATCACCGGTGATGGTCACCACCTCATAAACTGGAGAGGATTTAATGACATAATGCAAACAGAAGTGTGTTTAGAAGTGGAGACGCATGCTGAGATTTTTTCGGCAAGAGAAAGTGTGTTAGAAGGAGCTTGGGGGCAGAATCATGGCAACTTACAGCAGCGTATACAGTGATACACAGCGACAGGATAACAGAACTAGAGTTTTTGATCGCTCACATTCTACCAAGAAACATTAAAGGGATATTCCGGTGTAAATTTAATCCATGTTCTAACACACCGTGACACTGAGTAAGACCCCCGAGATCAAGTTTGCAGAGCGCTAGCTTACGTAGTTTTAGCAACCTCAGAAAAGACTGCACAATGACATTACGTTGCAGTATATGCCTCAAAGATAGAAACAACCATCAAAAAGCCACAAATAATGCTCAGAACAGCACCAAACTTCAGCAACCGTACAAATAGGGTCCCTGCACATAGTTCGCGGCATCAAACATTTGTTAGCTTTGCTGGATTGCTATTGCTGAAGTTTGGTGCTGTTCTGAGCTTGATTTGTGGCTATGCGTGGCTTTCTGATGGCGGTTTCATCTTGGAGGTATAGACTGCAATGTATTGTTATTGTCGGGGGGGTATTTTTCGCTTTTGTTGTTTTAACTGGGAGACCCCAAACAGCAGAAATTACACATTGTGCATTTATAAACATACCCTCAAAGCCTTAGTGTCCCTCAATAAGAGATTTTGATAATAATGAACTTTGAATCACAAGTTTCTGTCAGGTTGAATTCTTTTAATGGGGGGAACTGTTAAGGATTTTGTTCATAAAGGAAAGCTAATGTATTCTCCCCTTCATTCAATAAATAATGGAACTTATTATAAAAGGATAGTCTAATGTTTAATAACGTGAATATAGTACAATAGGATTGGTTTTAATTGCCTTGATATGGCTGTGGTGTGTGTGTGTGTGTGTGTGTGTGTGTGTGTGTGTGTGTGTGTGTGTAGCTCAGATAAATGTTCGATGAGGCTTTTCATCTGCATTTTTACATTTAGCAGTCAAAGCCAAGTCGTAACTTTAAAGCGCTGCAAAACCCTCATGAGGATATGAAGCCACCTTTTGTAAAAAAACAAACAAACAAACAAAAAAAAACTATACTGAGTGACAGGTGTCATATAGCTGTAGGTTGAAGATAAGATATAAGATGCAGGACATGGATACGACTCCACTCGGTGTAAAGTTGCCAAGAACATCAAACTATAAACATGAGGACGTTGATGCTGGAGCCGCTCAGACTCCTGCAATTTGCAATTAAGGATTCATCACCTCCACTCTGAGTGTCAAATGTCAGAATTAACATGAAGTACATGACATATTAATACGTTCTCTCCTTACTAGTTCTGTTACTTTTACAGTATGAGATCAAAACTCACCTTTCTTTTTGTGATACTCATCTTCGTAGTTCTCCACCTTCTCTGGCTCGTAGTTGCGAAGCTCATTCTCGTAGATTTCAACGTAGTTCTCGACCTTCTTCTTCTTGCCTTTCGTCTTCTTGGTGTCTTCGTCACTATCTCCTTTGTCCGAACCTTTCTTCTTCTTGTCTTTCTTTTTCTTTTTCCCTTCTTCCTCGTCCCCAGCTGACTGTTCTTCCTCCTTCTCTGAGTCCTTCTTGGATTTTTTGTCTTCTTTGGACTTTTTGTCCTTTGCCCCCATCTTGTCTCCGACCGAGGACTTCTTTGATCCTTTCTTAGTGGCCTCAATCACATCAGGGAGTTTTCCTCCTCTCTTTTTACCCTTGGAGTCATTGCTGTTATCCTCGTTATCAGTACTCTGAGAGTCCCTGCTCAACTCATCCTCGCTCTCCTCCTTGGCTTTCTTCCTCTTCCTCTTGACCTTTTCTTTCTCTCTTCCTTTTTTCTTGGTGTAACTCCTCACATCAGGCCCTGATGTGTCAGAGTTGTATCCCTCTTCATCGCTGTCTTTAAACCTCTCCTTCTTCTTCTTCTTCTTCAATCTCCCAGCATCCTCTGACTCACTGACCTGCTTACTTTTCTTCTTAGGCTTTGGTTCCTGATCCTCTGAGTCTTCGTCATCCACATCTTTGGTTTCCTCTTCTGCGCTCCGACTTGTTTTTTTCTTTTTTGTGGGCATCTTTAATTTATTTACTACCTTGTAACTGTAACCGATTCCCGTGTGTTCCGGTGAAACTTGATTAAACTGACCCGTGACTCTGCAGGAGTGACCCGCTGGCAGGACAGGTCTGAGTCAGAGCTCAGAGACTGCTGTTTGGCAGGCGGCTGGGGAAGCCCCCTCACTGCCGGCTACCCTGACCCACAACAGCAGCAGATGGTCTGACCTCATTAAAAATGATAATCTGCATGTTGTCACCTGACTTGAGGAAGAAACCGTCCCTGGGAATGAAGAGCTGCCAGAAAATTCCACAGAGCTAACGCAATAGTCATGATACAGTGAAACGACTTGCAGCTTTCTACCTAAACCTTGGACTTTATCAGATGCCTCTCATGTAGTTAATTTATCTTTTTAATTGTACGACTCATTTATAATGAACAAAATAAAACAGAATAAAACAGAATCAGGCACTGCTGGTCAGGCCGGTGCGACTCAGCCAGACGGACCACAGTGTCAAAACAGTCTCCTACAATTAACTGAAAAGTGATCGTGGTGCAGAGAAACTTTTTAATTTTTTCTCTGACTTCTCATGTTTGAATGAAGACTGTCTATTTGACATTGGCAGTAAAATTAAAAAGAATAACTTGATAACATCTGGTGCACTAGTGCCCTCTTGCTGTCATGCTAATGAGCCACTCTGCTGCTTCTCAGTTGTGGCTTCTTTGGATTTTGTCCTTTGGTTTAGCCAATGAGGTAGGAAAGTATATTACCTTAAAACATTCACATAGAAAACAGACTGAAATCAAGAAAACCCATTTCAGGATAATTACACTTAAATAATGATGCTGTTATGACTATTAATACATTACTGTGTAGGCAATATCACTTTGATCTAGCAACTGGCAAATATGTTGCTGATTTAGTGCTGAGTAGCTTGTGAATTTTCCTCTAAGGATCAAAAATACTATATTAACCTATACCAATTTAATTACTGAGTGTTTTTTGCATCATCAATCCAAAACTGTGAAGTAACTACCATTGTATTTCAAGTTCTCGGATAAATGTAAAGGAGTTTAAATAACGATATCAGCTGCAAAAAATGTTGTGGACTTGATAAAAAAGCTCAAGGACAGAACATTCAAACTGTGCAGTACAGCGCTTAAATGTACTTCCTACCACTGTATTGTATCCGATGTCAGTTACTGTATGTATCAATACTAATGACACTTTTAGAGTTGTTTTAATCCAAAATACTGTTTATCCACATCCAGACAAACTCTGTTCAAACATGCACAAACTCTTAAGGTACACATGATTAATATTTTTGCTGTCTTTAGGTAGAATAAGATGTCACACTCCATTAACTCCCAGAGTCCATTCCATCCTAACAGCATAACAGAAGATAATGCAGAGCGTTTACCGTTAAAACCAGCACAAATGGAGACAACTTAATAATCATATTTGTCCGACCATTCTAAGGTTAAATGATAATGCTTGTACAACTGAGAAAATCCTCCGCAATTTCCTGTTTTTTCTTTGTGTAAGCCTTGTTACAGCCAGCAGAGGGAGACACCCTCATTTGCATTTGGATGCAAAGTACAGTCTTGCTTGCATGATTGCATCAATTCGTTGAGGGCTGGTTGCATTACTCAGATTGTGAGAGTCTTATCAAAAGTTTCCATTTTAGACACTTTCACCAGAAGTCTTCTTCTCCTCAGCTGTAACACGTCTGATGGAAGATCTTACAGATATTCTCAATAGTGTCAAAACAAGAAGAAAAACTGCAACAAAACAAGTATCGATGCCTAATGTAAAACTTTTTAATACATTTAAAACCTCTTGCAACTTTATAATCTCAGTGCGCACAGTAAGAAATACAGCAGCCTTCAAACACAGAACACATACGAAGCAAACACAAATGCGTGACATGATATTAAATATGTTAACAAACGTTTGTGAGAATGGTAGGAAATATGGTAATTGTGGACTGCATAATAAGGCTTCATCCTGTGAGTGTTTTTGTCTCCACTTTGAGCAATGTTTCCTTTGGCTGTACAGTAGATATTTTGCCAGGCGTGATGTGTTCAGCCACAATGGTTCCCTGGATGCTCTTCCTCTTCTTTGTCCTCATCCTCCTCACCCTTCCCTTCCCTCTGCCTTTCTGTCTGCTAGCACCATCAGTTCATCCACTCTCAGCACTCTGCTCTGATTTGGAACAATTTATCTGCTGATGTTCGCACCTCTGTGTGGCCAGTGAGGCCGAAGGTAGTGTTTTATGACTGGAACTATGTAGTCATTTACAATTCCAGTCAGACTTAAAAGCCAGTTTTGGGTCAAATTCAGCTGTTAATGTGATGTTTATTCATCTAAATTCTCTTTTAGCTGAATTCTGTTCAGTTATGCAATCACAATACACGGGAAGGGATTGTTTAACTATTTTCGCAGACGGTTTTGGATTCCAAAGAGTGAATTAATATGTATCACCAAATCAATTAGGAGAAACCGTTGTTATATAACTGTAAGAGTAATGTGCCCCAAATCACTTTTTACGCAAGAGGGAACAGCTGCTATTCATTGCTCTGCTCTGTAACCTCTCTTCTGGACAGGAATGATGTTTGGATGATGGATATCATAAGGATGCACGCAGGAAAAGGAGTTCCATCAAGTCTTTTAAGATGTTTGTCCTGAAATCAGAGTAGTTTTCAACTTCTTTCGGATATGAAGGAAGTATTTAAGACTACAGAGGAGCAGATAGGCTCGTCATGGGTGTGCGTGTCCATAGGGGCCCAGATATTTTTCACTTCAGATGCAGCATTTATCTGTAGTTACTTTGAATACAGATTCAAAGGGTGTGAATCCCAAAGCTTGTGACTTCAGTCGAGCCGTTATCATTGTAGATAAGCAAACAAAGGCTGATGATATCCCTCAAACTATATTTGTCCTTTTCTTTTAGGTCCAGCAGAATCATTTAAAACTCGTTCAGACTCTGCCTGAAATTATTTACATTGGACTGTAAGCAAACTCCATTAGCATTAGCACCATTGAGGCTGCCAGTTAGCGGACTTAGATTACACATATTGACAGACAATATAAAATCATTCACAATAAACCGCTTATAAGCAAAACACAAGTCAATAAATTAGCATTTCATACGTTTAAAGGTGTAATTTGTAAGAAAGAGCTAGAATTTGAGGGTAACTCTAAAACTTTAGGGGGCAGCATAACCACTTACCACTGCTCATTGTACCCTTTGGCTGTGGCGACTAGCCGCTATTAGCAAATAGCTCAGTTAGCCTGGAGCTGAGCATCATTACAAGCTTAACATGAGTCTGCCTGCACCACAACAGAGCCCAGTGAGCGCGGCTGGACACCAGACTGGGACTGAACACAGCCTCTGTGACTGACATATCCCAGTTTGAAGACAGGGGAATACAGTATGGAGGTGATTTACAGCAGCACTGAGAAGGACTAAGATCTTAAGGGACGACAAGACCCAGCAGGAGGAGACATACGAGTGATAGTTTAGGAATTGAGGATTTATTGCAACCAAACCAGAGGTGATTGTGGAAAGACAAACTGGTTTGTGAGTCTTAGTTCGAGTTTGAAACAAGTGTGTTTAATGATGAGTTGACGAGGCAGTTATGCTCGTCTTAGTCTTATTTTTACAGGGTAGACTAAGTGACAAACTTTTATATATCCAAGCTGTGAATACCAAAGTGGTATTCACAGAAAGGACAGGCTGGGGCTAGCTGGTTAGCATGCTAACATCAGTATACATCTCTACAACACTGGAGGCCTGCACAGACTTCTTTGCCATAATTCAGTTCATCATTGTTGAAGGGAGGCAACATGACACTGTTGTCATAAAGCCATATCAGAGACAGACCAGTGGAAGTATTACAAAGATAACAACTACCTTCACTTATTGCAGCAGACAATTCAAAATACAATTACACATACTAGATTCAAACGAAACCTTCCAGTAAGACTCAATATAATTATCTAAAGAAACAAAGATGAGTCTGTTTTATCTCAGTTGTTGTAGTTTGTTTTTTGTACATACTGCCGTTATCCCCTCACACACAATACACTTGAGCTGCATTGTGACTTCAGAGTTACTTTCATTTCATCCAAGAATGAAACCACTAATGGTGTATCTATTTAACATTGTAGTTTTTTAGGGAAATCTTGAGAGGGAATTTGCAGAGCTGTTGCTTCTCTCGACTTGTGTATCTTGAAGAAAAAAAGAAAGAAAAGCAAACAAGCAAATAGAGCAACATCTCTCTACACTGTACATAAAGTTCTGATGGATTAATTGAACATCCACAACATCCTGATACAGTATCAGCTCTGAGAAATGACTTGAACTGACTGACTCTGATTCGTTTTAGAGATATAAACATCAAGTAGCAGCTCCACTGGGAATCTAAAATGTCCCATAAAAATCTGATGCTGACTCGAGATCCTGTCGTAGCTTTTAGATTATAAGCTTAATTGCTTTTCCAAAGCTGCAGATGTTTATTTTCTAACCCCTCCAGAAGGAACTTCGTGATAACATAGCTGCAGCTCCACGACACAGATGACACTCCGCAAAGACTCCCAAAACAAACACAGCGGAGGGTCTTACAGTTCATGAAGGATGCACCGGAGGAAATGAGGAGGAAATAGATTGTCACAGAGGGATACGTGAGGGCCACAGTCAGAGTCCTCGACTGTGGTCAAATGATGTTATGACAAAGGGATCAGATTGTGGTGAAACCTAAACAGATTTATTTGACAGGGGGAAAGGTGGTTTGTCTCTTCTCGTGGTGGTTAGCTAACACAGAAGGAGGTCGCTGCTGCTGTTGATATGACTGTTGTTGCCAACAGGCCACGGACATTACAATCTCTGAAGCAGCGGTGAAACCCAGCAACATTTGAGAGTGAAATTCTCAATTAGATCAATAAGCATAGTTTTGCAGATTCATCCTGACGCCCTGAGGATTCGACCAGCGTCCTTCCGCTCACAAAAGTTCTTCTCTAACTCTTAAACAACTACTGGCAAATTTGTCTCCTCGCCTGACGTTTTTGTCATTGGTTTTGCGTTTCTGGTGCACAAACATGAGGAAACCTGTAAGAGCAAACCACTGTGAGAACCTGGGAAGTTTGTAAAACACGCTTTCTTTCCAAATTAAATAACATCAATCAACTTTATGTCAAAGGATGAAAATTAATGCAGAATGTAGTCCTAGAAGACTGAAGTCCACATTTTTAACAATTTTTAAACTAATGCAGTGCCCTTTGAGAACGTACTGAAGACCTGGTGGTAATTTGAGAGGATTACTGATCCAGTCTTCAGCCTCCTGAACCCCTAACAGGCTCATCATGGCTACCGTGATACTATCAGACATGTTGATGGTTTCCAATTTAAAATCTGGATGATTACATCGCTTCTAGCCTTTGAGGCCGACATTACTACTGTTGACAGAACCTCTAGTTCTTGCTGAAGAAAAGAAAACTTTTCTCATTTTTTTTCTCACTGCAAGTTTAAGTCTACTTCCCCATGAGATCACATGAGATGGATCGTATGTGAGTCCAGCGTCAGTCTGCAGAGCCATTAAGATGCCCTGATGCAGCAGGTGGGTCTTTGCTGTTAACTCAGGTTCTGTTCATATTGAACATGTTGTGTGCCCAAATTGAGCCACACAGTCCACACTGCTCTTTGTTGGGTCCTCAGCAACAAACCTGTCAAGTGTCAAATAGATCAGATGAACACTTAGATTGTCTTTACAAACTAGTCGAACATTTGGCCTAAAACGGTTCTGTGTTTTTTCCTCAGAAGATTATTGAATATGTAAGACGGCTTAACCGATTACAGATGAAAACAACATTTTTAGATATCAGAGAAGAACGTCTTCAGTGGGTCTGACATTAATCATATATCTGAAGGCCTGGGAACCATTTAGCTAGGAGGAGTAGTCTCCAGTTCTATAGTATGACTTTTACCCTTGGGTTTACAGCGTTTAGATCTGAGACTGTGTAATCTTCTCTTCCAACTTCCTTCCTTCAGTTGCTACTATAGCAACTACTCTCCATGGAAAGTAGCAGCGCAGATTGTTTCTAAAAACAGCCCTGGGTCGAAGACATTAAAACTTTCACAGCACAATTTGCTTTTCCAGACGTAGTGCAGGTCTCGATGCAAAGTTCATGGCTTGACCAGCCAAAATATAAAGAATGTGAACTTGTCAGAGTCGATATTCGACCCCAGTGAGCGTGATATCTAGGCCCTTGAAGCTGAGCAGTTGCAGAGAGAGTTATATAAGCTTTAGTATCCATTTCAAACCTCTATTTCAATGGCATCTTTCAACCTTCACTGTGAACTTCCTGTTATGTTTTACTTTCTAATTAAACTGGGAAAGATATGGGCACTTCAAGGGGATTGGTTTTCTCAAAGCAACATGCCTGCGGTCCTGATGTTCAGAACAGATCGGTGCTGTGACCCCAAAACTTGTTTTTCACTCCGTCAGATGATGTTTTATTTCTTTTTAATCACTGAGGCTGTCCCCGGTCAGATACAGAAAACAGATTTTGTCTTTTGATTCTGGTCTTAGCTTTCCTTATCCTCACTCTCGTCATCATTTGTACTGTGTGAGTCACGAGTTGCTGCAAGTGCACTGTGTTTTGTCACTTGTGCCACTGAGCGAATAGCTCAGCATGGGAACTTCTGGTGAAAGACACAGATTACTAGAGACACGTGATTTATTGGAGGGATCATTAAGGCTACGGAGACAAAACAGCAACAAGCCATAAATCAGCTATTTTATGTCAACCTGAAATGTTTTATGTCATTGATTTGAAAAGGGCAGTAAATTAGTGGGAACAGTGTACTTCTGGGAAGTTAATGAACAAATTATTCTGAGTATAATGCCTGCCATTAATCATAATAAATGTGTGTTACATGTGTGTTTGTACAGTTCGGGTTTCTTCCACGTGTGATTCTTGAGTTTCCTTGCCCCTCACCAGAGGCAGTTGAGACGCTGTCCTCATTTCCACTGCACAGACTGGGGGCCACTAATTGTCATGTGGCACGGATCAACATAAACGTAAGTGCTTTACCAGCGCTTTGGCCGGGATCAGAGAACAAGTGCGCCTGCTTGCAAACACAATATCAGATGTCGCCTCTTCAGCAGGCAGAAAAAGAACCAAAGACGTCACAGTGTGAAGGAGTGCAGATGTGGAGTTAAGTCTGTTTCTGTTACACTCTGTAAACACTCCTATGTATATAATGCATTTTCCCAACATTTTCCCTATAAGGAAAACTGGGGCATCCATGATGGCTCTCTAAAAGCAAATCCAGAAATCGAATCAGTATTTCAGAGTATCCAAAATAGACCGCAACTGTCAATATTATCACCCTGAATGAATCATACCATGGTACTAGTTCCATAAAATGTTTTTCCCAGGGCACAAACAGGCTCTGCAAGCTCAACCGACTGACTCACATGGCCCAGGCTTGGTCATGTTGCTCTAAAAAGGTACTAATTATTTCCCAGCAATTAAGTGACAGTAAACGAAAGTCTACAAATAGATCAGTCTGCAAGTCTCCTGCCAGGTCAATCTGCTGTTGTCGTAAAGGTGCAGTCAGTGGTTCTAATCCTAAAACGCTATTTGTTAAATGCCAGTGAGTATCTCCACATAATCCTGCTTGTCGTGTGCATTTGTGCTCAACCCCGGCTCTGTTGATGGGAATCAAACAAAGTGGCTGAGCTGAATTCCAGCCAATCAGCAACAGGAGAACCAGTTCCACACCGGCATCTGCCTCTTCCTCTGCTTCTGCCTTTAACTCTCCCTCTTCCAAGCCTCACCAACAAGAACAAAGTTACTCCGTGATCAGTAATTACACGTAGGTAACATCAGAGTTATTACCTTGCCAGCCTGGTTTGTGACCTCACCTTGTCCTCAACTGTTGAATGTTTCTTACTGAGGCTCACCCCGAGGCAGCAGAGGCTCTGGATTCTGCCACATAACTGTGAGAGAAGAAGAGCGGGGTGTTGTTGTTTCTCTGTCAAGATCCAATATCAGCAATCTTTCTCTAGAATCGCTGACTCCACCTTTAACTGTTTATGTTGGTTCAACAAAAGAACAGGAATGTGGAGAAGACGACATCCCACCAAGACGCTGATCAATCAACTGTTTACTGCAACATAAAGTCTCCAATTGTTGGTGTGTTAGTGGCTTATTTGGTTGAGCCCCCAGTAACAAGATTTGATGAAGTTTTTGGGTTGTTTTTTTTTTCTTTTGTATTATTGTTGGATTATTTACCAAAACTGAACTATGGTTTTAAACTGATATTCTAGTCTATTTTTCAGTACTTACAGTTGCAAATAACATGTATTTACAGCTTTGAATGTCATGAACAAAAAGTCTTAATATTATTATTATGAATATAAAACAATAAATAGTTTATAACCGGATTCCAAAAGAAATTAAGAGGCTTTGTTTCTTCTCACTTGTGTGTTGCACATTCAACTAATGAGTGCATGTTAACAAGAAATAATAAAGTTTATCAGTTTAAATAGCTCATCTTTGTTCTGTATTCAACTGGATTTGCATTCTGTTTTTATTTATACTTTTTGGGATCGTAGTTGTACAACTAACAACATTTTTGTGACAGCTGTCAAACCATATTTTAGTTTGGTTAAAAGTAAAATAACACCATAACTTACACATATGCTGTCAAAGACCTGATGATTCATGACTGTATTAACTCTCCTGCTCATACAACATGTGATTAATGACTTTGTTTAGCCGCTGCCAACGCCAGCACACGGATGAATGGGGTTTGAGTAATGAGCCACTGAGATCTTAAAACGAATCAGGATACAAGCGGCATTAAAACCATCAACATTGTTTCAGAGCACCATTTGTAAGAAAACCTCAGAGTGAGATGCAGTAATCTGATTCCCAGGCAAAGCGGCAGCAACAGCCGACAGTATCTGGAGAAGCTTTGAGGTCAAACAAACCTGTTTGGAAATTTAAAAAAAAAAAAAAAAAAAAAAAAAAATTAATGGTGCTGAGAAAATGATGAGGGGGAAAGGGGGAATTTAACTCAGCATGTAATAGGTGATTGCAGGGGATAATAATTATTTAAGGAATGAAGGAGAAGAAAAGTTGTATTAGGTGGCTGTAAAAAAAAAAAAGTGCTGAGTGCTCCAAGAATCACTCACTGAGGAGCAGAGTTGGCAGCGGCGGCGGTGCGAGCTGGGAAACGTTGCTGGCTTCCAGTACGTGTGCGAGCACGTGACTTACTGTTGGAACACCTCTCTGTGGACCTGAAACTGTGTGGTTAAACTGTTTACCACCACAGTTTGTGGTCCAGTCTGACAAAATCTGCATTTTGAAACAATATTTTTGTGATGTGGTGGCTGTAAAGACGTCATTAAAAGATTAATAGTATTCATCAAGTTTTTTGACTTATTCTTGCTGCTTCTGCACTAAAGTTATGTTAAAGGTGCTCTGTGTGGCTTTTTTTTTTGATAAACAACAATGTAAAGAATGTAAAGACAAAAATAATCCCCCTCAATCATAACTTGTGCACCTGGTGCGTCAGGGTCGCTGATGATTGTCTGCGTCCCCTGTTGTTGCCATGTGTCCCGCACTGTTGGCACTAGTTGGCCTTGCTGCCAGCTTTTTGGCCGCCTGAGCGTGATGAATCGTCAGCAGAGGCCATCAGTGGCAGAACTCACTCTGACTGGCAGAGTGCAGGAGATGAGGAATGGATAAAGAAAATTGAAAACCTCTCAAGCCTGTTGCCGTTTGATTAGAGTTGGTGAGTTGGTGAGAGTGGTGTCAGAAACCATTTGTATATTTGCGCTCCCTCTGTGCCTCTACCTAGTGGTACGGAGAGGTAATTCATCTCATACAGGCACCGTTAGCCGTCAGCTGTAGTCTTTGTGGTGTGTTCAAGTGCAGTTTTTTGGCCGAGACACAGGTCATGTTAGGCGACGCAACAGTCAGCCTCCCTTGCCTAGTCGAGGTCGTCCCACTATGACGCTGTAAGCTGAAAAAACACTGGAAATGAGACTCAACAATCTTCTTGACAAAACTGACAAATCCTGCATAATATGCCTTTAAAGGGACAGGGAAAACACACTCGCTTGCCATGAGTTAGATGAGAAGATCAATATCAGTGACATGTGGTTTTTTTTCTGAAATTTCCAGGAGTCCAGGTCCCGGGCCAAGAAATAGTCTGGCACGTTAAACATTTCAGTTTCTGTACAGTCTGTACATTAGAGAGCTTTAGAGCCCACATTGTTGTATTAAAATTTTAGCTCCAGGCTCTGTTATCTTTTCACCATTTTTTCACCCTTTTCTTTAATCACAGCTTTGAGCGTGTGAATGATTTTCTTTCTGCTTTTTGTCCATAAAGTTGAGATCACTGATTAGATTTAAAACCAGACTGTGCACAGCATGTGCCAGCTGACTCACTGATTTCAACTGTTAATGTTTCGTTGAACTCCCTGCAGCCTTTTCCCTCGATAAAATGCAGTTTGTACATGCAATAAAAACATTAATTTCTTTGAAAGTTTATGGATGCAGCTGACTCAATGAGCTCTATCCCCCCATGAGATCTCTTTGACCTACTGTGAACTGTGCAAAATGCTCTGATAAATGCGGCCCTCCTGAATACGCTCGCACACACACAGTTTGACTGACATCAGCGCCATCACCAGATGCCATAATGCTTGTTGGACAACGTCCCGGAAACACAATACACTTCCCGACAAACTGCTTTTTTAATCGGATACATTTTTATTATCGTCGACTCGGATCTCAAAAACACTAACAAAGGCAGTTTAACTTTTTGGAAAACTAACAACTATGTGACTTCTCATTCAAAAGCTAAAATAACATTAGAATTATGTTTTTTTTTTTTTTTTTAAAAAGTCATGTGCGAATCGATATGCATCCGTGTGCGGCTGGCTCGCTGTCTGACAGGTCATCTCATGCGGTGAAGTTTTTCCTAGTTGCTTTGTTATTACATAACAGCAAGGATCAAAGCTGCCAATTAGCAGTGGATTTCATGGGAACTCGCTGGTGTACATGATTCTGCTTTAAAATCTTTGAAATAAGTCGCTCTGCATACTGTATATTTGTGTGGGGTTTAACAGAAGTCAGGCGGGTGAGGGGCTTCCTAGCCCGGAGCTGTTCACATCTTTGTACCAGACTTGAACACACGGCCGGGCTGCACGTAGCTGAGCTGCAGCAACAGATTCTTCAGATAAAGGTATCAGATAAAGCAAAGCAAATTATTCATTTTGAGTGTGTTTCTGAGTCTGCATTCTGTTGCAGTGGTTATGGCCAGGTCCTGTTTGAATAAAAGGTTTTAGACTACGATGTGACTACTGAGACAGTTTTTCAACTTCCTCCCTTTTTACTGTTTCCTGGTGGTATTTCTGTTGGCGCCTCTGTCGCAAACACAGCGTTAGCGGCATGTCTACCAATAGCAGTCTGGCTACCGTCCAAAGCAAAAAAACAACCGTTAGTATCCCAGTTTGACCTAGAAATCCAGATCTTTGCTCTAGAGTAAAAACACTTGGTTGGATGAATAAGCAGACAGCTTTGATTACTGATCTAGTAGAAAGAAGTTCTGCTGGTAAGAGGAACACACAAGGGGGGGGGGATATCAATCTTTATTTTTATAGCACCATGACATCGCGTGACACTTTCCAAATTAAGACAGTCTAAACCACACTCCTAGATTAGTCTGAAAACACCGCCTCTTCATGTTTTGGTTGTGCAATGGCAGACTTGCTCCGTTCGGGCAGGCCAAATATTCTAGTGATGTTTACAGGTAACCAATCAAAACGTCATCTTTCTAAAGCTATTACATAAGTGGGTGGTGCTTAAACAGCGAGTTGGCGAGACTCGACAGACTTACAGATATGGACACGTTTATCTGAGATGATACCAGCGCCAATTAAAAGAACAACATCATCCCCACAGGATACTTGTGTATCCCAGTGGAAAGTAAGCACACAACTCATTACATTGCATTTGCATTCCCCTGCAAAGTTGCCTGAGTTGTATTGTCACATGATGACCCTTATCATCAGGGTGACTTTATGAGTGTTTTCTGATGCAGTTACTAATAGCCTGTTAAAGTCAGTAAAGCGATCCAAGTATCACGATGTAATAAGTAATGTAACTTGCTTACTTTCCATTACTTTACTAAATGTATCTGTAATCTAATTATATATATTTTTTTCTATAAATTTGCAAGAATGCAGATACCTTATTTTTGTATCCTAATTATGCAGTCCTGTTATTAACATTTATTCCATTACTTCCAAAGCCTGATTCTAACATTAAACTTTACAGTGTCCTCATATCAACTGTATGTAACAAGGAGGATCTTTCTTCTTCAATTACTGTACTCAGGACCAGTAAAAGCATCGCAGTCAAATGTAGTGTGATTACAGTAATGCTTTTCTTTTTAAACGTGTCGCCGCATACAGTACTTTATTTTACCAGGTGTTGAGGTCTGAGACCAAGACCTTTAGTCTCGAGCAATGGTCCAAAAATAAGCATCCGGTACCTTTTTCCATTAAAAATACAACTCAGTCACACAGAATTTTTCATCAGACTTTCTCCGCCTGATGTCTGAGACCTGTTGTTTATATAGGAAATGGAAATGTGTGCTGAGGTGCTAACAGCATTAAAAACAAGAACATTTCTCAGCATGTCTTTATAAAACAGTTTTGGTTGGCACTACTTTCTACACAGCAAATATAGTCCCAATCAAATCTGTCTGATGTTGACAGCGAAAATCTGAGATTCTGGGAAAAACAAAAACAAAATCATTTGCTTGGTATGTTGGGAACCATATTTTTGTACCCTTTACATGTTTTGTTATTTATCACCCAACAAGGCCTCGTTGCTCTGTGCGTACGTTAGCACTGGGATCATGTTGCTGCAGACAAAGGTTGATCTTCACACGACTGTGAGACAAACTGCTCTGAAAACAGTGCAGGGACACATGTTTTTTTTCCTTCATTGCATCACTTGAAAGGCTTGCACCACCACTTCTGCTTTGCTTCTGGCTTATTTCCAGGTGGGGATTGTTCATCTTCCCTTTCAACAGAGAGTGACAGCAGATGTGGAGGAGCAGCAGGTGTCTTTTTCCTGCTGTTTATCAATGAGCACAGAGGGGACGGGGTGCAAAGTGTCACTGCTGATGTAAAGCAGCTTTGCAGGTTTCCTCAACTGTTTTAAATGACACCCGCTGTCAAGTTGTGCTGGCTGTGGATCCGCTCGTCCAAATGTCACCATCTCTGATCTCATCATCAACAAAATCTGATTTTTAAAGGGGTCGGAGAGGCTGTTCTCATTTGTCCTCCATGTGAATGAACACCTGTTCGCACAGACGGTAAATTGCAGCCTGACTGATTTTGCCCATTTATACATTTAATCAAGAACGACAGACTCTGGTGTGAGCAAATAGGATCAAATAGCTGAGAGGTGGCGGCTCGTTCAATGCATCAGCATGAAACGACCGTGCAATCCCATTTTTTCACAGTTAATTAATGTGTGTTGTTCCCAGAGTCTGGAGGATGCGCTGACACTCAGTCTTTCCTCCTGCTAAGTGTTTGTCTTAGCCACTGCATTGCTTGTTTAAGCTTAATTGCGATAAATTGGAGACTTGGATTGTGTTTATTGTTTCTGAAGGGGAAGCACTCTTTCTCTCTCTCTCTCTCCCGGCCAGGTCTACTTCCAGAGACCCTGATTTATTTATTTTTCCCATCACACCAAGGCTCCCTCTGTTTTTCTGTGCACATCTGGTATTAGCTGTTTGACACTTGACCAGTTTTATGTGCACGTAGGAAAATCTTAATTCAATGTAACCTCACCCTGTTGTGTTAGAGTGTTAAATATGTGGTTATTTGTCTATGAGCTTTGGAAAGGTGGTAGCCTGATCCTCTCAGGCCCATTTGTCTGTGCTGATAGAGGTCCTGAGGTTTTAAAAAAAAGAGAGAGAGAGAGAGAGACAAAACAATGGGTGTGAGAAATTTGGTGCCTCTACTTTAACTTCTGCTTTGCAATGACGACGTATGATGACATGTCAAAAGGGCATGTTTGCTGTTGAAAGATAGCGCGGGTGTTAATTTACGGCACACATTTGCACTCCTGAACACACAGAAGTTTTCAGTTATTAGCAGTTCCTCCTTTACAGATATGAAAACTAACAAACAATGTAATAGTTCATGCCTACAGGTTTAATTCAAGATGATTTTAGAAATAAAATGCCTAATCTAAAGGTTGGAATAAACTAAAAGCCATTGTTTGATGGGTCACGCTACATTTAACTAGACGTCTGTATAACAAATGGTCTTCAAAAGTGTGATTCTCAGCATTTTTGCGCACAAACAAGCTGCAGCAAGAGACACAAGAAAGGCGAGAATGTAATCGGCGACGTTGAGCAACAGTCTGGCGCGGATTTGATAACGGGGGAAGACAGGCAGGCTGTGTGCTTCAAAGCCGCTGAAATTGTGACACAAAGCTTATTTGAATGTGAAGGCTTCCAAATAAACAGCAGTTCAAAAGTTCAGACTATCACGTGGACAGCAACTGAAGGTGTCGGTTGTCTAACGCTGTAAGATGCCGAAAAAATGTGGCACAAATTAGATACTCAAAAAAAAAAAAAAGTATGAATCATCGGCCCTTGTTTGCTGTAATAAGCACTTTTACAAACTTGAATCTTTGAGTTGATTGTTGGGATGTCTAATGAAGTGACCTGAGATGTCTGTCTTACTGATATAGAGCCAAAACACTTCTTTTTCTTGTGCTGCGTTCAAGCGGATCGGCCAAAAACCTGTCTCTAAAATGTGAGTCATTTTTTGTTTTTCTATGTTTTATAACGTTGAATTTGTGTCTTTGACCTCTGCTTTTGACAAAATGAGCAATTTGAAGCTGATACCGTGTTTTTTCTGAGAAATTAAAGGTGCTATGTCTGACAACTTGTAGCAATTTGCATGTATTAATCACTTTTTATTGGCCGTATGTGAGCTGACTGTAACCAAACCAACCAAAAATGAATCCTTCCCCATCTTTCTCTTTTGCTTATACAAGCCTGCGCACGATTTGTTAAAGTTCTTTAATGCTGGATTTCCTGGTGAAGGACTTGGGTCGGAAAGTTAGTTTGGAAATAAAGCCTGCTATAAAATCATGACCGGCTTCTACCACAACACAGAAGTTCCCCAGAGCCCCTTTGATTTCCTGACGTTTGGACAATATAATGAATTGATTAAGTAAGAGTAATCAGCAGAACAATTGATGATGAAAACACATTTTACCGCAGCCCAAAACCTATTCTGTGTCCTCTCATGAGAGTGATTACTGATCAAACTACGTACAGTTTAATAAATGAGCACACGTCTCTAGGGCGGATAATCCCTTCAGAGTTATGATTTATTAACTAGAACCTTCTCGTAGAGAAGAATGATTTTATTACAAACAATATGTTACACAACACCGATAATTAAGAACAGTGGTTCTCAACCTTAACCATGAAATTTACCTTCCAAGACAAATCAGGATGGTGAATGTGCCAAAATAAAAAGAGCAGCCTCCCGCTCCTACTCCTGCTCACCTTGACTCTGAAAAACACTCAGGGAAATGATATCACTGGTACAGGCAAAGTAATGAAAACCCATTGCCCTGTTACTTTATTTATTCTCCACAATCATCCTGCGACCCCTGGAAACTCACTTGCAACCTCTTTGGGGGTCCCGACCCCTAGGTTGAGAACCAATAATTTAAAACACTGTTTTGTCAAGGTGACAGGTGTGTTGCTCATCTTGAAAGGTCCAATTTCTAAGAAATTCCACAATAAGCAACATCTGTCCACTGATTTACACCACGTTTTCTGCACATTTCCAGTCAGCTTTAATTAGTTTGACATTAGTAACTACGGACCAGGAATCTGTGTTCCCTCCTTCTAAGGTGGAAAACAAAAGTTCTCATAATTTGAGATGACACGTGCATGAATATTCCAGGGCCGAGGAACAAAAACGTCTGTGTTCACCACATAATAACACTGGTACGTTGATGATGGAACCAGCACATGCTGTCCTTCAAAAACCACTACACAAAAGAGTTTGTTGAACAAATCAGTCACACACATGCTGGCGATTACTCACAAGAATCACATTCAATACTGCTTTCATTGTGTGACTCAATTATTCTAAACAACTGGCCTCCTGTAGATTACAGTAAAGGTTTCCACGATGATCGAACAAATACGCTGAAATAAGTGAGGAGATCTTTTCCATCTGTGATGAAATGGGTCATCTGCGTTACAACATCTGTGTTAAGACAAAATCACCAAATCTGCTCCCACAATCAGAGATAACCGTCACTTGAGGTAGCTGGATACTGATACAGAGGACACGGGAGATAAAGCTCACAGCACTATAAGTCCTATTCTTTCTCGCTTCATGTGTCCAAGTCAGTTATTAACCTAATGTGCCTTCCCTCATTTTCAGAGGTTTAGAAGTCAATCAGTAGGCGATCTGCTTCAGACAAATCTGAGGAATTCTCCGCAGACAGATTTAAATCAGATGCATTTCTCCTCCACTGTCTGAGTGCTCAACGACACCTGTAGCGCTCGGTCCTTTGGGCAAGGCAGGGCTAAGAGGTCCCTGGTAACACTCGTCCTGTCCCTACTCTGAGCCTCAACGCTGCCCTGCTCGGACAGATAAGAAGCCTGCGAGTTTCTGACTGATGACGCTTGTGAACCAGAGAGTCTGTCCGCTGTATGACAGCTTCCAGCGTACACATCACTTCCCTCTGGCAGGTAGAGGAAGATCTGGGAACAGCTGGAGAGATCTCGCAGGTCGCGGGAAACAGTGGAGTTTGAGTCCCGCTTAGAAATGACCGAGGAGAGCTGGTGGGCATCTATACAGGGGAAGTTCCCCTGTCTCTGTTGCCTCCGTGCTCCTATCTTGCAGAACAAGCACTTGATTTTCTCAATGAGCTTGAGGAGAACCGCCTTGCGGAGCAGGATGTAGATCCAGGGGTCGAGGATGGGGTTGAATGAGGCGAAACGTATCGCCCGTAGATCAGGGTTTTTCTCCAACTTCAGCTCCACTGGAGTCTTATACAGCTGGTTCAAAAACACCTGTGCCTGAGAGGGAAGAGAGAATACAGGCTGAGTAGATGGACAAAAGTTTCAAACCACGTGTGGGTGCATATGAGTGTTAGGAAGACACTTATAAAACCAAGGAGCACTAGAGCAGCAAGAGAGAGACAGAGCAGGGAAGGACAAGTGATTTCATCCATCAAACAGAAATGTGTTTGTGCTTTTGTCTCTCACAAATTGTTCCATTTGCAAAAATAACATTTCTGCCTGGAAGAATCATGCGTAAAATAGATAAGATGCAGATAGCTTAGAGAGGTCAGTGGCTTTAAAAAGGCAAGGGAAAACCTATGCAGTCTAGAAAGATGTGAAACATGTTAAACGTTGTTTTGATACGATCCAGTTGAATTTGGTTCCTAATGGGAGATCAATTACTATACAAAGTCATCTGTGCGTAAAAGAGCCATGCGTGATGGACGAAGATGCCTGTAACTTCGCGAACAGTGGCTTAAAACGGCAAAGAAAAGTTATGAAGGGAGCAAAAAAGCAACATGCTGAGCTTTAACTGGGATCAAAATGCGTCACCAATTACTGTACGCTTAAAAGAGACGTGCATAAAACGTGCGTAATGGAGCGAAATAGCCCACATGGAGCGGGTCAAAAGAGAACTTACAACAAGCGGGATGGAGCAAATAAGCACCACTGCCGACGTGCCTATGAGCAGAATGACCATCTGAATCTCTGCTCCGGCCAGACGCCCAAAGCTGCGTCCTCTCCTCCGCGGGTCCACGTTGCGCCCCAGGTCGGTTCCCAGCGACATCCTGCGCACGAAGCGCCGGTGCATCCGGATCAGAGCCCCGCACACCAACACGTTACAGATAACAGTGACGAGGATAAGAAGAGAGCTGAAGCCCGCATACATGTAGGAGTAGGCGGCATCGCTCGTCTTGTTGCTCCTCCACTCTAGAAAACACCATGTCTGCGGGTATTGTTTCTTCACCTGACCGAAGCCGATGATCGGCAGCGCGCAGAAAAGCGCGTTGGAGATGTAGATCGCCAGGAGCGTCAACCCCGCCAGTTTTTGGTCCACATAGTCATTGTAGAAGTAGGCATGGTTTATGGCGATGTATCTCTCCACCGACATGGCGCAGATGATACTGAGTCCAGCCAGAGAGAAGAAAAGCATGTCGAATCCAAAGTACTGGCACAGCGGGTCCTCACCGGGCCACGATCCTTTCACGTAAGTGGCGATGGTGACCGGGCTGGCCAGCAGGGTGCCGAGGAGGTCCGTGACTGCCAGACCACACACCAGCGTGTAAAAGGTGGTTTCTTTCTGCTCCTTCCGAGATTTACAAAGAACCACGATGGCGATGACATTCCCAACCACCCCGAAGATGAACATAATCGACGGGATGGTCGGGACCATGGTCCTCCCTGTCGTCGATTGGTTATTCATTTTTTTAATTTTATTTTTTAAATTTTTTCAAATCTGCTTTAAGTTGAAGATGAGTGAAACAACTTTTCTTAACGCCATTATTTTCCGGTCCAGAGCAGGAAACTTGCTCGCTCTTGAGAAAAGCCTGGGGAACATTGTTAAAAAAAAAAAAGAACTCTGAAAAACACACCTATGAAGACAGTTTGCACCTCGTCTGTAAATCAACTTCTGAAGGCGCTGATCCCGTGAAGAGCATGATGTGGCTGCTGCTGCTGCTGCTGCTGCTGCTGCTGCTGTGGTCACTGAAGGTTCGCTGGTGGTT
This sequence comes from Acanthopagrus latus, assembly GCF_904848185.1. Classification (NCBI taxonomy): domain Eukaryota; kingdom Metazoa; phylum Chordata; class Actinopteri; order Spariformes; family Sparidae; genus Acanthopagrus; species Acanthopagrus latus. Next base: position 22,573,198 of record NC_051043.1, read on the forward strand.
TGGTATTAGATCCTCAGCTCGCTTTGCAAGACAGGAGCACATTTCACTCACCAGGACAGAGAGATGAAAGAAGGCAACAGACACCAGTGACTTCATAGAAATATGGCTCTGCCTCCAAGCTTCCTGCAGGGCTCAGTCCCTCCCCCTCACTTCACTTCACTTTATTTCACTTTCTCACCCAAACTCAAAGCAAAAGTTAAGGTTAAACATATTGTTGTTCTGGTTAAGGTGATTACATTTTTGGAACATTTTTTTGAGGCCGGTTCTCAGAGCTCTCTGCTGAATCTATTCACCAATTACCAGAAAAGTGTGTTCTGTCAGGGTCAAATATTCATGTAACCTTGCCACAACATAAAAGTAGTGGTGAGAAACTTTATCTATGTATTTATTTAAATAAAGAATAATCTAAGTTTTTCACAGAGCACATTGTCACTCTGGCTGAAGTAAAAAAAAAAAAAAAAGGATTAATTTGTGTCAAAGTTTGAACCTTATTGGTGATTCTTTAATTATAGATGAATAAATAAAAAACTGAAACAAAATGTCAGATGGCTCGGCACAGTCTGATCAACTGTTCCCTTGTCTGATGCTGATCAGTTTATTCATAAACCCGTCAGGTATCAAGACAAACTCAGTAAAGATGCATCCTCTTTGGAAAAATCATAAGCATTTCTTGCTAGTGAACTATTTTGTTTCACAGTAAGGCTGAAGACACTGAATGCGAGAATATCTTATCAGGTCATTCATTTTCAGTTCTGTTCCAATCAAATCATGCGTTGCATTTAACTTGTGGTCATCATGTTTTGCAAAGCAAATAAACACGGCGAGCGAGCGTGATGACACCAGTGTCCCTGACATTAACACTGACCCCTCACTTAATCTGCAAAAACATCCCCAGTTTTCAGTGATCAGCTCCTCCTGAAATGCTCCCATTGCACCATATTTCAAATTAAAACTCAGAATACGTAAACTGTGGTGCTTTGCAGTACTTAATGTTATTGCTTTAAAATTATGTATTTACTTATTTTTTATTTTTTTGAACTCACTAACCTTATTCCCAACCAAGAACTTGAAATCTTGTAAGGACCAGTGTTGACATGTTTGTTCATGACATGTAATTACATTTCTTTATATTTCTTTGTAATATTGTGAAAACAATAAAAAGAATGCTGGCAAAAAAAAAAAAACAAAACTCAGAATACATCGTCAAACGCGTCAGTGTGGTCTCTTGAAAATCATTCAAATAATCTCTTGTACAGTCCAAAGTATTTAGAAGGCAGTAAACATCCAACTGATTGGCTTGTTTGCAGCTGTGCTAGCTTGCTACACCATCCATTGATTTAAAAAAAAAATCTATGTCTCTGTCACGTGAGTTTCGCCCCGCAGGTTGTGGCCCCTCCTAAGTTCCGTTTAAATCATCACCTGATAACAACTTCAGCCTGTACGATCTTCTTCCAAAGACCCACCAGCACTGTAACGTGTTGTATGACAGCTCTCGATGACTCTGCCGCCAGCATCACCAGGCTAAGGTGGGGGAAGTTTAGGTGGCACTGATGATATCAGCAGAGAGCGTGGGAAACACTTGTTCCTTTGTCGTCTGTACGTGATATTCTTAACTCTGAGCTGAATGCAGTTGCATCATTTGGGAAACGGAACCACGGGCAGTAGGATCACCTCGAATAAGTACAGAAACTTGAACAAGAACAAATCTGCTGAAGTAACAAAAAAAACTTTTAATTTCACTTGTCCACTCTGTCAGGCTGTGACCTCCTCTTACTGGGCTGCGTCAGCCGTCACAGAACATGTTGAACTGTGAGGGACTGAGACCCTGAGCCTGACGTCAGCCCACTACACTGACCCTGTGCTCCTGGAAAACACACTTGTTGTTTTCCTTGTCACCAATTTCTGACATTGATATAGACACAGAAAAGGGGGAAACCCAGTGTTATAATGGGCGTACTACTGCCTTGAAAAAATAATATTTTCTTTAGGATGCCATTCATACGTAGATTGTATGCAACACCATTTGTTTTTAACCTGTCAGCCCCTTTGAAAAAACAGCCGTTATGTAATGTGTGTCAGCCTGTGTGTATATATACACTATATTACCAAAAGTATTCGCTCACCTGCCTTTACTCATTCTATGAACTGAAGTGCCATCCCATTCCTAACTCATAGAATTCAATATGATGTCGGTCCACCTTTTGCAGCTATTACAGCTTCAACTCTTCTGGGAAGACTGTCCACAAGGTTGAGGAGAGTGTTTATAGGAATTTTTGACCATTCTTCCAAAAGCGCATTGGTGAGGTCACACACTGATGTTGGTCGAGAAGGCCTGGCTCTCAGTCTCCGCTCTAATTCATCCCAAAGGTGTTCTATCGGGTTCAGGTCAGGACTCTGTGCAGGCCAGTCAAGTTCATCCACACCAGACTCTGTCATCCACGTCTTTATGGACCTTGCTTTGTGCACTGGTGCACAGTCATGTTGGAAGAGGAAGGGGCCCGCTCCAAACTGTTCCCACAAGGTTGGGAGCATGGAATTGTCCAAAATGTTTTGGTATCCTGAAGCATTCAATGTTCCTTTCACTGGAACTAAGGGGCCAAGCCCAGCTCCTGAAAAACAACCCCATACCATAATTCCTCCTCCACCAAATTTCACAGTTGGCACAATGCAATCTGAAATGTACCGTTCTCCTGGCAACCTCCAAACCCAGACTCGTCCATCAGATTGCCAGATGGAAAAGCGTGATTCATCACTCCAGAGAACGCGTCTCCAGTGCTCTAGAGGCCAGTGACGGCGTGCTTTACACCATTGCATCCGACGCCTTGCATTGCACTTGGTGATGTGTGGCTTGGCTGCAGCTGCTCGGCCATGGAAACCCATTCCATGAAGCTCTCTGCGTACTGTACTTGGGCTAATCTGAAGGTCACATGAAGTTTGTAGCTCTCTAGCAATTGACTGTGCAGAAAGTCGGCGACCTCTTTGCACTATGCGCTTCAGCATCCGCTGACCCCTCTCCGTCACTTTACGTGGCCTACAACATCGTGGATGAGTTGCTGTTGTTCCCAAACGCTTCCATTTTGTTATAATAGAGCTGACAGTTGACTGTGGAATATTTAGGAGCGAGGAAATTTCACGACTGGATTTGTTGCACAAGTGGCATCCTATGACAGTTCCACGCTGGAATTCACTGAGCTCCTGAGAGCGGCCCATTCTTTCACAAATGTCTTGTTTCACAGTCTGCATGCCTGAGTGCTTGAATTTATACACCTGGGGCCAGGCCAAGTGATTAGAACACCTGATTCTGATCATTTGAATGGGTGAGCGAATACTTTTGGTAATATAGTGTATATAAAATATGATCTCAGCCTCCTGGTCTGTGTTTCTGTACGAGCACGTCTGGTGTAAAGCCTCGCAGAATGTTCTGTAGAGCAGATTTGAAAGATTAGGCTTCTCATGAATGTGCTTTTCCTGGATTTGTTTGTCGAAGTCAGATAACCTGCGATGTGGTCACACTTCAATCTCAGAGTAATGACCACCGGCGCTGCTGGAAGAATCAACCTTTCCTGGAAATGTAACTCCGGCTTATGTTCTGTAGATAGACAATCACACGGCCGAGTGGGTCTTTCTGTTTGCACGTTTTGTTATTTGTAGTTTGAAGAAAGCAAAGAAAAAACAACCTCCCAAACTCTGCATTTCGTCCAGGGCTTTAATTCCTGTGCCAAACAATTACTACATTGTGTGTCAGAAAGGATTTGTTGTTGTCTCTGAACGCCTGTATCCTCAAAGTAGTGCCAACTGGTGGAAAACACTCATAATTGTTTTTGTTATGGGCCTCATTTTGTGTCTGAGAAAAAGAGGCACAGTTATAGCGGAGGAGGAGAACTTCAAATGCAATTACAGGTGTGCAGTGCACTGCATTCGCCACAGTACTTAAATGCAGCTCTGGTTTATTTCCCTCACCACGATGCGTCCGTGCTTTTGATTTATCTCCTGAGATTACGGCTCGCCACAGGCTTTTTAGTTTAGAGAAACAACAGCTATCTGCTGGATATAACCGTATCTCTGTGGACACGTCCAGACACATTCTGGTCAAAGTAAGATGTCGTCATTTCAGGTAATCCTGCAGGATGCGAGCAGGGATGCACGTACGTACCCATGTTTCATAACCGGCAAAAAAAACTGGTTTAAATTATAGCCAATTAACTGACTTCTATAAATGCATGATTTTGACAATAAAAAAAAACAGAAATAATATTCATCAGCTAATTATTGTTCAGCCGTCTTTGCCATTAAGCCAGTTGACAAAATAATCTCACCAGAAAGTGCGTCGAGCAGCTGTTCCTGAGCACTGACTTCACCTGTTTGAGTTGATCCATTGTTCTTGAAACCTCCTTTCTCCTCAACCTTACAGGAGGGGCATCACATTTTCACATTAAGCTGCTGAGTCGTCCAGCGAAATAAAGCACTTACCCAGATGACAGGTTACACCGCAACTCCCTGTAACAACCACAGGTGGCCGTTAGTTTGAACGCTAACTGCAGAAATAGATGATGAAAATATGACAAATGCATTTCACGTCACATTCGGGGGCCACGCAAAATGCTTCTGGCGGCTGTCTTTGGCCTGCGGGCCGCACTTTGAGACACTATGGCTCTGCATCGTGAATGTGTAGGTGGTTATCTGGGCTTATCATAAAAACTGAAGAAAAAGGAGGAAACAGTTAGCCTGGCTCTGTCCAAAGGTCATAAATCTTCCTACCAGCTCATAAATAAGCATACTGTATCTTGTTTGTTTAATCTGTGCAAAAACCCAAATCTTGGCTGGGAGCACAGACCTCGGGAAGTTGCTAATTCAGTCTCTATGCTAAACTCAGATGCTGGCTTCAGAAACAGCATTAATATCTACATATCTCACTCAAGGGAAGCATTTCTCAAAACATTGAACTAGTTATTCAAACGTCAAATGTGAACTTTCAGTCCCAAGTTTTAAACTGGTTTTGTATTTATATTGTGAATCTAATACAATCCAGTATCTATTTTGAGAGGTGCACAAAACCAGAAAAAAACATTGAATGTACTAATAAATCTACATACAATTTTATTTTTCTGAATCAATAGTAAAAAAGCACATGTGACGGCAGTGAAGGGGTTGAAATATGGAAAAACATCTGTCTGGTGATTTGAGGTTGTTGATTTATACAAGACCTCTGACAAGAGCTCTTGTTTTCATGAACCTCGACCCTCGGTCCAGACAAAATGTTTGTCCACATGGCTATTTTCAGCTTCAAACTGAAACTGGTTCTTTCAAATACTGCAGTTCACAGCCACCTTATCTCAGGCGAGCTATCCTGAGTGGAGTCCCCTGCTCTTCACTGTGGAATCCCAGACTCGAGTCAGCCCAGGTGGACGAGGGGGGTTGTTGTCCCTGAGAGCGCTCAGCCCGCAGCTTGTTTTTTAATGTAAAGTTTAGAGAGAAGTCTGGATGTGTTTACTCTGGGGTCTGGTGGATTCGAAGATAGCGTCCGTGTGTGATCTCACTCGGCAAAACAAAGCCGCAGCGCAGCGAATCAGATGTAAACTGTTTGAACTGGCACCGAGTTTGACGTGTGATGCCAGCATGAAAACAGAAACACTTTGTCTGCTTTTTCGGAGCTCGTTCACCGCAGGCATCACACTTCATCCACGCTGATGACGCAATCAAATGTGTTACCTGAAAAATACAGGCTCACTGTGTGTGTGGCCGCTGTGGATATGACCTTTAATGATGTGGGCCTAAATCCAATCTAGCAGCAACATGTTTGTTCATGCAGTTATTGACAGTCAAACCCAGAGAGGACACAGTCGTTGAACTTTTCACAATAATTGTCTTCACTTCCCAATAATTGTCCTCACTTCCCATCAGAGCAGTTTATCCCTGAAGAGTACGTGACTCATCGTTATGGGAAGTTGATTGAAAAGTGCTAATTCATCCAAACAGTTCAGATTCCCCCGGAAATACAGAGAACCTGCATCAATTTAAGAAGCTGCACACGGTGTACCATCGGTTGTAGACATTATTGTGGCAATCATTAACAGGGAGAGAGACTCTGAACCGCATTAGGGGACATTTACAGCTAATCTTTACCTGACCAGACGACCCTAGCTGCCCATTAGAGCACAATGGAAAAGAGAACACGGGATGTTAAATTGCTGATGATGCATACATTAACGAAAGTGCAATAAAGCCACCGCCAAAGGGGCCGAACGCCACCAACGCTGCTCCTTTAATCAGCTCATATATATTCAAAACGAGTTCCCGAATTAGATTTGTGTCACAGCTGGTGAGTTCAAAGTAACAGGAACACAGTGTGGGGGGGCGGGGGGGGGGGGGGGGCGGGAAAAAAAAAAAAAAAGAGTCAAAAATAAGTTGGTTGAGGAACACGTGAGGCGACGAATGGGGCGTCTCAGGTGACTGCAGGGCTGATGAGGAGGGGGGACAGGTGGGTGGAGGGGAGAGGGCAGTCAGGTGGCTGGAAAAGGAGAGAATGTGAGGTAAGTAGGGGTATTCTCCGAAATGTCGAACTATTCCTCTATTGTTCACCTGCTAACAGTGACACTCATCAGTGTGCTTTTGGGATTTTTCTTGTTTGATTTTACCATTTCTACAGCCTCGAAATATACATTTTTTTTTTTTTTTTAAATTTAAAGCCTCATTAAAACCACTTTACAGATTATTCATTAATGTGAAAGTAGTTTATTCTTAGATAGAAAACACAAACTAAATCCACCTGGTGAGCATTTTGTTGGTTCAGGGTTCATATGTTATTACAACAATAATATTTCACCCCTAAGATCTTTTTCTCTGTCATCTCTCACTTCTGAACAATTAAATGTAATGCACTGCTGTAGTTAATCTTGTCTTGTCCTTTTTTTGGTTGATTCAACTTGACAAATGAAACTTCTTCTGACTATTTGATTAAAAAAAAAAAAAAAAAAAAAAAACAGAAGTCACCGCGTGCTTCTCACAGGTTGGAGAGAAAATGAAATCATTTGCCAAGAGTGGGTGTGTTTTCATTTAACATCCTGCTTCTCGCTCATCGGGTCCAGCGGGACAGCTGTGATACATCTCTCCAAACACTTGCTCAACGCTCAGACGTGTTTTATCCACATCACCTCAGTGTTGGGTCAATAACTTTCTCACAATGCTCTGCTGATAAAATGTTTGCAGTGCCGAGCGGTCAGAGGTCGAGAGAGATACTGGAAATGCCGACGAGTATCAGAGCATCAAATATCCTCATACACCTCGGGGTCATGTTTGTCTAAGTGCTGGCTGTTACACAGAACATCTGTCATGTTGGATAGCTGGATATCAGGGCCATTCTTGAGGCCGGAGAGCTTTATTGGGTCTGTTGTAGGTATACTGTATATCAAATATGGAAATACAGTAACACATTGATCTGAGTTATTGCAGTCAGATAATACAGAGTACTGAAGTCTCAAAAAACTTAGATATAGGGTGCACAAAATCTTCTAAACTATTCAAGGTTTAGGTTTTATGAAGCAGCAAATGGTTCTGATTGAAAGACTTGTAATGTTTCTGCAGCCGATGATGACAAAATGACAAATGAGTCTGACAGCAAATAATTCCAATTACCCCTCTCATGTGCCCAATTCATTACAGCTTGATATTCACCAGCGTCAGGACACATAAAAGCCACGAATACCCCGAAAACAACCAGACGGGAAAATGAAACATTATTTGATTCTTGCTTATCGCTTTTTAAATGTTAAATATGAAGGCCGCTGACCTTGATGAATAATGACAGATTAATTAAACATGTTTTTTTTCTGGAGACTCTGGGCCAGGAGCAACACGACCTGCAGCTTCTTATCGTGCAATCTGCTTTAGAGAAGAGGACGGACACAGCGGGCTCCCATTTCAGATATGAATCATGCTTAGAAATACAAAAAACCAGAATGATTCCTACAGAACAGGAATCGAATCCTGTTGAAGTGAAGTTCAGAGGGCAAAAAAAACAACGTGGTCTTATTAAAGATAAAACATCTGCTGCAAGTGGTTGAAAATGTGTGAATCGGGCATTTAGTGGAAGGTACAGTTCAGAGCGGACAGTATGTACTAAACCTGATAGATTAGATGAGGATGTGTTGACTTTATTATAAATTCTCTAACCTGCTGAAGTGTCTTTATTATACAAATAAGGTTTTCCGGGCAGAGATAAACAGTTTGTACCACAGCAGCTGTTCCAGGCTCCACACTGATAGTGTCTAATGCATCCCCTTCGCTCTCGCAGACTCCTTAATATTTGCATATCTCAAATAAAACATGACAGAGTTTCCTCCTCAACGAAAACACGCGCCGGTCATTTAAAACACTTAAAAGCCTCCAGGCATCAGATAACCAGTGATGTATGTGCATGTTAGACTTCCTGACCCTTTTTCCTTTCATCGGGTCTCACCTGATTGACTTCATCAGCAGTGTTAGCACACCTGTCTGCTCAAACACCCGATACAACAGTCAAAAAACCGTCTCCGACAGCAGCAACAAATCTAAACACTTGAGTTACTTTAAAACCAGTGAGTTTAGAATGAGAACGAGAAGCTGAAACTGAAAATGATACACGACCCACTTTTATTTCAGATTAGCACTAATTCATTCTCTGCAGCCTTTACAGGGCTGAGGCTCTATCAGTGGGAGATAAGCGTCACCTAAAATAAGAGCTTGAGCTTTTTTCTCTAGCTGATACAGGAATGATAGCGGCACTTTTCTAGATAATAACACTTTAGCAATGCATATGCAACCTCATCTCAATGTTTAAGTGAGCGGCAATGCTGCAAGCGTGACTGAAGCTAAAATAATATACGACAAGCAGCACGAGTTTTGTCTTTTTGCTGCCGGAAACGATCGTCAATAGGAGAGGAAAACGATGAAGATTCTAAAGTATATACTGTTTTGATACTCCTCTGTGCTGTAGAGTAACATTGTGCACTATATGACATGTTAATCCATTCATCGTGAACATGGGAGCTGTAGTTTTGTTCGACTCCTTCACTGCGTCCCCCTTCCAGCTGCTGCAAATACTCACAACAGCACCAAACTGCTTATTCCTGTTTGAACACACATATGCTCAAAACTCCTTTTCATATAATTTAACTATATATTCATCTGTTTTCAAGGATGTTCAGGATGTTCAAGCACCTTTTTTTTTAAAGTATTTTTTTGCCTTTTCTGGCTTTATTGACAGTACACCTGAAGAGTGTGACAGGAAACAGGGTAAGAGAGGGGAGTGACACGCAGCAAAGGGACCCGGGTTGGGAGTCGAACCCGGGTCCGCTGCAGAGCCTCGGCACATGGGTCGCGCGCGCTACCGACCGAGCTAAGCGGCGACCCTTGAAGCAGCTTTTTGTGTTTTAAAGGTGCGTTTATGTACATATTTGCAGCCTGTTGAATTCACACATTTAAAATGAGTAAATGTTAATTGCTGCTAACTGTCGCAGCTGCTTACAATATTCACATGGGAGCTTTGGACCACGGCTAGGTGGTTAGCATGCTAACTTCAGTAGATATCTCTAAACCATAACTCATAACAAAACTGTTTCTTTTGAGTTCTTTAGATTTTGTAGATAATTGTAGTTAATGTTGTGAATGAAGTTTGCACCTTTAAGGTTTGTTACTCACAGAAACTAGTTGCATTTATCCGGTGACCAGATGCTGATGATCAAAATTGACAGCTGGCAACTTACTGGCTCAATTTCATTAGGTGGCGCAAAATAAACATTTCCTCTTCAACACGTCTTATAATGAGAGAGATATAATGAGCTTCCCAAGAGGCTAAAACGAGCACTGATATTTTCAGCTGAAATACGTTTTTAAAGCTTTTCGGCATCGACACTGACGCTGAGCGTAGAGCTGCTCTCAGAACAGCGGTCAGCAATGAGCACAATGGTTCTTGTTTTAAGCATTTATGTGCTGCTCATTCATCCTCGATTGCATACCAGGCTGGTTTCCCAAGATCACGCTCTGAATACTGAATAGCTGCAACATAATGTGGAATGAATGCATTATGTGCACCACCACAACAGCATTTTCTCCTCCAAAGATCTATTATCTTATCTTTGTACGCAGACAAAACAACCCCGGCTTTTACTCTTGTTTGTCAGTCAACATGTAGTCTCCGTGTATTAGTTGATGCTGCAGTCTCATGTTGATATTTTAATTTGTGACAAACAGCAAAGTGCACATTGTTATCAGGATCCACACAGCATGAAATATGTGTTCCTCTGTCTGCGGGAAGGTTTCTGGTCATAAATATATTCCTTTCCATGCAAAGAAATTCTCTAGATTGGTTATCAGCAAACTCCTCTGTGCAGCACCCCCTTTCAATCCCCCTGTGAGAAAACTTCCAAAGATGCTTTTGACAGGCGTGCACACAAACACACACACACACACACACACACACACACACACACACACACACAGGCAGGCAGGCAGAGAGGAAAGGGAGTGGGAGGATGTGATCTTTCTTCAGCTTTCCCTACTTTCTGCTTACATGAGTTCACCCGACTGTCACGCTTAACAATCGATGTGTGAATACGTTCCAATAAGGATATCATCCCATAGGCCACAACAGAAGGCAATAAATGTTTCGACAATATATTTAGATTTGCCCGATTTAATTCAATTAAAACAGAGCGACACTTTTCACACAAGCACACAATAATTAACAAATACAAAAGTAATAGTGACACAAGCAGATGTTATGTTGACAATGTTAATATTTTCAAAGTTTTAGAGACATGAATCTCAAATTATCTCCTTAGTATACACAATTTTAATGTACATACTCAGTGGACAGTTGAGTGATCTTGATTCAGCTCAATCCTGACAGTCTCTACGCCTGCTGAGCTGCAGCCTTGGCGGCTAACCTCTCCTGTCTCTCCTGCTCGGCCTTCTCCCTCATCTCCTTCTCTCTCTGGATCAGCTGTCTCTTTTCGGACTCCCATGCCTGCACCCGGCTTACGTACTGCTCCAAGTCGAGTTTCTCCGCAGCTGCCAGGTTCTGCTGGGCCAGAGCGGTCACTAAATCCTGGAAAGAGGCAGAGTCCACTTTGCCCTGAGACTCCAGCTGGCTGCTCAGTTCCTGAATAAGGAGGGGAGAAAAAAAGACGTTTAAGCGTCCAACTGTGACTTCATCGCTTCATGTAAATGAGTCGGGTAAAGCCCTCCAAACTGGTGGAGACTCCATTCAACACATTTCAAAAACCTTCAAGCTGCTTTTAAAACACTCTTCAATCCCCAAATGAATCAGATAAATTTCAGTTAAAATCTGTAAAAATCATTCGAGGGTAATTTCATCAAAACAATAGACTTCATCATTACCTATTCACCCCTATGCCGAATGGAAAGTCAGGTATGAAAACAGTGTAATCTCTGAAGCAATAAGTAAATGGGGTTTAAAAACTACTGGGGGGAAAAACAAAAACAAACAAAACAAAAACATAATGGCTCCTTTGGCGCAATCTAAGTCTCCGTAAACCCTGAGATCCCAAATAGATTAGAAAAGTTATTTACGATCGATCTCATGCACCCACTTCAGACGTGGTGCAATCTAACACTTTTCACTCAGCAGATAGAGTAAAGATTTCTGCAATTAAAGCCAGTTTCAAATCTCTCTGGGATCTCGGGGCTGCTGGAGGCTTGTATTACGCTGGTTGACTTGTCAGGAGCCATTGTTTTGTATTAATTGCTGTTCTGCTGTGAAGCGCCAGAAATGTTCAGTGGATAACAAAACCATGACCAACTTTCTGTCTGCATGGTGGCCATTTGTTTTGCTTTGAGTACGGGTGTCAAAAAGGCACAGCTGAACCTGAAATTGACTTGTCAAAAACATGAACATTACCGCTGTAATTGACAAAGTTCAGATCAACATGTTCCAGACCTTCATATCTGCATGAGATGTGTTTGCCAAACTATAAACACAAAATACACTGTAGCCTGTTTAATACAGCTGTAGATCATTTGGAACAGTAACAGACGACACCGGCCGGTCAGATACTGAAGACACTGATCAACAGGTGGTGGTAATATGTCAAGAAACGCACCACGGTGCCAACAAAATGGAGAAGGAAGAAGACAGCTTGCTAGTAAACATGGATGAAAATGGTTTTTGAGGAAGGAAATGCTGTCCACATGTTTGTAGTACCTCGAGGACAAACACTTTGCATCTTGGTGAGTAACACTGAGCGTAAACAGAAATGTTTTACAGGAAATCTCTGCAGAGCTAGTGTGGGGAAACAGTTGGGCCGCCCCCTTAAACATTTATTCATTCCATCATTTGTCAGAGAGCCATCAACGAAACCATCTCAGTCTAATCATCAACTGGTCATTTATAAACAAATTCCCCCTTCATGACCATACATAAGCACAGTTCACGTGCATGATCGCTGCTTTAGGCTAAAATGTTTCGTCTCGTGAATACACAACAATCTCACCGATACAAACTATTGTATAAAACAGACCTTTGGTTTTCAGATTGTACGTTTTCATTCTTTCCCTACTTTACTTGCAACAGATAAATAATTCAAAACTTTCAGCAGCATTTCTTAATTCATTTTTGGTCAGTGTCTTTAATGAATTAAATGTACTGGGAATATGACCGTGCACTAGAATTTTCAATAACACATTCCAATAGTGAAAAAATCATAACAAGTCAAAATGCTCCCGTATGATACACCCACTCAGGTTTTACACAAACAATCCTGAGTAACAACTTGGCCACGACAGGAATCCCTTAATCATCTGCTTACCCCACTGACAAAGAAAACTGACATAAAATCTGTTACTACTAGCAAAAACAACACCCACCTTAAATCTGTCAACATACTGAGGCAGCTTAGCCTGCTCAGCCTGATCGTCCTCATCTACGGCGTCTTCTTTCTTGTCCTCCTCACCTGCCGACTCGTCTCCAGAAGAATCCGAGTCTGAGGTGGAGGACAGCTCCTGCAGCAAGTCGCTCACGTAGTCAAGCTGGAAGATAATAAAGTGCACGTTAAGTGCAGCGTGCAGAAATATTACCTATTTTTCAGTAGGTTAGCAATGTCAATATTATGAAAAAGCTGTTATTACCTTTTTTTAAAATGTGTGTGTGTATCAGATTGTTTGAGGCCGCCACTGCTGAGATGTGCAACCATTATTTTATAACCAACTGCACTTCTGTAGAGGCATCATGTACCCGAGTTCTTTAAAATGCAGAATAAGTCTAATAAGTGAGTTACATTATACATTATCTGTACGTATTCAGCCAACTATATGATCTGTATCCACGTCCATGCTCAGAATGGGTGGGTCTTAAATCAGGTGTGGATTGTGCTTAAACCGGACATAAAGCAGGACTATCCAGATTAATGTAAAGTGGAAACAGACAACGTTTTTTGCATTCGTTAGTAAATACTGATTGCACAGAGTAATGGCTGTAGATTGGTTCCCTAGGCATTGCGGCACAAAGGAAGCGCGTCTGTCATCGTGCAACCAAAACAGGAAGGCACTGTTTTCCCCGGTAGCTATCCTAAGGTGAAAGTGGAACAAGTGGAAATAAAATAAAGGAATAACATAAAGGAACCTTGTTGATGGAGGCAAAATGAGAGAAACTGGTGGGTGTTCACTCAATGGAGAGTGCTCCCGTTGTTGTGTGAATGATATGCTTCCCCAACCCTAACCCTAACCTAACCACTGGAATTCTTTCTACACGATCAGTAAGAAACTTTCTTGTGTTAGATTGGGGTTATTACAGTTGTTTTCCTGCTTTGGACAGAAGTCACGCCAATGCTGTGTTTTCAACAGCAGCACCAACAGTAACACCACAGGGAAACACCAGGCGGACTGAAGGTTGAACAGAATTATTTACAGAACAGCCTCAGAATTAAGATTCAGATCACTAGAGTAAGAGAACTATTTACAGAATGAAACAGAAATAAATGTCAGTCGACCCTACTAGCCATGTACTAAAAGAGGACCAATTGGGGGTTGGGTTTATATTTTATTTTATGTTATTTATGTCTTGATTATTATGCGTTTCTGTTTCACCAAATATAAGACTAGACATGTTTGTACTTTCAAATACTGTGTAAATATGATGTGACATCCAAATAAAACAAATACGTGAAAGAAAAGAAAAACAGCACCAAAAAAACGCGACCCATTTTTTGAAAACTTTTTAAGAAGAGCTGGTTCCTTGTCTAAAGATTACAGAGCAGGCATGTCATGATGAAAGAGGCTGGACACGTCACTTGACAACTCCTCTCTTAATCTTCGGAAGAGGTAAGATTAACCATGACCTGAGGCTGCGGTCACCAGCACCACCATTTCAGATGTAATATTTCCTCTCTTTCCTCTCTGTCCTACGGTGTTATCTGCTCTGTCCACATTATTGCTGTGCGGCCGTCTGACACAGGCCGTTTAGTTCCTGTTGCAGTGATTCTCATGGACATCCTCGCTGCTCCAGGCTCTTCAAAATCTCATTAGACGTGGACAAAGCTGAACTATTGAACTGGACAGCACAGGCCGGATTAGAGGCGCTGCACCCGACTGTGTTCGTGTGCATATATGTTAAAATGACAACAATATGACAGCGTGTGTCTTTCATCTCAGCAGATCAATGGAAACTGTTTGTGTCACACACTCCACCTGGAGAGTAACAGCAGTCTCTATCCTGTGCATGTGTTTAATGTTGTGTTGTCAATAATTCTGCTCTGTGACACGGTGCCATGTTGAAAAGACTTTTTTGCTTTAAACATAGAATTCTATTTGAAAGAAACTTTAATCCAAATTAATCTCACTGCAGTGATTCAGCACACCGACGAAGATGTTGGTTTGACGTCAAAACTCTCAGTCAGGGAAGGATATCGACAAAAAAGGACAAATGAGTGCAGGAGGTGATGCTGTCTGGCACAGGTTTCCTTTTATTTCTTTATCTTGTATTTGTGTGATGACTATAATGAAAACTAATTAAACTTTAAACTACTAAAGTATTTTGCCTTAACGTATCATTATGAAGTAAATGGTTATTGCAGACTGTAATGGCTATAGAACAAATCACTGCCAGGGTTTCGATTAGTTCCCCATTAGCCTCACTTTCACTGCGCTCCTATGAAAAGTCTGCTTGCTGGCAGCCTGGCAACATTTCTATTTGCTTTCACGTCTCCATTATAGACTAAATGAACAAATAAACTCCCATTTGCAGTTGCTACTCTGAGGAAAACACAGCCAAAACAAAAAGGGGAAAAGTTGTTGAAGTGGGCGAAAGAAACCCAGAGAAACCTGCTAACCAGAGATGAGCAACCGATGAAGGAGAACTTGTTTTCTCACATCAAATAAAGGAAAGTGTCAAGATATTAGGTGAGTTACGAGACTTATGCAAGGTCAGTCAATGTCTTCAATGAGCCTTAGGTACCGATTCCAGTTCAGTTAAGCACAAAGACTATAAACAGGAGAAACACTAAACAGCATTCAACTCCTGCTTACTATCTGATCATCTGAGTCAGTGCGTCAGTTTACGAAGCTTTTTAATGTTTATGTCTTATCTTGCTTGTTTAATCACTCTTGGAAATTCTTGTTTATATTGTTTTATTTCTCTGTGATTCCCCTGGTCTCATTTTTGAAAATGAATACACACTTCTGTATTTTATTATTGTAAAGCACCTTGTAAGCGCCTGGCTTTCAAAGGTGCTTAAGTGATAAAATGTATTAATATTATGATATATTTTTTTTTTTTCATCAAAAAGAGTCACTGGACACTTTTGGTCCATGTTTTCTTCTATGGGTTTTTTTTTATGATATAATGTGATTTTCTGTGATTTTCAGATATAAATACATGTCACATGAAATGTTTATTTTATATTTGTTTAGTTTATATCTTATTTTTTACTTACTCTTATTCCTTATTGTCTTGACTCGTTCCCCTCTGGAATCAATAAAGTATTTCTGATTCTGATAATTAGGGATGTAGGTTTCATGTCAATCCCAATACTACGACTCAGATAGTGAGCACTTCTACCTCTCTACTGTGTTTAACTAACTGGAATCCTTTTAATGTAAAGTCACATGACATTAGGGGTTACTGTGCTACTAAATATTGAGTTTCCAGTCCTCTGTGACTTAATGATTTTACATGAAAACAGAGCCCATTAAGAGTAATGATAACACCAATAAGGAATGTAATGTATTTGATAGGGAAACTTGATTTGCTTAATAAGGTCAACATTGGTCTGATTCGAAGCATTTCTACCCTTTTTTATGTCGCTTAGAGATGTTTTCACCACCTTAATAAACCTTGATAATAAACAAATATCTGTAGGCAGGACAGCTGCATCTAGTTGTCTTTCCCACAAAAAGACTACTTTGCTCAACTCTTGTGTGTATGATGACCACATTCATGCACATAAAGATCTTACCATGTCTTTGGACAGCTTGACGTCACCAGACGCAGCTCTCTCCATGACGGCCAGCGCTCGCTCCAGATAGCCGTGACCCCAGAAGAGAGGCATCCCTTTGAAGACAGCATGTATGCCCTTTAACATTTCCACCTTCCCTGGATGGAGAAAGAGAAGGAGGATAAATTAGACAAGCAGTCTAATGAAAGACTACTGGATGAAATCAATCGACCCAACACTGTGGGGGAAGGGACTCAAACACACACCTAGGAGAGCATTGCCGAGTAGCTGAGCGTTGAGTCCTGCAGCGTTGTTTTGTATCATTCCACAGATGAGCAGCGATGCTCCCAACGCCCGCTCCTCTGACACCTGAACACAGACAGGAACAAGTCTGAGTGGAAGTAGATGACTTTAGTCTGTCTTAACGTACTGTACTTCTAAGCATAACTATATTCTGGCATCACTTGGTTTCATAACACCTCCTGTGTTGCTGCTGCTGTGGATTCACTCACAGTGAGTTGTGGTCTGGCTGCGAGGTAAGTGCCCAAAGCGTACAGAGACAAGATCTGCGTAGAGGGAAGGTCGAACGCCTCCTGAAGCATCACCTCTTCAACCACAGCGCACGCACCTGTACGAGTATAATAACAACAGTTCAATAAATGTCTTTCCATAATTAATAGTCAGTAACTATAATTTCTTTGGAAGGTAAATACTATGAGGGCTATGTAAAATAAACAAACTGTAGCAAAGATTATAGGGTTTCTTCCTCGAGATCAAGAACCTGAACGAGAGAGAAGAAGTTCTAATTCAAAGCCAACGATAGCCATTAAATCCAAATTTCAAACAAATTTTAGGAAAATGAAAAAAAAATAAAATAAAAAAATGCAAGAGTTTTAATCCACTGATGTTACATGGAGTCTGTTCATCAAGATAAACCATCGCAGGAGAAGAGAGTCCAACAAGATGATGTGATTAGAGCACCAGTCAAACCTCAAAGAACAAATTTAACGTGGCATTTATGAATGTTTCATGGAAATTTGAGGAACATGAAAGTCTCTTTGTTGAAGTTCCCCTTATTGGTCCACACAGCTGTTTTCATCTAAAGACATTTTTTGATTCTATAAAAAGAGTGAAAACATGGGTGACAATTAAATCACATGCTTCATGTACAGCACTGCGGCTGCATTTTGTCACATTCTGTTTTTACTGACACACTAAATTTTCTGCCTCAGACAAGCATGACATTTTTTTCAGATTTCTGATGTTTTCACACAAGTTGTTTAGCTTCCTATCAATGATGTTCATCTTAAAGAGCAGGTCACAAAAATCTATTATTTAATTTTCAAAAAGGCAAAAAAATTCCAAACAGGGGGGTCGTGTAGTTATTAGAAAATGTAACAAAAGAGAATTGTCTCCTCTGTTTTGTAGCAATGTTAATAGTTGAGCAATCATCACTGTTGGTCTTGGTTTGGCTCTAGTGCTACAGTAAATCTGGATCTCTGCGTCTCCTGCGTCACCCCTGCTATGGGCACGGGGCCTCCAGACGCAAGTTCAGACGCAAGTAAGGAATTAAGATATGTCTGGTTTTAGTTAGTCAGACAGCACTTGTCAGTACGATGATTACTTTCAGTTCATTTTCTAAAAGTAATGAAACATCACTTTAGATTTCAACTGAAAACATCGTAATGCAAACGATGTAAAATTATGCCAACTTCACCAGTTGGAAAAAAAAACCCATGGACTGTTTAGTCTAATCTTATTAGAGAAAAATAACCTGGCTTCCTCTTCACTCCGTCTCTTGCAAACAAGGAAATAAACTGTTTGAAATCTGATTTTGGTAATTTGACAGACAGCCTGTTCCCACACCTGGCAACAGTCAAAGTCAACAAGAATGTGTTTGGAAACCTGCAGGAGTTTTATGTTATCTCAGTCCGTCTGAACCTATTTTTTCACTTTAAATGTTTGACTGAAGACACACTTCAGAAATTCCTTACTTTTAAAGTCCCCGTCCTTAATGTAAGAATCTATTAGCAGGTTGAAGGTGAAGTCATCTGGGAATATTCCATACTGGACCTGCACAAACACACACACACAGACACACACACTCAGGTTTTGCATCACAAGTACAGCATGAACTGTTCATCCTACATGATTTGATAAACACGGTGCACAGCACACTGTCAATCCCAAATGCATCTCTGACATCGAGACCTCTAATCCCCCACGGACATGACACCCATCAAAACAACAACAGATACTAATCGAGCACGCTGTGTTTTACCTCAGTGTAAACACGTCACTGGTTAGCATGCTTATCCACTTTAAAAATAATTCAGTGATTTGCAGATACTACAACTCATTTAGGAGCAGTACACATGCTGGGATGACATTGTCGAACATGTATGACGTTGTTCATGCTGCTAACATCCGTTTCAAATTGCATGTGAGTGGTTGAGATTGGATCTGTGATTGCTCACGCTGACAGATAAGGGCAGCTGACAGAAGCCTCTAATGACATTTCCTCTCTGATTATGAAGATGAGCTCTTTTACCTTGACCAAAGAGTCTCCTAATTTTTAAATGGTCTCCATTTATTGTTTCAAAAGTAAAATGGGGGGATAATAATCTGTTGTGTACCTTGTTCTTAAGTGTATACAGGGCCTTCTCCTTGGCTCCATATTTCAGACACTGTCTGATCCAGCTGTGAATGGTCCAGTCCCTCAGGTACCAACAGTTCGGACTGTGACGAAACCTGGAAGGAATAAAAACGTGTTTTTATTTTCTTATACAGCATATCCATCACATGTCTGCTTTATTAATGTGCAAGATAAAAATCACAGGAAAGATGGGGGGAAGAGACATGTGACCACATTTGAGTACCAAATGCATGAGTCTGCAGTAAACTATCAGTTGCTGAATCACCAAGGGAGCAATTAACTAAAACACAAGATTCCAGACCCATCAAATACATTTGAATGTATCAAAAGTACTAAGTAGTATTTTCAAACATCCCAAGGTGTAAAGGTAGTTTATTTTTCAACTGTAGTGAGAATGAATGTGCCCTCAACAAGGGTGCGATTGAGAAATATACTAAATCTTGTAATCTCAAGAATGGGTGCAGATTCCAGAGGAGGGAGTAAACAGGAAAAATCTGGAGTTGCCCCGAACAAAGAAAAGCATGTGACTGAACAAAAACCAAAACAGACAAACCAAACAGACAATTCAGTCCAAGAAAAGCACAAAAGTTGATCCCACAGAGAACCAAGGAAGCAGCGGACAAGCGACACAGAAATGAAGATGGAGAAAGAGTCAAAATGATTCCCTCTTACTTGTAAAGGTAGTACTCCGCCTGATCAATCTCCTCTCGAGATGAAATGTTGTCAACAAACTGAAACACAAACAGAAGATATAAATAGATAGCGAAAACTGTCTTTCTACTGCCATTAAGGTCCGAAATAAAACAGCCTATCGGAATCTAGATTCAGTTTACCCGTGACACAGTCAGAGAGCTAACTGGGAAATTCCTTTCATATGTCCTGTCCATGACGTTGGCCAGTGTAGCTGTGGGTTAGAAAAAACAAAACAAAACACATCAGTAAGACTATAAAACAAACTGATGAACCAAACAAACTATTGAGAATGTCTTTTACAGTATACACCTGCCTTGGACATAACAGCACCATTAAAAAATGTTTGAATATGTCATCAAATGTTTCACCATCTGTTGTGATTTATTCTAAATGTTTAAAACTTTAGTATGATTGAGTTTTGTTTAATTTAGTACATTTAGTACTACAGATCATCAGTCCACCATGCAGTTTAACACTGCCACCCTGTGTTGACAGAGTGCACCAACACTAATATTTGGTGCCGAACTGCTGCAGACAGCTGTCAATCTACATGTCTGGATGTGGATATGTCAGCAACACACAATTTATACCAGTGGTATCACAGGACTTGGATTTAAGCATCAACACAGACACATTACTTTTTTGATAATTTACTTTGAGGAGTAAAAATCTTGACTTTATTGTGCAAATTAAATTACTATATTTCAAGGGACACTTTATCAGACCTTCAGGTAAAAATACAATATTAAAATTGTGAAATCATTTAAATAATTTTTAAAAAAAAGTATAAACACAACTAAAAATCTGATCAGGCATTCGATGCAAATTTTTGTAACGTTACAGATGTCAACACATTGCATTTGACATCCACTCATAGATTATAGCACTCCCACTCCAGGGGCTTTATCTTTAAAGGATCATAATCAATCCGGATCCTTCAGTACCTTTCACCCATTTTTATATCTGTTTATCTTGTGAAGGAATCCGCCGGAAAGTCTACACCATATATAGGCACACATCAATTTCATACTTACATCCATAACTATAACGAAGTTAGAGTCTGGAAAGTATTTGTACCCATCGTCAACTCATTTACATTTAATAAATTTAAGGGTTTATAATGAGAAATAGTGACGACCTCTGTACGGACTAGGTAGAAAAATTAGCTTCCCCAGGAAAATGCCCACATTCCCGACTCTAGATATTAATAGTTAGACTATTCAATACTTGTTATGTGAATATTAGCATATCTCTTACCCAGGTTGTGAGGATCGTTCTGTCTTGCCTCCCACACTTTGGTATCTGTGTAAGCTGCAGAGAGGAGCCATCTTCTGGCTGTAAAGACAAACAGTCAGCCAGGTCAGGTAAATACATATTAACGTTCGCTTGTTGCCTGTTTATAAGCTGGTTAGTATTACTGTGACACATTTAAACGACAGTAATATGTGTTGAAATCTTGCTTACGCAGGTATGACGTTAAAGAAGCTACATTCAGTTAGCTAATAACATGAACTTGGGACATTAGCTCTCCCTCTCTAAACATTAAAACAGAGCATGGAAGAGAAAGAAATAGAAGTTTAACCAAAAAAAATATGATCAAACTAAACTGTAATTTTCGCACGTCGACATTTAAGATGTGTTTACCTGCAAGAGACGGAGATAAACATTTAACTTTGACTGCTGCTGTCACACACCGCTTCAACACGGAGGCTGCCATCTTTGGACGATACCATTTCTTAGCGGGAGGCGGGGGTGGTGATGAGAGGGTTATACCACAAGTGAGACCCGGCAAACAAAACGGAAATCACGTATATTTTAAAACCGCCTTTTTGAACATAAATGTTTTATTTCCTAATAATGACGAAAAGTATGAAAATAGATAAAGTAGTTTTAATTTTAACAAAGACTTGACAACTTGGGCAACATTAAAGTGCAAATGTGAGAGCAAGGTGAGTCTAACAATTTGAGTTAATCAAGTTTAGTTTAAGCAAATTAATCTAATATATTTACCAGTAGGAAGTACAACATCATATGATTTGCATAAGGTTTTCCTCATAGTAGGCTATCCATTACTAAAAGCATGTTTACTCATAAATGTATGGAAGCCCATTGCCACCAGTTCCTAAAGTCCTATTCAAAATGCTAATTATAACCTAAAATGTTAAAACTATTAGAAAAATATGATGACTATGACATGTGAAACTCACATTACAGAATAAAAAGTCATAGCTAAGAGATTAAAATAATATTTTTGAGTTAAAACTTAGAAATGATGAGATAAAAGTCAAAATGATGTGAAAATGTTCACTTTTTATCTAAAATGTCCACGTAACGATAGCTTTTTATCTCATTTTCATCTTTTTTGTGACTTCTTATGACATAATTTTGACTTTTAGAAAAGCCCTAATTATTATGACTTTTGATCATTTTGTTCTCTTTTTTTTTCTTTAACTGCCAAAATGGGCATCTGCATAAATGAGTATAATCATGTATTCACATTTGTTTCCTCTTCGAAATGACAAAAAATATATTTAGTCTTTCCAGCGTAAACATAATTTGTGGAATACATCTGGTTTTGATGTCAAAGGATACCTAATAATATTATATATGGTGGTTATCAGAGATAAATAAGTTGCAGGAGTGAACTTGGAAATTAAATTATGGGACAAATCTTTTGAATATATACATGTAGAGGGTTGAACGCTAGAGGGTGCTGTTTGTATAAGGAGGACACCAGATAAACTGAATTAGAGGAACAGCAGCTTCACTCGCCCTGTGGCACTGCCTTTAAAACCATAAAAAGCTCCAGTGTCAGTCACTCGGCATCATGGATGACTTGTTTCTGAAGCTCCTGGGGACATAACATTTGTCCAGTCATGTGTAAAAGATGAAAATAGTAACACACCTTCTGAATGAAGCAGGAGGAATGACAGCACCCTTAATTGGGAGCTGAGTTGTTGAGAGTAATCATGTGTTTTTATTTGGGCTGCTGTCCTCTCTGACCTCTCTGTGTTTTGATTCTCCATTATAGTTTACAGGAGGAGAGCTCTCGGCTATAATTAAATTACAGTAAGCTCCTTGGCTGTGGCTCAAAGGAGGTGACAGGTTGAGACTGGGGTGGGACAGTTTTGTTAAACAAAACATGGAAGAATTTTAGCACCATCTCGTTTTCTCACTTGCCAGCAAAACAGGAAGCTCTTACCCGAGCTGCACTAGAGAGAACTGACAGGAAGTAAACACATCTACATGCATGGCCCTGGATACGGCTATCTTTTCAGGAGCGAATGGTGTCTGATTCTCTTCTTTTCGAGTGTTGCTGCACTACCGCGTCTTCTTGTTGGTGTTGTGCAAAATGTTTACCTTGCAAAACCCACTTTCCTTTAAAAAAAAAATCCTATCTGAAGCTTTCTGTTGCACCATTCCCCTCATCTTAAAAGGTGGATGTGGTTCACTGATGCGAAGAATTGAGAAGTATTCATTTTCATTATCTCCGTTACGTGCATCCCCTGTCTGCCTCCTTTGTGCTTCACAGCCACGGCACCATATATCAATATTTGAATAACTATGTGGGAACGAGTGTCACGTGACACAAAAAATGCATCATAAGACTTTTTTTTTTTTTTTTACATGATGACAAGTCATTTTGGTGTGGTGGCTCTCCTCTGCAAAAAAAAAACAAAAAAAAACAATATACTGTACAGTTTTAGTGTATGAGTGTGCTACCATGTTTAACTTGTTTGCACAACTTGAAACCAAACAGCATAAAATAGGACAGTATGCATCGGAAAATGATGGCAAAAAGTCCAAAACAAGCTCATACAGCAAACCAGTAATAGTAGAAAACGCAATAGAATGATAAATTTATACGTTATGACATTAGGACGTTGGAGAATGTGTAAATTAAACCAAAGGAGAAAAATAGACTAAGATGATATTCTGGTTGAGTAGAAGTGAATTTGTGAATTTCTTTGACATGAAATATTTCAATATTTTTCCTCCTATGAAATGTCATATACCTAAAAGTACATGTTGTATAGCACCACGCTTATTTAAAAAATGCAGTGCAGTGTCGGCTTACATAACAAGCACATTTTGTAGGGAATGAAACAGGATGGGCACCGCCCTGTAATGTAGAACCCGACATCACCTTGTTCAACCTAAAAGAAATCAGTGCTACCAGGAGGAGTTGAGGAGTTGAATTATTAAGAGGAGACTGGGGGACAAATCATCACAAAAAATAGAAGTCAGTAATGAAATGAAGAGTTCAAGGGTGTCACTTTGTGATGAAAAGTGGTGGGAACTTTACTACTCAGATGAAATCAACATTATAACAGTCTTCAACATATGTGGTTTCAAGCAGTGCAGTTGGGTTATTGTATGAGGTCAGAGGAGATATTTATGGTGCATCAAAAAGCAAAAAGTCTCGGCTGCTACAGAGACGACAATGCGAAAAAGAGTCAGCATTAGAGGCTTATCAAAGAATCACATCATGTCCTCAGCTGCAACATCAAGGAAATCGAAAAACACCATCGTTATAGACCGATGGTTAGTCTTAGTTTATAGTGTTGTGTACATATTTGCCACTGGGTTAAAATGTTGCCATAATGGACTGCAGGTGATGACGGAGAGGATCAGGGAGAGTTTGGATTTAACATCTTTTGAAGTTATCTACTGCAGAAGAAACTTTCACGTCACTATTCAAGGCCAACTCCAGTATGCACTGTTATTGATCACGCAGTAAAAAAATAACCCTCATATTGGATCCAAGATGAATGTCTTCAATAATTTGTTAATTTTAAGTCAATCTCAAGTTTTGTAGATATATTATAAAAGATGTGTTTGCCTTCAAAAAACCCTATTTTGTCATAAACGATTGAATCAATAAGTGTCAACAATTTTTGGAATACAGAATCTTTTTTCTCCAACTTTTTGTTTATTTCTAAGCTTTTGCATTTTAATTTTAGTTTTTAAGACTTTAAAAAGTACTAAGAACAGTGTAAATGTCTAACATCAACTGTATTTTAACGCTTCTTGTTCAGTAGCCTATAAAACCCACAGCTTGAAGCTTTTTAATTATCTTTGCATGTTACAAAACAGATTTATTTATAAACTGTGATTTGTCCTTTTACTAAAGTGACACCATCTTGTCATCTTTTCACAGTTCATTGCAAAGCAGAACATCAAGTGTCTCTCACGGCATGATTTGTATTTCCCATCATACGATGATCTGACCTGTTCTCCTGTGTGCCCGTGTGGTCACATGATTCTCATGGTTTTGTAAAGTTTCAGTTCGTTAAAAAACATGCAGGAGAGGTAGAGTTTTACTGAAACACCTTCTTTCGCTCGGCCTCCGAGCAGACATCGGTTGCGCACGATGTCCCTCAGAGATTGCACAATGCCATGCCGCTGACAGTTCATCTCTGAGCCAGCGGTTGGGATTGAAACGTGTAGGTGAGGAAAGGAAAGGAGAGGAGGATGTGAGAACTTCCTCAAACTGTTTGCAGTTTCGCCCTGTAGGACACGGTGGTCGTCACTGGTAGAAAACGAGAAGCTGTTGTTCTGCATTTCATCTGACAAGAAATGACTGGATGTTTACCTGAACTGGCACATAGATGTGAGGTATAAGGTGATTCTATCGCCTGTTGAGCTGAATGATATCAGTGTGGATTGAAATGCACCAAACAATACTGTTAAATATTCTCTGCTCAGTTATCCACTAATAGTAATTATACGTATATGTGAGATATCCCACCTGATGCACTGAATGATAATGCACTTTCCTCTACTTTTCTCCATTAAACTTTCTCTTTCCTTTGAGTAGTATTTCTATTTTCAGTGGAGCTTCTGCAATGAGCAGAAACAATGCTTTATTCTGAGTCATACAGACATACGCAGCCTTTGTCTGGGACACCCACTGTGTCCGTCACCGCCGTTTGATCACAACCTAAAAGAGAGAAGGGGAGAGGTGTTTTCTCTTCCTCTTCCTCTACTTTGAAAGAGAAGCTGGGGGAGAAAGGCAAGCTTTTTGAAAGCCACAGCAATCATCTCTGGTTTGGTAAAGTACGTGTCAGACGGAGAGGACTGACATTTACTATCAGGGCTCCTATTCCCTCAAATTATTCACAGAGAGGTTTGGAGAAAACACAGGCTTCAGGTTTAGTGATTTCAAGCTTTTATTTTAGCATTTATCTTGCAGACCACCATTACAAAGATGTCTCATCAAGACTGATCTGATTTTAGAAAAAAATCTAGACAAAAAAACATAAAAAAGATCAAAATCACAGTTTATTTTTTAGAAAGACAAACTAAAAAAAAAAAACAAATGACCATAACGCATGCACAATGATTTGAGCAATTACATATTTTTGATTTTAATATAACAGACAACGCAGTAAAAAGGAAAATCAAAAATCGCGTATTTGAGTGGTTACTGCAAAATGATTGTAAAAAACTAAATTATTAAATACGTTTTGGTGTTTTATTTACAACAAAGCTGCACCCTAATCACACTTAACTTCTCATAAATGCACATATTCTTTCCTCACATCCTGTCAGTGACTCATTAATCAGTGTACGATATGTTCCGTATGCTTCACAGCTTTATATTTCAGTCGCTCTTTTTAAAAAAAGATGATATCCTTGTATTTATCTTGTCATGCTAAGCTACTGCACCACAACCTCCATAATGAGTTTTATTTAAAGAACTCCACTCTTTCCTCTCTCCTCAGGGGTGTGTCTCCTGAACATCCTCTCCATTTTCCTGTCAAAGAAACACATCTGCCTTCCCTAAACCCTGCGTCTTCTTCTCATTCTCTGACTCAACTCTATCATTCTTTGTCTTCACCTTCTTCTTGTTGTTGTTGTTCTTCCTCTGGACCCGTAACCTCCATGTATTCAGCTATCTCCAGTCTAGTCTGGAGCTGTTTGCTTTGCTCTGTCTCATCTACCTCATGGTAATCTTCTAGCTCTGAATCAGAGTCATAGTTGTAGGACTGTCTTCGACCTGTCTCATGATCGTACTCCCGGTCACCCAGCTCTAAATCAGATTCATCCGCCATCTCTTCTGACTTTAAGAGGTGCATCTTATCCCCTCTGGGATCGACAGAGTCTCCCTCATTTCCTGACTCCCTCTCATCTAAACCGTGCGCATACATTTCTTTCTGCTTCTCCTCTGGCCTTAGTTCAGCCAGAGACCCATGCCCTCTCTCCTCCAGCTCCTGTTGGTCCACCTCGGGGCTGTACTGGCTCCTCCTGTACAAACTCTCCTCATCCTCCTCCTGACACGAGCTTCCAGGGACGCTCTCGCCATCAGACTGGGAGAGCCGGAGGCTGGGCAGGCCTGAAGGCTTCTGGGAAAGGTCAAACGGCTCCTCCTGGCCGAAGCGGGTGAGGAGGCCCATGGGGCTGGTCAGGCAGAATCGTCCTCTTTGCCTAAACACTGAAGTCAGAGAAATAATTTATTACCTCAATCAGCTTTTGCAATTTAAAAATGCATAAACCATTTATGTTTTTGCGCACCCTTACATCTTTCATCCAGCCCTCGGTCCATGACGCCGTGTTTGACCTTCATGTGTCTGGTGAGGTTTCCCTTCAGCGTGAACTTGCTCGGGCAGTAAAGGCATTTGAAAGGCTTGCTGTCTGAGTGGAGGTGCATGTGGCCCATCAGGTTGTGCATCCTGTTGAACTCCTTCCCACAAAGCTGCAAGACAAAAGAGAGAAGTTTAAGGTAGGTTCTCATTACAATTCCTGTTTTTGCATGGCTGAAACTCACGAGACATAATGTGTCAGTTACTGAGCATTAGGCTAGCTGTTTCCCACTTTTTCTTGTCCTCATGCTAAGCTAAGCTAACTGGCTCCTGGCTAAAGCTACATATATACACACAGATGTGAGGTGTATCTTTCTGTCTAACTCCTTGTAAAGCATAAGCATTTTTCTAAGAATGTCTAACTATTCTTTTTAACTGGTGATGAAACAGTTTCAGTGTAATGCTGATGCCTCTATATCAGGGCAAAGAGTGATTATTTCTGCATCATTATTACATAATTCATGTCATTAGGTCAGATTCTCACAGCCCGAGGGAAGACGTTGCTTTGTAGTTTGGTGGCACAGCACAAAACCAAAGTTTACTTTGTTTTGTCAACATTTTTCCACCTTGTCTGTGGGAATCAATAGAAAACTTGCATTAAAAAAAAATCCTCGTAGAAGTAAAAGCGCAGCTGTACTAGCAGCAAAATCTATTCAAAGCATGGGAGGTAAAAGTACTCATTTTACTAATCTGTATACTGTTAGCACAGTATACAGTGACAAATCATCATATTTTAGAGGCTTATCATATATTTTATAAATAAAATTTCAATCTGAAAAGTAAAAGTAAGTCCAGCATTAAAATAAATGCAGTTGAGTGAGTAAAAACTACCCATTTTCCCTCTGAACTGCATGTAAGCGCAGTACTTGAGTAAATATACTCAGTTACTTCCCACCACTGGCTGCAGTAAACAGTATTTGAGGATACACAAACAATAGGCCAACACCTTCCACCTATTATTTTCCTCCTCTGCCAAAGCTCCTTTGTTCGATGACTAATTCTTGCTGAATGCCGAGTTATAGAGCTACACGTAATCATGAATGAATGCCCAGGCATTCACACATAGACAAACACATGCACACACCCTGTCTCCCTCCTTCTATCCTTGTTTTCCTCGTTTCCTCTTTGTCTTCCCCCCCTCTCCCTCTCTCTTTCCCTCTCTCTCTCACTCCCAGACACACACGCAAGAAAAACAGAAAGAGAGAGAGAGAAAGGAAGCAACATCGAGACAGGGCCAGGAGGAGAACAGGGAAGGGCAGCTCCTGCGCTGTCCTTCCTCTGCATTCTTTTTTATTAGGGTGGTCCTTTCCTTCAGGAGGAGAGAGGGACTGTAAACTGTCCAAGAGGACCGTGAGAAAACAGGAAGCTCCCTCCAGCAGCAGAGAAAGCAAGATGAAATCTATTTGAGGGCCCTGTTCTCCGGGGAGGCTGGGGGGCCATTGTTAGAGAGGCAGTTTGTGCGGCGATATCCTTCCTATGGACGAGGAGGGTCCCACTGCCAAAAGCCTCCCTGCTATCTGGTCATCGTCTCAGTCCTCGCACCAAACACCAAGGTCAAAACAGACTCTCCAGAAAAAGGCGGCAAATCCTTTAATAGCAGCTACCACGAGATATTACACATTTGGATTGCGGCTGTGATTAAGTATGCATTGCTACATTTTGTTTATAGTTCAGCATCTGGAGCGTTGATGCCTTTTTCCAACACCTTACAGGAAAAGGAGTGGATATTAAAGGAATAGTTTTGCAAAAGAAGCGTCTGGCCGAGAGTGAGATAACAAGATTAATACTGCTCCCAATTCTGATGATAAATACTATGCTAAGCTAATCTAAACTAAGGTCAATAACTGCAGGTGGCAGCTTCGTAACCAACAAGTCCTTCAAATTACCTGACAAACTAAATTGTTAGCAACTGTCTTGTAGGGTTCTTTTTTATATCTAATTCTGTTATAAATCACTGTTGAAAGATAACTTAATATTATGTGACAGTGCTAAGGTTTGGCTAGGTTTAGGCAAAAAAAGACTTGACTAGGGCGTGTTAAACATTGTTTTACGGGTAGCTTGTTAAGGTTAGCCTTGTTGTCAGAGTTACAGTATTAACCATTTCATTAAAGGTGCTCTGCAGAGCGTCTGTGTTGTGCTGGAATCCGGCTGTTAGTTTATGTTGGCGGACTCAATTTTCTAAACTAACGTGAGCTACTGTTGCTCTCCATACTCGCGAACGTGCATTAAGTCACATCATTTGAACTGTCATGGAAAACCCTGCACAAAGAAATCTGCAGTCCAGCAACATTAAGCAATTAATGCATGAAAAATGCTACCAACTGTGACATAGAGCCCATATACAGTCACGGTTACAAAAAGGCCATGTTGGCTGCGGTGAGCAAAACATGGTCCGCCATAATTATGTATGAAATTTGTTGACCCATCCATCAGTCTCACATATATTCCTCTGAGGACTGCGCTGTTCTAAAATAACGTATCCGGTTAAGAGTCATGCCAGCTACTGGTAGTACATCCTCTAATTACTGTGAAGAGAGTTGTATCGACCTTCTCCTCTTAGAGAATAAAGATTATTTTTCCAATGGCTCCTTTAATCAGTGAACAACAGACAAATTGGTGCCGTAACACAACACAAAGAACCCCACATGCTGTGTTCACTTTGACCAACCTTGCATTTATAGGGCTTGATGTCCGAGTGGACGATCATGTGAGCCTTGAGAGTCTGTTTTTGGACGAAGCTCTTGAAGCACATGTGGCACTGGTAGGCCCGTATGTTGGTGTGGATGAGGACATGACGCTTCATGTTGGCTAACAGGGTGAACTCACGCCCGCAGATGCGACACTTGTGCTCCTTCACCCCCTGAAGAACGAGAGAATGTGGAAGTAGTGGTGTGAGAAATGTGGTCAACAGACGACTGTGTCTTCTGCTTACAGTTCTGGTTATTCTAACCTCTAAAATCCCACTGAGCTCTATCTTTACTGTCTTTATTTTAATGTTTTTGATCTCAGAGTTTTTAAAGATAAACGGGTGGATAAAGGAGGTCCAAGAGACAGAATTTAAGAGGAAACTGCTCTGACACAGCTGCCAAAACAACATGCGTGGCTAGAGTCCAAACTCTTTCAGCAATCTTCAGTGTCCAAAATGTGCAAAGGCATTAACAAAAATGTCTGACATGTGTGACAGCAAAATGATAACTCTGTCTGATGCCAAAAAAAAAACATGCTTTTACTTCCAACCCATGTCAAAAGACATCGACAAAAGGCTGTCTTTTCTCTTTACCCTCCTAATTAAACCTACTTTGTGAGTGAGCGTGTGCTGTTTCAGGTGGTGTGACTGGATGAACTCCATCCCACACTCACTGCAGATGTACGGTCTGATGTCTTTGTGTTTCATCATGTGGTTCTGAAGCTGGCTCGGGTACTGGAAAGTCTTCTGGCACTCCGCACACCTGCAGGGGGCAACAGGTGCAAAGAAACCTCTTTCAGAGCAGTCGTTCTTGAGACTGTACAGTAAATATGACGCAACAGCTAGCAACCGGTTAACTTAGCTTTGTACATAGACTACCTGGCTAACTGGCAGCTATCCAGCCTAACTACAGGTTAGGAACCTGTTAGCTTAGTAGGCTGCATAGGCTTTACAAAAAAAGAGGAAAGAATTACCTGGCAAGTTTTTCTAATGATTTAAAAAACATATATTTAAGGTCAATTACTGAGCTTTAGAGGTGAGGAAAAGCAGATTTTATTGCCGTTCGACAGACCTACGCATGTTTCCCTCTGACCCCGCTTTTAAGCTACATGTAAGGTAAGCTAACTGCTAAAAGGCCTAGTTAGAGGTTAGCATGCTGTCAGTTTAGCCGAGCTTAGTAGGCTGCAAAGATGGTAAAAAAAGGGGGGGGGGGGGGGGGGTAAAACATTAAGCCTGGCTAATGTTGTTGTTAGAGTTGCTGGTTGGCAGATTTGTTAGCCAATTGTTTGATGGGGTCATGCATGCATCTTTATGCTTACATAAGAAAACTGACTGCTGGCTAGCTACAGGAAGTAACCAGTTGGCTAACTTTGGATTGAAGATTGAAGAAAAGGGAAACAGGTGGTCTAGTTTTTCTACAGTTTCAACAAATTAAATGTGATGTGTTAATAAGCTAGTTTTAGAGGTGCTGGTATTTTGTTTTTCCCTCCTGTTTTAATCTTTATGCTCAGCTAAGCTAACTGCCAGCTGTTTCTTCATTGTAGTTACTGTATACATGTGAGTGGCTTCAGTGTTCTCATCAAACTCTGGACAAGAAAAGGAGTAAGAGTATTTCCCAAAATGTTCAGCGATTTGCTTTAATCACAATTATCTCAGTATGTTATCAAAGGGACGGTGGGTTTTTGTGCTCACCTGTACAGGGTGGGGCCACGGTGGGCGGTCAGGTGCCTCTTCAGTTGGGCCAGCGTGGGGAAATCCAGACCACACTCCACGCATACGTTCTCCTGACCTTTCTCGTGCTTCAGCTCATGGGCACGAAGCTCACTGGGGTAAGCAAATCCTCTGCCGCACACACTGCAGCTGGAGGGACCAGGTGAAGTGAAAGATTAAAACATAGACGGAGCAGCTTAAAACATCAAGAAGCCAAAAACAAATCATGTACCTGTATGGCTTTACGTCACTGTGCTGCATCATGTGTCTCTTCAGGTGGCTGGTCTGAGTGAAGGCCTTGTGGCACACTGTGCACTTGTGGGGCCTCATGCCCTGGTGGGTGAGCAGGTGAGTGTGCAGGTGGCTCAGCTGCTTGAAAAGCTTCCCACACAGGTGACACCCATGCGGCTTGATGCCGTTGTGCCCAAGGATGTGCGTGACCAAGTTGTACTTGGAGGTGTAGGACTTCTCGCACATACGGCACTTCCATCTCTTCTGATCTCCTCCCACATCCACATAATAACTGTCATCCACGTGGATGTTAAGGCCAAGCTTCTCAGCGCTGGTCATCCCACTGCGAGGAGGACCTTCTCGGCCGCGATGCCTGGGGTGGAGGTCCTCTCTGGGGTAGAAAGAACCAGGGGAGAGGTGCATGACAGGGCCAGGCATGAAGAAGGGGTACGGGAGGAGGCTGTGGTGGAGAGATGGGAAGTAGGGAGGGTGGAGAAGGAGGGGAGAGGGAGGCCAAACGGGGGAAGGACTGAGCGGCTCCTGTTTCACCTGCGCAGGTAAACTCATACCTGGTGATCTTTGATGAAGCTGCAGTCTGTTTAGTTCAATCATACCAGGCATGGGCTTCGGGGATGGGGACGGCATGGGCCGATGTGGGAAGGAGAATGGGAAGTGGGCGAGGTCCACCGTCTTCTTTCTGCTGCTCTCTTCTGCCTCCTCTGCTGCTCCATCGGGAGATTCACCTTCTTGGGCGTCCATTTTGAAAGGAGTCCTTTTGCGTTTTTGGGATCCTTCCTTCTGTGAGTAACCGGGGCCAAGCATGGGAAAGAAAGCAGGTGGGCTGAATGCACTGTAGGTGTCTCTGTTGGGTGATATGCTGGGGTATCTGGGAGGGGAGAATTTTGGAGGCTTAATGTAGAGCGGAGGTGGGCTTAGGTAGAAACTGTGCTGAGGTGTGTGTCGGAGCTCATCTCTGACAGGAGGACTTCTTGCTGGTGAGTAATTCATTCTGTCTGTTTCCATCTTCTTTCCCTTTAAAAAGAAGAGATGAATGAAGTTAGTTGTAGTGGTGGAAGAAATATTCAGATCAGGGACTACTCAAAAATCTTACTACTCTAGTCTCAAGTTCTCAGGTTGCATTGTGGGCAATGGAGACCTGAGATTATGACAAGGAAGAAGAACGCGTGGTATAATCTCTTTCTGTTCTGCTGCATCGTTTCTGATCCTTTTTTCTTTAAACTGTTCATTGTGACTTTGAAAATGTTATGGGGGTGCAATGCTGATGTGGTGGAATACTCCTTTAGGAGTAAAATAGCATGCCACTATGTAAAACACTCTTTTTTTTTTTTAAGCAATTGGCAACTAGAGTTAAACATCTATTCTGGAGCCCTGAGTTTACTCTACAGACCTGTAGTCAGTGTTTTGGATCTTCACTATTCATATGAAATATTGGATACGTCTGCCTCTTTAGGCCAATGTTTGAATAAAAGTAGAGTAGGAACTTCAAATTTTACTTTCCACCAATTTTATGATTGCAGTCCCCAAAGCCAGACCCTTCACTTTAGGTAAAAGTGCATCCAGTGCCTCTGCGTCTGGTTTTGCTTACAATATGACTCTTTTCTTTGAAGGTTTCTGTGGAAGAAAAGTAAACTAGTCACACATAGAGAACAGTATACACCCACGCGTTTTCTAGTTTTTCAACCTGAAACCTTTCACTTCTTCCTTTCTCACAGATCTCCTCCTCTCCTGAAATTAGGAAGTTATCAGTGAAAATGTTCACCTCTACCTCCCGCACACTTTTCGCTTCTCCATGTCTTTTTTTCTCTGCTCTGTTCATCTGCTCTGTTTTTTTTTTTGTGTTTTTTTTTGCACTGACAGGCAGGAAGAGCTTCCCCTTTTTCACCTCCACTGATAAAGCTACATGATGTTTTCAATCTGCATCTCTGTGAGCAGCCAGAAGTCTGAGGTTGTTTAACAAGCTGATAAGAGAAAATAAATAGTGACGTGTTAAGATGTCGTGTATCTATAAATGAAATCTCCACCGAGGTCTCTATGTGCTTAGCTTAGTTTGGTGTAGGTGATGGTCATGGGTGAAAAAGATGGTGATTCTGAGAGGGGAACTGTCTCACTTCTGCATGACATCGAATGTCAATGGCAATGATGTACATATCTATATCTATTCCTGTAAATAGCTCACTGCTTATCAATAAGAAACTGCTGTGATCCAAATCAATCCACTGTAGCACGACCACAAGTTCTACTTTATTGTCTGTCAGATGTCAGATCAGCAACTACTCTTCCTTCGGTTGCTATAACACTACACAAGAAAAACACACACTATCTCATTATTATTGTTATTATTCTGCAAATAAAGTTTGCTTGATCCCTGAAGCTGCAGATCATTTCTCATATATTAGTTTTACTGTTTCGTCGAAAATAGTGGAGAACGGACAGACACTTGATTTTTGGGGTGGATTCAACATTAAATACAGATGTTTTGATGTTGGAATAGTGTACATACTTTTGTAAGGATCCCTCACTTGTGACAAAAATATGTAGTGCAGGCAGGATTTTTAAGTTTAAAATGACATCAGCGCACTGAAACAATAATAAACAGACACATTCAGCTGGCTGATATACTCGCTGGGTTCAAGTTAATTTTTATAAAACCTGACATCTTTGAAAGTCTTTTTTTTTCTACTTAGAAAATTAAAATTAGGGAATACTTTGGTATTGCGTCACCCATTGACATCCAAGAATAACATCTAAGTCATGTTGGTGTGATGACGATGAAGTTCAGGAAGATCGTGAGATGAACATGATCAGTGCAGATAAAATCACAAAATCCCATTTATAAAACTCACGGTGACATTTTGTGTCTGCAGAATAACTTTTCTGAAAACAGGGAATGTCGCTCCATGATAATAAATACAGTCGCACAAGCACTTGGATGTAGAAAACGTAAACCACATGCAGAAAGCACGAATAAAGTTATTTCGCCTCTTCCCAAACAGTTTGCAGTTGCGTGCTGTAATTCAGTAATTCCCTTTTTTTCAGCCAGTTCAAACCGTCTCCTGGTTCTGATCCTGGTCTTTTATCCTTCTTCACCTCTCCCACTCTGCAGAGACCCCAGCCTGTACTTTGCCACACCATGCATTCCAGACAATCCATTAAAACTGAAGCCCCTCCTCACATGCCAGTCAGTGCCATGCAAGAGTGTGTGCGGGTGTGAGTTTGTGTGAGGCTGCGGCGAAAGTGTGCGAGCGTGCAACTTACCAGCTGAGTGTAGCCGAGTGTGTTTTCTGTGATGCTGTGGCTGAAGTGCTGGCCGCTCACTGCTGCTGCTGCTGCTGCTGCTGCTGTACCTGTACCTGCGTTCTCGCCCTCCTGCTCGCGCTGCAACTCTCCTGACAATGAGCCGCTCGTCCACGGATAGCATTTGAAGTGACTTAAGAAAGAGAACAGGAACAATCACTTTGTTCTCATTTTTCAGATGAGTACCTTCGGAGAGAAGGAAGGAAGGGAGGGGAGAGGAAGTCAACAAGCCTAGTGCCTTCCTGCAGAAAAATAAGGAAACACTAGATAGACATCTCCATTTCTCTATGAAATAGGGATTTTTGCACAGCTTTTCTGGAGGAACGCGGGGAGGCGAGATCTGATGTTGCACCAGAAAAACAATGCAGTTTGAATGTTTAACAGCTGTGAAGTGACATGCGAGCAGATGACCTCAGCTTTTCTCTCTTTCTCAAAGATCTGTATGTGAGGAGTGACTGAGTTCACATTTGGAGTGAAGAAAATTTGTTATGTTTTTAGAAGGAATACAAACTGATTTCAAGCTTTTGAACAGTTCTAAAAGTATTCCAGGTCTTTTAGGAGATAAACTTTATAGTCGGTTATTTATGTGCACAGTGTTAGACAATGTCAGCACATGTATAATATAATGTAATCCAGCAGAAATGCCCTGCAACAAATACTACCTCTGTGAAAGCTTTGATTTTCATTTTTTCTTTCCTTCTTTTTAGATAAAGGCGTCTGTATTTCTTTCTTCTTTCTCAAGGATGATTTTCGGTGCCTTGTTTGCAGTGTTCGTATTGTAGATTGCACAGCATTGCATGAAGGGTATTTCTGTTATTTTGTCCACCTTCTGCAAAAAGCCTGACGGATGAGACCGATGACTGAAAAAAATGAATGCACAAATGCATCAAGTGTGTCAACACAGCCACAAGGAGGCAAGAGAGTCCCACTGTCCAGCTTCCAGCACTTTAAGACCACGGCTCATCTTATTTGTGGCGACTTCACTGAAGATTTATGATCCGTCTGTGGGTTTGAAATCTAAATAAACAAATGTCAGCCCACGTCTCAGTGTACTGCTAGAAGTTGGCGAACAAAAAGACGACGTTATCAACTTGTTTTTAATTGAGATGAGGTGGCAGTTAGTGGATCGGGAGGGAGCTGCGGTAATTGAGCTCATATCATTGAGACGGAGAAACCTTGTTTAATGGGTTGTGGCTCATCATTAACTGTGTTAATTAGCTTGTGAGGCCAATCAGACCTCAGACCTGGATGATGTGTGCGTCAATTCCTGTGAGGAATTAAGGATTTTATAAATAGAAAGGAAAATGTGTAGGTGTGTGCGTGTGTGTGTGTGTGTGTCTTTTATCAATGTTGTGTTTTGTTTACAAGCATCCGGTCTGTGTAAAGCACTTCCGAGCCAACATGGCGGCTCAGCAGGCCGAATATAGAGACAAACTTCATTTTGTGACCTTTGAAAACCATTTTTTTAACACTCTCTCCTAGAAAAAGATGCTTAATAAGTCTTTAAAATGCACCTCTTCTTCTCTTTCTTAAGTAAAAGCAGATCAAAGTTGTACTACACACGTGTCCGCTATGAATAATTTCATCTCTCCACTCTCCTCTTGACCTCCCTCACTTCACTGTCATCTCTAACATGCACGGTCACGCACCGCAGCCACCTTCTAAAACGATCCTCAATAGCAAAAAGCACAGCGGGCCACAGGACTGGCTGGCCCTTTGACCCGTGGCCGGGCCTGTGGTCAGCTTCATCATCTCCAGAGGTGACGGAAACTTAAAGGGGCTCATTAAGGATTTCTAAGTGGCTTTTGGGTTTCTGTGTCACTCTCCAAGGAAGCCCTGGAGGTATATAAGTCAGGTCGGAGACACCCAAGAACAGAAGAAGTATCTGAGCATCAGAAACGAACACTTGAACTCTACCGCTCATCAAGAGAATAAGCAACAAGTGAGTTTTGCTTCTGTCGATTTATATCCTTCTTGAATTTTGAGATTGTTTGGGTATTAACTGGTTTTGTTATTCCGTCTTTTTTTGACTCTTTTCTGCAGAAATGACTGGAGCTGCTGTGTCCATGTGCCTTGTTTTTCTGCTGTCTGTATGTTCAGCGTGTTACATCTCTAACTGTCCCATCGGAGGGAAGAGATCCATCATGGATGCACCGCTGCGCAAGGTGAGCCGCTTTTACCACTATTTAACTTCCTTTGTGCAGCAAAAAACTGAGACAAGTTTGCTAGATTCACATAGTCTAGTACATATTTTAGTTATTATAGCCTAATTAACTAAAAACTAGTTGTGAAAAACATTTTAGTTGACTGAAATGAGAGAAAAAACTAGACTTGGTATATGTACTGCACTTAGAAACTATCTAAAATTAAAAAAAAAGATCACGTCTTTAGTTTAAGTCTTTGTCTATTTGGTCAGATTGGTCGACACAACAAGCATGAGAAGGCATTGGTGCTTGTGCTTATTGAGACTAATGGGATGTCTTGGTGACTCACTAACTCCCTGAATCTTACTCCTTTTACATTCTAATAATCGGTCGATTCCTCCACCAGTGCATGTCGTGTGGCCCCGGAGACAGGGGCCGCTGCTTCGGCCCCAACATCTGCTGCGGGGAGGGCCTCGGCTGTCTGCTGGGCTCCCCGGAAACAGCTCACTGCGTGGAGGAGAACTATCTGCTCACCCCCTGCCAGGCGGGAGGGAGACCCTGTGGCTCTGAAGGAGGACGCTGCGCTGCTTCAGGACTCTGCTGCGATGCAGGTCAGGAACCCTTGAGCAACATGTGAACCCCCTTAGAAGTTAAATACAGGAGTACTATCAGCAGTGTACCTCAAGTATAGAAGTAAAAATATGCAGAACAAATGTCTCTTTCTTCTGTTCTGTTGTGATTAATTATACCACAGGATAATAATTACTGCATTTGATTATTTAAAAAAACTATTTAAATGGCATTTTAATGTTTTAGTGGACAACAATAAACAAGTATGTATTTATAACAATGCATTTATTTAAATTTAGTGTAATTTAAAGTGTAAAGTAGCATAAATCAGTACCTGATCAAATATACATAGTTACCTTCCACCACTGTTTATAAGATTGATTTATGTGATTTTCTAGCGTCTCTCTATTAAATTACAAACTGTGATTCAGCTTATTTTTAAGGAATGGAGTATTTTCGACAATCACTTTGAAATGTTGAAATATTTGAGTAGATATTTAACTTTGTAGTTCCACTCCAGTAGATTTTGGTGGCAGATATTGTACATTTTACTCCACTACATGTATGGAACAGCATTAGTTACTTGTTGCTTCCAGCATCACATTCTTAAGTCTTTATTTCTTTTGCCAGCAATCAGACAATTTCCAATATGTAAATGCTGAATATTGCATCAGATACTTAGTATATGCAAAAGTGTAAATACATTTATAATTTACTTATACTGGTATTTTTGATATCACAAAATGACTATGTACATTATACAATACATTTAGTATTAGTATATAGTATAAGTATTATCTGTATGGATGACCTCAACTTTTACCAAAGTAAGAAACTGACATGTTATCTTTACTTTATTCAAGTATGTCTTTCGCACAGTTTTCACAATGCTGCAAATCACTGCATCTGTGTCACAAGAATGCTGGTTTAATCCCAGCATCTCAAGTTTAAGCACATTTCGTATGTTTTTTTTTTTTTGTTGTTTTTTTTACAAATGCAGACAATAATAGAAGCCTGATTCCTATTCGAGTTTGTCATATTTTAGAATGGAAGCTCTTTTCCCAGTGTAAAGTGAACTTAAAAAGGCGACATACTGTGTCTGTGCATTTGCTCCCTCAGTCACTGTGAACTTTGCTTTGATCATTCCTTTAAAGAAGTTCATGCTCCCAGGTCACAAAACCTGATAACAACAAGAGACCACTGTGTTCTTAGTAGTAACTCTTTACTATATATATATATATATATATATTTTTTTTTTTTTTTTGCCACAGAGAGCTGCACCACAGACCAATCCTGCCTCATCGAGGAGGAGGGAGACGACCAAAGCAGCCAATCCGAAGGCAGCGACACCGGTGACATCATCCTCAGGCTCCTGCATCTGGCCGGCCACACTTCTCCTCATCGAATTCACCAGTGAGCTGCTGCGGATGAAATGGGACTAGTAGTTGTAGTTCACATGGTTGTTCTTCTCTGTTTGTCATCATCTGATGCCTTTGTCAAAATATTTTTATGTATGAAAATAGGGATGAATACTGACAGTGGTCATCCAGATATCTGCATGTTGAAATAAAGTTTTGAGAGAGTATGAAGTGTTGGTTTTTACTTCAGAGCCACATGACCGGAGCTTCAAACCTTTCAAATCCTTTTAAAACAAGTCAGCATAAAGCTTATCAGGCTCAGTGTTACACTATATTCCACTATCACCAAATGTACAAAGCCCATCGCCGTCTTTATCTTTCAGGCGTTCAGCTTTGCGTAATCCTCCCACAGAATCCATAGGATCCTCACATGACGCTGTGTGTGTTTTCATGGCAGCTCCAGTGACACTGTTGCAACAGTTTTAACAGTTATCTGGTGCGGTGGTCACCTTTGTTCCATTTTTTGTTAACTTGACCTTAAGCTTCTGTTTCATAAAAAAAAAAAAAATAAAAAGGTGAAGGCCAAATAGATTTATTATAGCAGATTTCTACTCTGAAACACTGTTGAGAGCTTGTTGACATTGTGCCTGCGTCAATCATTGCTCATATCTTGATTTGCTCTGTGAGAGCTCTCTCTCTCTCTCTCTCTCTCTCTCTCTCTCTCTCTCTCTCTCTCTCTCTCTCTCATGTTTCGTTATCTCGAATGGTAACATCATCTGAGTAAAGTACCTTTGTAATGATTTGTAGGTTACAGGTCACACTGAGTTGAGTTGTTCATGGTTTTTACCAACTGCTAAAAGAAATGGCATAAATGAAGAATGTATGTTACATTACAAAAAAAAAAAAAAAAAAATAGGCATATAGCTGCAAATATAACTTGAAAAGCAAGCACACTTCTTAACACAACTCAGTTCTTCTCTTGTCACAGTGCTTTGCTTTTGCGTCCTCATTTTAAGCACAATATCCTCTTGTTAGGGATAAGGAAAATTAGACAAAAATACATGCTTTAGTTGCCACAGACACAGCTGGAGATGTACCGAGGTCTCCTTAAATACACCCATTTGTTTGAAAAACATGGCTGCAGACAGCCCGACTTCCTGTCAAAGATATCTGTTCTTTGTTAGCTGGAAATTATTGAGAATTCATTACAAATGTTGAAACACAGTCTCAAACTGTGGTCACCGGCTTTTTTCACCTATTTCAATAGCAGTTTTCCTGTTTTACACCAAGTAAGGATGAATGTTTCACCTGAAACACAAGCGGATGTTTAAAAAGAAGACTTTACCAATGACATTCAGCACTCAGAGAAAAAAAAAACATCTGTAAAACGTTTTCTATCATTTTCACAAAGACAAAAAGAAAAGAAGAAAATGTGCAAAGTCGTGTTAAACAGAGGACAGAGACAGATGAGAAAGAGTTGCTAAAGAGGAGACAGAAGGGGGGAAAACTGAGAGAAATTGCATGAAAAGAAGGAACAGAAATTGAGGATCAAGGAGGCAAAGAGAGGATGACATAAGAAAGAAAGCAGAAAACAGACAACATTGTAACCATTCAGCTGTTTTTGGGGGGGGTACGATTCACACAGTGTCATCATAGGTTAGTGTGTGACTTTCAAAATGCGGTCACACATTTACTATTTTCCCCTTGTGTCTCAGAGTTACCGAACTTTAGTCTGGTCACTGTGTACCGCTGTTATCTCTGTCTGTGTTTATCTGTGGTGGTGGATGCGCTCAGAGGTGGGCTGGAGCTGCCTTAATTGGAGACACCTGGGGTTAATGATTGCTGCGATGGAGCTGAGGGTATAAAAACATGCAGATATCAACTCCTCCCTTTACCATCACGGCCTGTCACCATGTCTTTCTCTGGAAAATACCAGCTGGAGTCTCAGGAGAACTTTGAGGCTTTTATGAAGGCGATTGGTAAGAGTTATTAGTTATCTTTGAGTGCTAGCTTTCTAATTGACACGGTGGCTGTAAAACTGGGCTTCTGTGAAATGTTTTGAAATCAAATATGGATAGTTGACTTATCTAGCTATGTTAATCTTTAGGTCAAAATGTGTAACTATCTGGGAGAAAATGCAACACTTTCTACAGTGGTTTCCTAACCAGTTGCTTTTTGTGTTGTCTCAGGTCTCCCTGATGAACTCATCCAGAAGGGCAAAGACATCAAGAGCCTCTCTGAGATTGAGGAGAATGGTGACGACTTCAAAGTGACGGTCACCACTGGCCCGAAGGTCCTCGTCAACACCTTCACCATTGGGAAGGAGGCAGACCTGGAGACGATCACCGGAGAGAAGATGAAGGTAAGCCGGGACGCGAAACTTAATCAGTCAAAATGCATGATGACGACAGATGTGCACTCTTATCTGGTAACTTCACACAACATTTTGCACCTTGGTCGCATGCTTATCTGTCACGTGATTACAAACTTATCTTCTGTTTCTCCAAGGCGGTGGTTAACCGAGAAGGCAACAAACTGAAGGTCAGCCTGAAGGGAATCGAGTCTGTCACGGAAATGGTGGATGCTAACACGATTTGCAATGTGAGTAACACAAACTGCTGCATAATTTTGCTGCTCAAATGTTACATGACTCTTAACAAGCTTCTAAAACTTTTTTTTTTTTTTTTTTCCCAGACTATGACTGTCGGTGGCATTGTATACAAGAGGATAAGCAAACGCGTGTAAAGACTGTTTCACTTGGGATAATAAAAACATGAAAGGCACAATGGTCTTGTGTTTATATTTCCAAATGTTCAACTAGCAGTAATTCAAATGGCTTTAAAAGGGTGTCACTGGACCATCGTGTGAGGCCACAAAATGTATTTGGACTTGAGAACCGACTAAAGGTCACTTTTCTTGACTGCAGGGAGCGGGACGGAACTGATTGCATAATGAACAGGAGCTGAAAAGGGGTTTAATCAGTTTTCAGGGCTAAAAGGGTACGTGGGTGATCACAAAGTCTCCCCTGCTGCTCTAACGCTTGTATCAGGGTTGACCTGATGTGAACAGCAGGGGGAGTGATTGCCTCACAGCAGTTCTATGGAGGGAGTTATGATCAGCAGCTGGCCACAAATGCAAAACCGTGACTGCGGATTTGGTATTTAGCTGTTGCGTCAATACTCTAGCTTGTTATTAGACACTAACGAGTCACAGCTGTAGGTCAGTGGCTTTTGAAAAAGTTCATCCAGGACAGACTTACTGGCACTACACTTTGAGGTGCATGTTGCAGATATTGAGTGCAAAACACTTCAAACATTCTATTTTTGAATAGAATAACTTTGGCTTTTAAGTTGCACTAGTACCAAGGATGTCTGTAGTCACACTGAAAAGGAAGTGCAAAACTATCATAACTTTTGTGTAGGCAAGTAAATGTGTATAAATTGGCAAATGACTTGTTAAAATCAGTGAGTACCTGTACATTTACATTTTGCTAGAAAGCTTCACTTTATGTATATACTGGAAAGTATGGGACAACCTGATATTTAGCCTTTTTCTAGATAACAGAATTGGTGCTTTTTTTTTTTTTTTTTTTTTAATAAAGGGGAAATGCACTCATTTGGCTCTTGGGCAGCAGTTATCTCCAAAGTAACCAGTTACTAAAGTCAGTGACTTGACTGTAAAGTAGCAGAATATGGAAATCTAAGTTTTGATGAGCTGCCGTGCATAAGAGATCAGAGTCAGAGATTCTGACCAGTCTCTATAGTTTCACTGGGTTAATTGAAAACAAAATGCACAAGTTGTGACACGTTTTTAATGAAAAGTGGAACTACAAAAGAAAATGACCACGTGACTAAATGAGTGGACTCGCACACTGACACTCAGAACACTGGTAATGGTAAACAATAGGAGGGTCTTCTTGATCGTCCAATGACTGCGGCTACTTCTTCCGGTGGAAGAGGTTCTTGATGCCCTCCTCCACACCCTTGGGTTCATGCATCATGGTCATTGGCTTGTTCTTCAGAGCAGCGTCTCTCATACTGTGGTAAACATACTCGTTCTGCTTGAACATCCTCAGCTCCATCTCTGTCTGCATGCGCATCGCCTGTGGAAACATCAGGAGGGGAATGTCAGCGCTTAAAATGTCCACCCATGAATTCATCAAATAAGGCCTGACTTTGTACCAGCATATTTCTTTTAAACCTATGGGGAGAAACTACAAGTGGATCAGAACAATGATCTGAAATAGTATAAACGAAACAGAATAAAATGTGAATTTAAGATGTGAAACGTGTTTTCACCTGTAGAATCTCCATCTTAAAATACTAATCTTTAGATATCAGCCATACTATAGCTCTTAAAACTTTATTTTCTCACTCCAAATGAAATTCAGCAAAAAACATATCTTAACAGGGCCAAACAAAATAAAAGCCACACCGAGGTGCTCTTGTGTACAGATTTTCAGATTTAAGGCACCTTGAAATGATTTAAGAGCAACTACAGCAAGTTAGAACATAACAGACATTGACGCTAAACTTGTTCGCAAACACAAGATTAAGATTCATTTGGAGTTGTGTTTATGGCCACCAGACAAAATGTCAGTTCAATATTTACTCTCTTTTCAGCTCTGTGTTTGAGAGTGTTGCTCATTTGCTGCTGAATGCTTCGCTATGTTAGTAACTGTGTATCTGCTGTTCGATGCTGATCTGCATTTGATGAAAACAGCAGCCTGCTTCTGCCTTAAATGATGCTGTGACAGTGGTGAGAGTGAACCAGAGCAGTAAAGTTCTGGGCCGGGCAGGTAAAAACTTAACAAGCTGAACAGATCAGCAGATTTGGGAGACAATAATCTGTGTAGTCATCACTACAATCGACCCCATTTACACTGTCACATTTTGAAACTGTTATATTTGAATTCTGGAAATGAGTGACATTTCAACCTGGCTGCTGTTGACAAACTATCTCTCGACTACCGAGACTGAAAGATGTCAAAGCC
Source organism: Acanthopagrus latus (assembly GCF_904848185.1). NCBI lineage: Eukaryota > Metazoa > Chordata > Actinopteri > Spariformes > Sparidae > Acanthopagrus > Acanthopagrus latus. The sequence continues at coordinate 22,617,564 of NC_051043.1, forward strand.
ATAGAAAAACGGTGATTATAAGGTGTTTACCTCTAGGTCCTTGGTGATTGGGTGCGTTGGCCCGTGGGTGACCATGAGAATGGCGTAAGCCTTGCACACCATGGCGTGGCCGACCTCAATCAGCCCGGCCTGCCAGTGATTCACTCCTGCTCGCATGGCAGCCATACCGAGGGCAGCGTTGTTGGGGTGGTACAGTTTCCTGTCGGGGGGGGGATTTGATTTATTTGAGTGTTTTTATGACATTTTCATATTTAAGACTCTGAAAGGATATGACGTGCTTACATGTAACCATCCACCATTTTGCGGGCGTACTCCGCCGCATCTTCAAAGTACTGCAGGTAGGCTTGCACCTCACTTAATGTGCTCCACAACCTCAGCAGGTAGATGTGAGTGTCGGCAAGAACCGGCTCTGTTTTGGTGATGCTGTCCCTGCAGATCCTCACAACCTGAAGAGACAAAAATGACCTTTAAAAACATTAAAGTAGCACAGTCCACTGAGCAACTCTATCTGGTTTGTATTTAGTGTCGTAGTGTCATAATTGATTTATTACCTCATGGTAGTCGCCTCTTAATCGAGCCTTTTCCATCTTCTCCAGCATTTCAAAACAATAATCTGTGGCCTCTTTCACCTGCTCCGGGGAAGGCTACGAGTTCAAGATGGGAGAGACGATAGTCACATTTTTTTTAATGAGAGAGTTTCAATAAATGCACCACTGATCAGGTATCAACACACTGGCAATGAAACTTTTAAAGACAACACCCGTCACCTTTACACAGTAGATAAAGGTGAAGGCCTGATTATTTTTATCTTAAGAAGACCTTTACCCTGCTGAGGGGAGCCCTGTCAGATACTTGAGCGCTTACTTCCCAAATAGATAAAAAACCTAATATTTACTCGATACTATTAAAGACAATTCTTAGGAGTTATGGTTGTTATTAGACAGCCAAATCTGGCATAATATCATTATCTGGTTATGGACAGTGTAACAGATTTCAGTATTAAACTCCATAAACTTTTTTTTCTTGTACACATGCTATTAATAACGTCTGGCCCACACACACAGTCACAGAGCAAAACTGGTAACCGTCACTCTGACAGAGGTGTAATGTTTAAGATAACAGCAAACTGTCATTAAAGGTCATTGAATTATATCACTTTTATGGTGTGTAGAGCATTGATTGATATATCTCAGACTATTTAATGATAAATCGTAGGCAGTTAGGGATTGGAAGTTGAATGTAGATGAGATCATGGGATGTAAAAAGGGTCGGATTAGTAATTCATCTTGCGTGGTAAAACACTGCAGGACTGTTGAGTAATTGAAGTAATTAAGAGATTGAGGTTCACGTCACTGTTTCCTACGCACACACATAAAGTCTGCCGGGAGTTATCTCTGCTTAAAAATAGTCACAGTGGCTCTGCTCCTCATGTTTCCTATCGCTCCTTATCATCCAGCACTAAATGCAGTGAGAGGGTTGAGTCCTTTCTCTGCCCTGTGCAAATATATATCAAACATATTCACTCAATGAAGACAAACCTTGACTCCATCCACTTCCCTTCCCGCCAACTTCAGGTCATCCTTGATTTTGTCCCTGCAGTGCTCACACGTGCAGTCAAAGAAGTATTGTGTCTTCAGCTGTCTCTGTCTCTCCTCTGACAGGTTCAAGTAGTCCACATACGAGACCATCAGCTCCTCTCCCTCCTCGATCTTACCGAGAGAACGCAGCTCGATCCTGGGGAAGAGAAGCGAGGTTAAAGAAAGGCAGACGTGCAAAAACGCACACGCCGATCCACTTGTTCACTCTTTCATTTGTTCTTTTTCCCTGTTCCGGAGTGTTTCTTTCAGTTCAGTCAATCCAGTGGACGGATTGAAGGAGTGGATGTTAATATGTTTCAGAGAGATTGTTTCACACTTAAGCCAATATTCACATCATTCATTTCGTGAATTCAATTTCCTTTTTCTAAGCCCCTGGTCGCTATCAACAGCCTTCCTGAGTGATCCGATCACATCTGGCAGCTCTTAGTTCAGGTGGGAACACCCCCAAGACACGTCGAGGATCCTGTCCCTCAGACCACAGTCAGAGGTGGTCTGGACTGCATGTGAACACATTCTTTTAGCTGTGTGTCCGCACATGTAGTAACATCTAATAACTACAATATCCCCAAACTCTTCATGTAAATTTCTCATTTTATGGTATAAATTCAGGTGTTTTTTCATTTATTATACTAGATTTATGAAACAGGACATTTTACTGACGGTAAACATGCCAAATTCATAAAAACAAGTGACAGTTTGTGGCAAACATTATAAACTTGTCAGATGCTGTCGATATTTCAAGATATTTCTGTTTTTGCGTATAAAACATTGTGCCCGTGATGTATGTGCTTATCTGCACAAGTGGTCCCACTAGATGCATGTCGAGACACATGTTATTGCCAGGTGTGAAGTGAGTTACTTCAAGCTGTCCACCCATGATCGGATCTCCCGCTAAAAAGAGTATTTTATACGTGTCTGGACCATTTTAAGGTAATATTTTCTTGCATTTGTAGCTCAATTGACTAATCTCTTTCTTATTTCTTAATTTTACAGACACGCAAAACACAATATCAGCAATAACAATATAAGGCTTAAATATGAAATAATCTTGGCTTTTTAGCTTTGAAAAAACACAGTACTGAAATGGAGATATCGTTTTGGCTTGGTGTCACGTGGTGTTACAGAGGAACTAATCTGTGTTGTTTTGATGGACAGGCACACGGCGTGATCACACATGGAAAAACACACAAAGTGACAGTGGCAGCACACGAGTGAAACTTTGTGTGGACTTGGATGGATGGTTAGATAAAGGTTGAAAAATGAGATTCGGACAGGTGAAGAAAAGGTGCAGAGAAAAAAAAACCACCCATACCAGCCTTTTGTTATGGTCAATGAGCTCAGTTAAGTTAGAGCATTCAAGGAAGCATGTGGACATCTGATGTGAGGAGTCACATCGAGCCTACAGTGCAAAAGGGTACTACAGACAAAGACTTCATGTTCTACGACAGGTGGAGTGGGAGGGAGGAGGGCAGTTATGTGTGGTGACATGTTGATTAAACAGTCTAAAAGGTGATCTAATGGATAGAAAGGCTCAGGTTGAGGTAACGCACCTCCGTTGAGAATGAAACAAAGTATTCACAGCCGATTGACTGAAAGACAAATTTACAGACAGATTTACACCAACCCTAACACACATACACACACACACACACACACACACACACACACACACACACACACACACACACATCTGCAACAGCACAGATACACACACACTCCGAAAAACAACTTTTAACCACATTAGAGTAAAAAAAACAACTTCTAAATGCAAACAAAATGTCAAAGTCATTGAAGAGAACTTTGAAATATAGTGGGTTTTTTTTAACTTACTTGCCGTGGTTGAGGATCACAGTGCAGTTTGGCCAACAGTTGTGATTCACGAGACACAAATTTGGGAAAAGCCCGACTCCGACTGCCTGAAGGCCCCTCTGGTCGCTCACAGTGAAACCGTTACAGTTCACCTGAGAGAAAGAGGGGACATACTCATGTTCACACAGAGCTTTGACAGTTTAGACCTCACATTAATCTTTTTTGGTTTCATACAATACAATTTGTTCACATGAAGAATTTCATAAAACTATTAGCATTTTTTTCACTGTTTGCGTCGATGTCTCCTCTCATTTCTTTGAGGGTCAAAGGACAAATAGAAGCATGTGTGTCTTTTGTCGGAGGACTTGTCGCCATCATAGATAAAAACTATAATTTCTTTTAAAAAACGTGTCCTGCTGCTGATTATGGTGTAAAATTATAACACATGCGTGTACACGATAAGCTATGGCTAAGCTACAGCCCACAACAAGAGCAGGGTTCGTCTTTGTTCATAGGATAATCGATGTGATCAGCATGTAAAATCACAATGTAATACAGCGGATGGTGTGATTACATCGCTAACCAGCTAGAATAGCCTGTAAGTCACACCTAGTCAACTACTTTTTGAGAAGGGCCATATTTCCCTCAAGGTGTAAAAACATGGCACTTTTTTCCCCTGCTTGTTTATTCATTTTCACTATTGAAACAAGAAACAGATTTATTTAAGTACGGGGAAAAAGTAGTAAAGAAGTAGGTTGTCCTAAAGCCCTAAAATCCCATGATGCCCTTTAATGTCAATGGGGCCTCATCCAACCAAAATAAAGTTGCTACTGTAATAGAAATAATCACGAGATAGACCTGAGGGGACTCAAGATGATAAGCATGGTTTTTTTTGCCAGTATTTGAATGTCACAATTACTGCTTCTAAGAAAACAGCTGCAGATTTTTTTACAGTCAGATTAAAATGTAATCACTTAGTGTCAGAATAATCGGAAAAATTAGTTCCCGGGCTGTGAACTGCACTATTGACCGGGCTACATAACAGAAAAAAAAACACGTGATGGCCAATAAAAGGACAACACATATTAACGCACCACACCAAAAATATGGGAGACTTCTTCAATCCTGTGCTGCTTGCTGGACCGGGGCCAGTAGTCCACAAAATTGTGGATGTCCACTTTGAAGTCCTTCAGATCATCCTCTTCCATGTCCTGGATGTGGTCCTCCAGCTCGTCCAGCGTGGTCAGCTGCATGTCAGACACGACGCTCCCGTCCTTGTCGAGGCGCCACAAGATGCGGGCCACCAAACTGACCACATGAGAGAACAGTGAAGAAGAAGGAGACGTGACTTTGAGGAGCCCCAAGAGGATCAGTCATGAGATCAAGTTAAAGTAATGATTGACACATCCTGTCTGTGTTGAACTCAGCAACCTCTCTCCATTTTCTAATCACTTCCACTAACCGGATGCTCTCATTCGGTGCTTTGCCAAAGGCTTTGATGGCACTGCATTCCTGCTTGTGTTCGGCCCAGCCGGCACGCTGGCAAGTTCGGTCACAGTAATGAGCAAACTTGCACTGGCCGCACCTCTGTAGCTTCGGCTGACTGCGGAAACAGCTGTGGCAGATACGCTCTGCTAGACTGCAGGAGAAGACAAGAGACAGGAGAATGGAAGACATCATGATACGTACGTTACAGCACATGCATACTGTAGATACGATAGACAGGGATGACCCAGGGGTAGCCTACTTCTGCACTTACCCAGGGGTGCGTAAAAAGAGTGATGAGTAGCTCGACTAATTTAAAAAAAACCCACGCAATAAAACAGCAGTTTGAAGAAAAACAAAATATCCACCTGACGAGTTAAAAGCCGCACACCTGAACACTGTGGTGCAAGTTGACTTTACTTTAATCAATAAAGGTATGTAAGATAAAAGGTTTGAACAACACTTCAAGTTTTTAGTTTGGAGGCAATAAGTTCTCATCTCATTATCTACCGCGTGTGAGGGTCGCGGGGATGTAACCGCTTTTTTATCCCCCCTTTTTCAAGGGGTCGCAGGGGTTACTGGAGGTGCCACACAAGGGGCCAAATGCACATCAGGGGTTCAGTGTCTTGCTCAAGGACACTTCAACACGCAGCACACTTCCTCCCCTGGGGACCCAGGATTCAAACCAGTGACCTTCTGATCACGAGTCACCTGCTCTACCACTGACATACAGCCGTCAAGTAAAGTCACTTTGTCAGTTCTAAGTTGTTCAAACTTTTTAGCGCTTCCACCTTAAATTTAATTCAAATGTTAAAGCTAATTCACTTGGTAATTCTAGTAACTTTCTGCAAACTTTTCAAAGTGAAGTTAACATTTAAATTTCAACAGCACAGTGGCTGTTAACAGACCATAAGCATAGAGTTGTCCCAACATAAAACACAAGAAACTTGAGAATAAACGTAACGTAAACGTTATGTTGAGCGTTCATTCCGGTGATGGAGTTTGTACAAATGGTTGAAACATTTGAAACAAGAAGCAACTAGTAGGCTGCAAATGTAGAGTTGACTCGGCTAACCTTGACATTGACTGCTCAGTTATATGAGAAAATGTTGCATTCCAATTTAAAATAATGTTTTTTAAAAAATGCTCTCAGATCTTGACAGGTGATATAAATGAAGGGGTACCTGAGCCCACCTGAGCTGAGGGGGTACAACAGAGAAAGATGGTTGAGAACAACTGACCAAACAGACAGCTGTCCAACAGAGAGTCGCCTTAGTGTTGATGACCAAATGTCCTGTAGAAGCGCATTATTTTCTCCCTATTCAGATGTATTCATGTCAGTTTAAAGACAATGTTTCAGATGAGCATTAAACCCGTGGGAATTCTAACAGTACATTTGAAAAAGCATTGTTGTCTGGAAGACTAATTTTGTCTGTCACATTTTCGTCTCACACATTTTTCGGTTAGTTATTAGACAGAGGGTGCTTTGTTTCTGGCTGTTTCAGATGAGGTCCGCCGTCATGCAGGTTCTTACGTGTTACCAGCAGCAGCACATGTCGACGTGAAATCACATAAAACGTGACACAAAAGTACCGCACGCTAGAGAACACTTTTGTCATTGTCAAAACAAAATCAAGGCTGCATGGCCTTTAAAAAGGGCGGATGACGTGAAGAATCTCGATTTCTTACGTAAAATTATATTGTTAAAATACCCAAATTTCCTCAAAATGACAGCATCTGAAGACATCCCTAACCACTGAGCATCCCCCGTCACAATTTCCATCATTACTTTACCTGTCAAACACGACAGCTGCAAGACTGGGCTCAGAGAATATCACGTCTCCTGCCCAGAACTCTTTGGTGGCCTTCAGACCCCTCCCCTTCCCAGGTGAGTCAAATATCGCCACGTTCTCCATGGTAGCTGCGCTGGTTCCTGAGATGCTGGTGAGCAGCGATGATCAGCGGTGAGCGGATGACAGAGGAGTGTTTGAGGAGGCGCACAGGAGCTAAATACAGCGTTGGTGTAGTTGAGGAACTCGTAGACCAATCCTCGCCCTCTGTGTTCTTCAGTGACAACTGCACATTCCACACCCGCGGTACTAAAATAGCCAACCGCTTCTTGAACCGTACCAACAGGTCCAAAGAACAGGTTGGTGGTGACTTCTCTCATTAGTCCACTGACGAATAAAACGTCTCGAAGGGACCACGCTGTCATGAAAACCAGCGACCTTGTCAGAAAGCAACACATCTGAAACTTGTTGGAACTTATTGAGCATCGTGTTGGGTCTTTTTTTTCATTCTACGGTCGGGTTGTTTCTGCTTTTTCGCCTGTTAGCTGACAGAAAGTCCCCCCAGCCCCCGACTGTGAATTGGTAGGGGCCCGGAGACCATGAGGGTTATTTTTGGCCCTCAGTTGCTGCTGCCTGTCAGGAGTGTGTGGTGACGCTAGACAGCTGCGAGATGTCTGATCTCTCCTGTTCTGGTGCTTTCTCAAACTCTCTCTCTAAGTTATGACATAACTTTAAAAGAAATCCTTGCTTTCAAACACGCACACACACTCACACACACACACACACTGTGGAGCTTCAGAGTCACCAATATGGAGGTCAGAGCCCACAACATGAGCAGACAACCAGGTTTGGATCCCCACAGCGTGCTACAAAGAAGGATGAACACACACAGATACTCGTATACACGCTGCAACATCCCTCAAATGTGAGCGCGCATCCTCAACATTTACATCCAAACTTCATCTTCTTCCTCAGAGACCAAGAATTAGCCAGAATTTCCTGCTAATCCTTTAGATTTCAAGGCTTTAAATTGCATTCTCAGCCATGCACGGCATCCAGATTACATAATCTATACCATTGTTTTTCCAGTCTGTGGCATTTAGTGGCATGTAGCCGTGTGGTCGCAACCAGCTGAGCTCCCCTTGTCTCGCCCTCCCCCACGGTGGCCGCTAAAAAGATGAGAGGCCCTCTCTAGATTCTTATTTTCAGGTGATCTGACACACAGGACCTGTAAGTGACCACAATGACTAGGGAAAAAAAGTCAAATAATCCTAATAATTTAACGGTTTACATGGGCTTTGAGTAAAGTGATCAGATAAGATGTGTGTGTACGTGGGCCAAATTATGTATGTAGTGGTTCCATTAGCTGTGAAGCATCTAAATCTGCTGGAAATATAACAGAAGAAGAAATTTTAAGAAGGATCCCCAAAGTGTCCTGGGGACAAAATTTGTGTTTCTGGTTTCGGAGGATCTTTTCCAGCACTTGACAGACCAGCTCGTTGTTTTGAGCCTCTCAACCATCAGGGCATTAAAAAAGAAAGTTGTACCAAATGCAGAGCAGTTCTGTTTTGTTGCCGCCATGTTTCTGTTCCTCCTGGAAGCAGCTCCACCTCATGTTACTCCCATGTGAGGCGAATACTGTCACATCGCGGTGAGGTTGTCTTGTCTTTGGGATCTGTCTTGTGGATTCATGTTTTATTTTGAAAGTAACTTCCCTCTCGTTTCAGATCACGTGCCCTTCCTCCTGTGTTCCTGGTCTGACGTCATCCCTAATCATGTGTATAAAGTCTTTGTCTTCCCCTGTCTGCGTCGCCTAAGTATTTTGTTGTCTCGTCGTATACCCAAGCCTTGTCTCACAGCCTTGAATTCTCGTCCTGATAAGTATTGTCTTGTTTTGTTTTTCTGTATTTGTCCTCTTGAGAGAGTGATTTTGATTTTGCAAATTTTCTGGTTAGGTTTTGTGTTTGCTGCACAGTGGCCCAGTGGCTAGCACTGCTGCCTTACAGCTAGAAGATTGCCGGTTCGCGTCCCGATTGGGACGCCTGGGATCTTTCTGTGTGGAGTTTGTATGTTCTCCCTGTGCAAGCGTGGGTTTTCACCGGGTACTCCGGCTTCCTCCTCCCACAGTCCAAAAACATACTGAGGTTAATTGATCATTCTAAATTGTCCGTAGGTGTGAATGAGAGTGTGTGAGAGTGTTCGTCTCTATGTGTGGCCCTGCGATGGACTGGCGACCTGTCCAGGGTGTCCCCTGCCTTCGCCCTAAGTCAGCTGGGATAGGCTCCAGCCCCCCCCGCGACCCTGCAGAGGATTAAGCGGCGTACATAGAATATGTACAGATGATGGATGGATGGTTTTGTGTTTCAGTTTAGCCGTCTTTGTAGACGTTTCTTTTCCTCCCTCAGGAGCGCCTTTTGTTGTAATTTTGTTATTTGATACAATAGTATATGTTTCATAGCCTTGTGCCATCCTTTGCTGAGTGACTTTTCTTTTGTTAGTTTCATATCTCAGATATTAAGATCAGTGTAGTTTTTCCTCCTTCGGGAGCGTCTTATGTTATTGTGTGTTTTGTGTTCGTTCGTTTTGTCTGACCTCAAAGAGTTTCATAGCTTTTCATTTATCATCTCGTCTGAAGAGTTGCGAATCAGAAAAATAAAACTTGATTCTACTTCTGTCCAATCTGCATCTGAGTCCTCTCTTTTGTCCCAAGTCTGACAAATACGCACAGAGATGTTTACACCACCCCTCGTGATCTGATCGAAAATGAGTTTAGCCTGAGCTGGATTGGATTAGCCTCTTCTGTTTCTTGTTGTTTTTGGTTTTTTGGGGGTTTTTTTTCATTGTGAGTGGGCTATTATTCCAATTAATAGCGGAATATTAGGCTAAGGAAAGATCTGTGCTGTGTTAATAAACAGTTGGAATTCAGAAATCTTGCAACTTTGTAATTGGGTTGAATATGTCCATTTAATGAGTGTTAAAGAGCGGCTTTACATGGGCAACAAACAATGAACTAGTCAATGAACAGAGGAGGAAATAAACAGCAAAAGCAACAGGTTTGACCTACAGTTACATGAAACAGTGACATTTATTTACAAACCAACATCACAGATTAAATACATGAATAATATCACCGCAACCGAACGGCCAACATTCTTTAAGTTAATGTTTTCTATGCACAATACTGTTCTGTGCTAACTTTGTTCTAATTGAATCCATCCTTAATCCTTTCATTTGATTGGAGCAGCCGAGAGCATGAGCATCTGTACCTACAAGAAGCGATAAGGAACCTCTTAACTGTGTCATATTGGTATCACACTGCAAAGAAGTCGACGTGTGTCCCTGACAGGAAGTCGTCGTCCAGAAGTAGCTTCAGCAGTTTGTCCGCAGAGTTCCGGCAGGGAAACGGATGGTTGTCGACGCCTGTTATCCTCTTAATGTCCCTCTGCATCTCTGTGTCCAAAGGACCTGCGGGAAACCAGAAGTTTTAGTACACTGGAAAACTGGCGCATGATGCCTCTTTCGCTCTATGGAGATGGAGATCCATCCTATCGGCTTGTTTTCCTTGCTTAAGACATGTATTTCTGTTGATCATTATACAAAGTTGTAGTAAATACCTGGAGAGTAGTTGAGGACTTTGACATTTGGTTCCCCCGCAGCCAGAACACTGAACATCATCTTCCTGGCTGCTTTGGCAGTGCAGTACAGCACCCAGGATGGTAAGGCCTCTATTGCAAACACTGAGGAGAGGTTCACCACGGTCCATCGCAGGCCCATCTGCTCGGGAAAACCTGCAGGATTCCTGCGGTCAGCACCAGAGCCGAGCTAACATTGAGGGACATGTAGGAGTTCACCACATCCAGGTCAGTGAAACTTGAAAACTGGGAGATGTCACCCAAAGAGGCTGGAGGAAGAGAGGGACATTAGAGATCTGCACACAAAACCATTTCAACAAAGACAGCAATTGAGTGCTCACCAGCGTTGTTGATAAGAAGCACATGATCCATTTCCTTTTCAGACTCCAGCCTCGCCACCCTGACAGCTTCATTCACCCCCTTTTGCGTGCTCAGATCGACCACTACGCAGTGAACCAACAGCTGCCGCTCCACAGTAAAACCCTTCAGCTCTTCCTTTAGCTCTCGCAGGAGAGTCTCAGATCGAGCTGCCAGCAGGAGGACAGAGCCAGGTTTCAGCCAGCAGCACACCTGGATGGACATGAGATATTTGTTCCTTTGCTTGTCTTTTTTCTTATGTAATTATTTTCCCTAGTTTGATCACTTACTTGGTGTGCCAGCGCCCGTCCAAATCCTTTGGAAGCTCCTGTGATGATGCAGATGCACCGGCCCAGAGTCCGGCCATCTGTAGGGAAAACGTCTGTCATCCTGTCAGACCTTCGCAAAGGATCAGAGGGAAAACTGAAAAGAGTGAGGGAAAGGATTACAGCTGAAGTGAGATGAGATGACAAAGAGTCCGCCTCTGACGAAGATGTGAAAGATGTGAACAGTGGGCTGCTCTTATAACCCGGAGTGAACGCAATTCATAATCCATTTTCAACCGTCAGAGGAGAACTAATTGTGTGCTCATGTAATCACAAATAATCCAACAAAGTTCAAAACCAGCGACCCCGAATGATATTTTTTATTAAAATGTCTATTTTTAGAATTCATTTTGACGAGTATTACTTACTAAAACTCTGATCTGGCACGTTATAAAATGATATTTCTAAACAACAAATAATTATTTATAGATTTCAATAAACCTCTTGGAAAGAAATCTAACTGTGGGAGTATAGCACACTTTAGGCTCCATATATTATTAAGACAGCAAGTTGTGTGCTTAAATACAAGAAAGGAAACCCAGTGACAATAGATAAATGACGGATTTGAAAGATCTTTTGTGGAAGTGAAATAAAACTCTAACTATGTCTAATAACCAGTATGAGTAAAGATCAGTACCTGTGTTTATAATACTCTCCCTCATAGACTGACGTAATCAAAAGCTCGTGCCTCTCAATTTCAAACGTTAACAGAGATTTAGCCGTGCTCTGGTGACAACAAAGGTAACCTTTAAATCAGCTATCAGCACACGATGATAACATCCGTCCTAACACACCGAAAAATCAAGTGACCCAAGACTTGTGTCCCTGGTGTGCTGATCATCTGACATGCGCCCTATGGGATCTTGTCAGAGATGCAATAAAAAGTGTGGGCCTGTCAATCACATGCTCATTAACCACAAACAGATCAAATGCAGGGCCCCCTGGTGTTTAATTTAGCTCAGCTGGATGGCGCCCCCCAATGGCCAGAGGGAGCCAGAGAATCCCTGGAGACCCTGAGCCATGAAGCCTCCACCGTGCTTACAGCAGCACTGCAGCTGTAAAAGCACAGGCTGCCAGGAAATAGACACCACCGCCCCCTCATGGCTGGCAAGGCAAATGTCTCAGAAAAGAGGCCTCGTCTTTAGAGAGTTGCCAGTTAAATGGTATAAAAACACGTTGGCCGAAAGAATCCTCCACACCTGTTCAGATAGAAAAGCTTTGACGAGTGTGTATAGAGACAACATACTGTTCACCAACACACTACCATATCCTACGTTAGTGTATCCTAAATGCATCCTATCATTGGTGGGAGAGGTATGTAGATCCTTTATGTAAAGGATAATTCCACAAATTTAACATATTAAAGTGTGTTTACAGGTCATATGGAGCACTGCCGCATATATGAACAAAGGAATACGAAGCCGATTATTTTCTTTATGGACTAATCAGGATTCTGGTTGTTTGGGTTGTAAACATTCTGAAAACAGCAATAAATGCCGTCTCAGCTGCCCCAGAGAGACTCCTTAAGAGTCCTGCAGCTCCTCTGTTCTACTCAGTACTAAATAACTTCATCTTCTGACCCAGTGCGTGTTAGTCAAAGCAGGTGATTTATTTTAAACGCCGGGGTCCAAATGTAATCAAAATGTGTTCCAAAATTGCAAATACAGCCAAGTGCACTATTCTGATCACAGGAGCTTCAACTTCTTGATAAAGGTAAAATGAATCACAACATAAATGAAGCAATAAAATGCAAAAATGAGCATTTCCACTAAAATTGTCATCACATTGCAATCGGAGAAATGATTTCAAGATGATGTTATTTTGTATATTCAGCCCCATCGCTCATTTACATTTTACTGTCTGTTTACCTGTTCTGTTGCTAAAGCCCCGACACTGTGCTTACTTTTCACTCGTAATACAAGAACACTTGATTTAAACCAAGCAAATTGTTCTATTCCATTTGTGCTTCTCCTAAGTTGACAAACCTGCTGTGAACACCCACATTTTTAAATCTTGAACGATGAAACTGCCCATTGTAATCTCCCTCAACCCTGACAGGTGTAAAACTAGCAATTCTTTCCAAAAAAAAGAAAATGAATTCCAAAATTACTATATATTATTATATATTACTATAGTCGCCATCCTACGTTGGTGTTGTTGCTTGTGAGCTTTGTGCTAGATGTCCCTCTCCAATCCTGCTGGGAGCACGCTAGTGATCATTTACCTCACCAACACAGCCGGAAAGAAAAGGACAACAACAAAAAACATGTTGGCCAACAAACAGCAGAAAGCACAGGAAAGACTTTGAGCTTTTGTGTAGTTTTGCAGTATTGTCGTGTCCTCTTTGTCTTGTTGTGGTGGTTTATTAAACAGTATTAGAAGGGGGGGAAAAAATCCAAGAGCAGGAAAAAGATATTTAAACCAAGAATAAAGCCGAGCTATTCCCTCAAAAATTAAACAAAGCTGTAATTAAACAAGAGCTCCACAACACAAGATTAAAAAAAAAACATCTAGTGAAAGAAAAGGAATCTCAGGACACTTTCAGGGTAAATATGAAGGGAAAAAATGGGACTTGGGGAAAAGGAAACTGCTGCCTAACAAAGGGTCAAGCAGGCCACTCAGACATATAACAGAGCATAGACAGAACAGGAAGCATCGAGGACGCACAAAGTAAACATGATGAGCAGTCACTGTGTGCAAGTGTGCAGTGACATATCTGTTACAGACAGCTGACGATGTGTGTTCGAAACACGATGAGACGGATCCCTCTTTTGATTGTACACAAAAATGAGCATGGCCTTCCTTGAACTGAGTTACACGACTCTTTGGCTTAGTTGTGTAACCACAACCAAGTCGGTGATTGGACTGAAAATAGCCCAAAACCAGACAACCAAAAAACTTTATGAGTTTTATTGTAGCATGAGTAGGTCCATTTAATTTAAAGTACATTTACTCAAGTGCTGGCAATTATTGTTCACTGAATCACAGCCATTGTAGTGTTATTGGCAATCAGATTAAAAAAACAAAAAACCAACATGCTGAATATCCCATTCAATAATCAGCCAGATTAAAAATCAGACAACAGACAACCCGTAGTATACAGTACATAAACTCACATAAATATATAAAGTATTTACTAGTAATTTCTTTACCTAAGTACAAATAATGCCAGAAAAATACTTCTGATGCATAAATACATTTACCAGCTGATATTTTTACCCTTAAAGTTCTATCTGTATGTGTGACTTTCACTTTTATCAAAGTCATATTTGATCACAATATCATTACTTTCATTCTAGTACGACTTCTTATGATATTTCTGACGGTGAAAATTGTAAATTGCTGGAATACTGCTTTAAATGTAAAGGCTGTTGTTGTGTGTTGTGTATTGGAGTTTTCATACTTGCCATTAATAAAAGTGATGCATTCATGAATATCAGGTATTACAGCATTTTGAGGTGACCCCTGATTACATTACACAATAAAGAACATCACTGATTGTTACTCAAATGGCGAGTATGGATAACTTACAGCTGCTGTAATCAATACTGTTATAATGGCTCAAACAACCAGGTCCAAGGAATAAACACACAACTCTGCTGGTCCCTTCAGCTCTGCAGAGCATGTATAGCATCTTTCAGCTCACTGTGTTGGTTTTTTAGCTTGCACTGATGATTTGGATTGGTTTTATGCTCTTACGCTCTCACAAGCATTGTTTCCGGACGCAGCAAGACACTGCTAGCTACTAGCACCACACAGCTGACAAAGTTATCAACTAACTTGTTAAGCAGCTGAAGAGACAGCAGTTAATCTCAGGAGGGAGTTGGTGGAGACCAATACATCCACGTCCATGGTCGGGCTCATGCACCCGCTGATGCTTTTAGCTGAGCTGAGCAGCTACGCTGCAGATTTTGGCTTGGAAAAAGGGTTTAAATATTGTCTTTTTCAAATCATGTTTGGGATCTTTGGACTTGGATTACGCCAGATGAGCTGGACGGAGCCAGTTTAAATCGAGTCCCCATCTACTTCAGCTGTTTTTGGAGACTGCTGCGACGCTGTTTTACTGTGAAGCTCCAGAATATGTCTTGTGGATCCTGAAACCTCACCTGACTTTCTGCCTGAGTGGATAATGAGTGAATATTGATTTTTTTTTTTTTTTTTTTTTTGGGGGGGGGGGGGAGTTATCCTTTAACATGCTGCATGCTGAGAAGATTTATTTATTTATTTATTTATTCATTTATTTATTTGCGTCATGATGCATCCAGTATCACTCGATGTTGCCATTCAGCGTCTCATCCACCTCCATCCCGGGTGGTGGTGGTGGTGGTGGCTGTATGGGTCTGTATAGGCTTTTCCCCCGAGGGAGAGCGCTGGATTAAAGCCAAAAGGGGGCGTTTGTCTCATGCAGCCGGAGGGGCGGGGCCAGAGGTGGGTGTGTGTCTCTCAGCTGATGCGCGTATCAACCGACCGACTCCATCATCAGCATCCGACGCTGACCGCGGTCGAAGGCAGCATCCCTAATGTTCCCGACCCGCGGTACCATCGCAGGGATAATTCAGAGCCCCGGCCAGAACCAGGACTGACGCCGCCGTCGCCGCCGCCGCTGCTGCTGCTGCCTTCTGACAATATTGTTTACCGAGGCTGCCATCTTACAAAAAAAAAAAAAAAAAAAAAAAAAAAAAACCCGCCGAGCTGCAAAATAGTGAGTAGCCTTTGATGATGGACCGCCAGGATGCTACAATCGGTAAATCAAAGCCACTGTCGTCAATGTCAATGTCGCTGTGTGTGCGTGTGTTAATCTGGATGTGTGTTCGTGTACGTGTGTATGTGTATGTGTGTGTGTGGGTTTTTTTTTTTATATATATTCCTGCTCAGCGAGCCTGGTGCGGTTGCTTCTTGTCACGGGGCCTAGCGAATAATTGTTTGGGAGCGCAGTCGATCCAGGGCTTGATGCGGATGCTGCTAAAGCCGCCCTTGCCGCCCAGGGATGCAGAGAAAAAGGGAGAGAGAGAGGGAGAGAGAGAGGGAGAGATGGGGGGGGGGGGGGAGTCGTGAGGGGAGGGGATTGAGGCAGAGCAGCAGATACATAGGCAGTGTATTTTTTACTACTACTACTATTCACCCAAGTGGAAGTAAACCTCTAGTAAATGGGCTGAGGAGGGGAGGTGCTCTGCATGACTCTATCTATCTATCTATCTATCTATCTATCTATCTATCTATCTATCTATCTGTCTGTCTATCTATCTATGTGAATGTCTGTGTGTAAGCTGCTGCTGCAACCACGCTGTACATTATCTCCTCTTCTCCCCCCTCATACATACAGTGAGCTGGCAGTGTGTAAGGTACACCTGTCTAAAAACCAAAGCTGTCTATCACCAGTAGTCTAATAACAGTCCGTATTGTATCTGCGTTGAGCGGTACGACGTTGTGGTTGTGTTTCTGAGGCTGTACTTTGTGCTGATGTCGAGTAGCGTTACACTGAGAGGTGTCTTTCTCTCAGTGTTTTTTTTTTTGGGGGGGGGGGCATTTTGTGAAAAGTTAACAGGAAATTGAAGGGAAAGCTGTTGCGGACGACAACAAAAAAAATTCCCAGGCCGGCTTTTGTGACGCCAGCTGAGAGGTGTCTCTACCACCTCTTTGTGTCAAACTACAGCCTCTGAATATACACACGCTTTCCAGTTCGTTAGGGACGCCAAGCTAAGACTAATAACCAATACTTCTTTTGCTTATAATGTTTTAAAGAGGTGTTGATTCAACTTTACGGTCACTTTGGACGCTGTGGTTTGTGGTCCTGTTGAACCGCGTTGCCCTGTGCCTAATATTTTGTCCATCGCATTTATATCACAAGGGTGGAGTTAGGAACACTTCTCTGTGCAAACTCAGACACATAAACTGTCAGATAGTTTGTGATTATTTGATTGAATTCAAATGTACTTATTTGCACCATGAACCATGTTAACTAAAGTTAACTGTAAACTATAGTGAATATTAAAGGCATTATAATAGATTTTGATACATGGACACATGTGAGGTATTCACTGTTTACCATTTGTGTTTTACTGGTGCATATTACAACAAAAAAAAATGCATTTAATTGTCAAATTTTGGCCTCAGCAGTTGTCCATCTTGCTAAATTGGTAAACCAGCAACAGTAATACAAACCACAACCTCCGCAATGAGTGTTAAGAGTCAACACTTCTGAAAGCAGGCAACCCAATCACCAGTTTAAATGTAAGCAGTGTGTGTCTCTGCAGACCACAGATATCTTTAAACTTAATGTTTCTTAGGGTCAAATTTTCTGTTTTGTGTTATTTTTCATTTTGTATGGTCTCGCTAGGTTTAGGCACAAAACCACTTGGGTGAGAAAAAGATTGTGTTTCGGCTGAAAATCCCTGTTTTGGTAAAACAGACAAACGCGGCACGGAGATGCCCCGAAGTCTCGTTCAGATCACCTGGTTCTGTCGCTACAAACACAGCTCAGGATGTTAATAACTTAATCACATCAGGTTTTAAAGCCACAAACACCACAGAAATTGTCTCGAAAACATCCAGAGACGTGAAGCCTACTAATATTGAAAGACCGTGTACCTCACCATAAACATCCAGTGGTCCAGTCAGGTCATTTACATCCTGTGAACAGGATGTCACGTTTTGTAGAAAATTCGATACGGTACGTAGCCTTTTACCAACATATCAGTGGTTTGCAGAAGCGTTTACTACCAACATTTTATCGGGGCAACATAGCTGAAGAAGGATTTATTGCACAGATGTTGCAGTAGACTTTATTGGTTTTGGCTAGGTGTACCTAATGAACTTCACACATGAGCAGGAATACCTGTACTGTACTGTACTGTGCTCTGCAGCCTCATTTAAACTAGTACAACAGCCCTGCAGAAACACTTTCCTCTGAGGAGTTTACAGTGCTGAGATGTTGATAGTGAGACCATCTCAGAGAGCACGAAGCTCTGTGGTCATTTTTAGATCATAGTTTGTGATACGTTTGCGTTGGATTGTACTGCACGTTAATGTGAGTTATTTCAGTTGATGTTCTGTGAGGGATCATGGAGACCCTGGAGAGAGATGGAGAGAAATATATTTCATGTTGTTTTATCAGCTTGATACTTCGCACCTTTCCAGCACTTTGACAGCACTGCCATAGATCCAAGTCACAAATAGATTTGTCTTTGAATTTCTGTGGGATAGTACACCATATTTGTCTTTGTCTGTGAATTAGTTTCTAGAGTTAGCATTAACATTAACATGTATTTTTTAACTGCATGGACCATACAGTTAGTGAAATATTCTCTTATTTGGTGTAATAGCAATAATTTACTAGCCCAGTTTCTGGCCATGGGAATGTTGACCTCAAATAGTCTAAATATTGATTTTTAGTAGTGTAAAGAGAAAAGAAAATGATATATGTTATTTTAACACACACAACAATTGGGTTTTTGAAACACCGAACAGCAAGGAAGCAAAATACATTTCAGCCAAAAACAAGGTATTCTTAGCAGGGCTGTTGTTTTGTTTTGTACTGTATTGGGCTTGTTTTTTGCACATGTTCCGTAACGAATGCAGCAATAATAATTCATGTATTGGACTGGAATGGTTTGAGTGACCTTTTAACCCAGCATCGCTTTACTTGTGCACACAGAACACAACTTCAGAAAGTCAGGAAGTAAAGTTTTATTTCTACACTTAACTGATCCCCTCACACACTGTCCAGACTTATCTGTCTGACCCTTTTCATTTTTATCATGGTGGGAGGACTACGCTGCCCCTGTATGTGGGTTGGACTCTATTCTGCATTAACTATTGTATAACTAGCCATTATGCAATTACAATATTGTATAACTCCTTTCGTTTTTCTGTGTTCCTCTAGTGTGTGTGCCCCCACTACCTGCATTAGGTTGTGATGACCCACACTACTTCCAAATGTATCTGTGACCCTCCCCAATCCTGACTCCTAACCTCTAATCCCTGACCTTTGACCCCACTATGGGCAGTGTTGGCAGTGGGGTGGCAGGAGAGCAGGAGTTTGCCATGAAGTCTGTGGGCACGAGGACCACCCTGCCCCGGGCCCCTCCTCTCTCTCGCCGTTGCCCTGCCGACCGCAGCTGCAGCGCAGAGCGGCTGCCCCGCCCCCCGGCGACTATATCAGACGGGACGGCGTCTAGCGATGAGCGAGGGAGTGTTAGTATCGGGACTGGGACCTGTACCGGGACTGACCGGCCCACCGAAACAGCTTCCTCCACCAACACTGAATGTACCATGACGGCCCCGTCCAACAACAACCAGTTGGACTGTGGCAACGGAGCAGGCAGGCGGGAGAGGGAGTGGGAAAGGGAGAGGGAGAGGCAGCGTGAGAGGGGGAGAGACAGGGACCGGGACCGAGACTGGGACCGAGAGAGGCTGGAGAGGGAGCGAGAGAGGGAGAGGAACCGGGAGAGGGAGCGGGAACGAGTGGAGAGGGAGAGGCTGGAGCGAGAGAGGGAGCGCGAGAGGGAGAGAGCCAGAGAGAGGGAAAGAGAGAGAATTGAGAGGGAGAAGATAGAGAGGGAGAGGGAGCGAGAGAGGGAGAGGGAGCGGGAAAGGGAGCGAGAGAGGCTGGAGAATGAGAGGCTGGAGAGAGAGAGGGAGAGGGAGATGCAGGCTGCAGGTCTGGATGTTTGTGGGAACATCGTGGGCCGAGGAGCAAACGAGAAGAACGGCGTTGGCATGACCCAACACCATCACAGGGAGATGAGCGGCGCCAGGACTGACAGTGAGAACAATCCAGGGAGCCATAACCCTCCAAACCACAACCCGCCCAAGATCATGCCAGTGTCGGGGAAACTGGAGCAGGTACTTCAAGACTGAGGACAATGGTTCTCAACCTGAGGGTCAGAGCCCCCACTGGGGGTTGTAAAATGAGTCTAAGGGGTCACAAGATCATTACTGGAGCAGGATAGAAAAAAAGCCAAATCCCCTCACACAAAATTATGTTTACTTTTCCTATTTGTATCTATTATTTGCTTTCTTTCTTGTCTAAAGTTACTTGTGCCTCTTCAGGCCTTTAAAAACTATCAGAGAAGGGAAAATAATTCTTTAGTTGACCTGCTAACAGATCTACAACCTGTGTCGAGGGGCCGAGAGCAGAAATGTTTTGGACACCCCTGAATACAAAACTCACATCCATGTTGCAAAGAGTTATTGGTTGCTGTAATCGTGTCCCCTCTGAAGTGATTCCTTCCATGAACGGCATAAATGTAAGTGGGAGGGGGGAGGGACAAAACTCACAGTCATTATTCTGTGCAAAAATGCCTTTGAAACTCCAGCCAAAGATATTGTGAGGCTTTGGCCGTGGCAGCAGAGTGAGACAAATCAAATGGACACCTTTTCTAAATCTATTTAGAATAAATTTTCCTCCAGTCCCCACACTGAAGTCAAACAAGGACATAGTGTGCATAACAAAAAGGGGGAGGGGGATTTCAGAAAGATGATAACTTTGCTTGCAGAAATGAGTTCGGCCAATGCTGAGTTATCGGTCGAAATTGGTCAAATTGTGTTCCCTCAATCACTTACATTGCAGTCGTGAGATTGATGTTTTTGCCACATGGCCAGTGTGGATTAGAGGAATGATCATAGGCACCAATAAAACACACCATGGACATGTGAGCATAGAGTTAAGACTGACTTAAAAAAATATAAAAGCTCAAATTTAACATCATGATTCATCTGTTCCAAATGAATCATGACACTTACGACGTTCAACCCATCACGTCACTGAAACTTTCTCTACAGTGTGCTTCTGTTGCGTGAGCTGCGTTACTGTATCTATTATTTCCTCTTACTGTCTTTCCTTCCCTCCTCCATCTCTTTCGTAGGCGATGCAGAACAACTCAGGCCTCGTCCGTCCCTCTGCCTTCAAGCCGGTGGTTCCCAAGAGCTTCCACTCCATGCAGAACCTGGTGGGCCAGGCAGGAGGGGCTGGGAGCGAGGGCAAGACTGAGGCAAGGAGTGAGGGGTTCAGTGAGAGCAGAGGAGGCAGGAGAGGCAGGGACGGAGCAGGAGGAGAAGCAGGAGAGGTGCCAGAGGCCCTGCTCCTGGACCAGGACAGCCCAGTGAGGGTCAGCAGAAGTGAGGGCGGGGGAAATGGGAATGAAGTGGTTCAGGGAGGGATGTCTGACTCAGGGAGGAACTCCCTAACCAGCCTGCCTACCTATACGGGCTCGGGGTCCGGTTGCGGGCCCCCAGCGGTCCTGGGGCCTCTCAGTGCTTCCACCAGCCACATCAATAGGTTGGGCATGGTTGGGGCAGCTGCAGGCCTGGACAAGCTGGAAAAGCCTGGCTACCAGGTAGGGCCATCATCCACGTCCACGTGATCCAGCGACTAGCGCCTGTGGCTGTCATCATCTTTTTAATGTGTGGTAATGTGGTTCTTTGCTCCAGAACGGGCTCAGCGCCTCAGACAGTGGCCGCTCCTCCTCAGGAAAGAGCTCCTCATCCTATCAGAGGCTGAGCCACCTGAGTGACGCCCCTGCACCTCTACGCCCCTCCCCCTCTTCTGATGACATCATTCAGGACCTCGAAGACCGCCTGTGGGAGAAAGAGCAAGAGGTCAGAGGTCACTCAGAAACGTTTGATTTGCAATTTTTTTTGCTCACCACTGAAAAGAGGGAGAATATTTGTTTGTCAGCACTTAACAGCCGAGTTCATTCAAATACCTGTGGCGAAGACATTTTTTTGTTTTTAGGTAGTAAGAGAGATTTATTATTATTTTTCATTTGGGTGAAATGTATGTATGTATGTAGTGTCAGAGCGACGCGCTAACAAGATTCACTTTCACTTCTTTTGATTCAATTTGTTGATGTGAAGCAAAGCAGCGCTATAGGATCACAACAACCTCTCAGCGCCCCAGATTCTTTACCTGTTTTACATGTCTTTGTGGCCTGATTGCTCCACTTCTCTATCAGGTGCAGCATATGCGCAGAAACCTGGACCAAAGTGAGGCAGCGATCATTCAGGTGTTTGAGGAGAAGCAACGCGTCTGGGAGCGACAGATGGACGAGCTGAGGCAGAACTACGCCTCACGGCTGCAGCAGGTGACTTCACTACATGTTTTTAACCAAAGAACGCTGCTGCACTTTATTTTTCTTTACTTACATTTAGAGTCCAAATGTTGCCCGTGTGAAATCTTGGAAGAAGTGTTGAATGAAGCATGTGTTATGAAAATTATGATAGGATACAAAGAAAGTTTGGGAGGGGACATTCACAAACATCAGAACAATTGATTTTATTCTTCGAGTGGATCATTTAAAAATCTGAAAAACTGGATGTTTATGATTCTGCCCCTAACCCACCAAAGTGAAACATTTTATTTTAGTATATAATATTCAATTTAATGGTTGTATTTAAGTACTTACTGTGTAGCAGTATAGTCCACTCATCTTAAAATCCACCTTTTGAGTCCAGCACAAATAAAGAAAAATGGCAAGAAAACACATTCAAAATGCCGCATCATCTGAAAATAATAAAGACCAAATGTGTCCCTGATATACAACGCTTAATAGGTTACAACATTCATCAAGTGCCAGAAGATATAACTGTCCGATTGATACCATCAAAACTGCTACTGTATATGCACATTTCGTCTGCAGGTTACCCGCCGTGCTCAGCGCTCCCAGACTGCCCTGCAGGCCCAGATAGGCCGTCTGTCCCAGGACAAGAGGAGGCTCCAGGAGGAGATGGCAGCTCTGTTGGCCCAGAGAGAGGAGCTGGAGAGAAAGTGTCTGGATTACAGGAAGGAGCAGGCTGACATCTTGCCTCGACTGGAGGAGACCAAGTGGGAGGTGAGATATGAGTGTATGAGTGGGTGCGCTTGACTAGTTCAATAAAATGTTATCAGGGTGGCATCATGGTAGACTAAGCAGTGGAGCACTAAGTGTAAAGGTGTGTGCAAAGCTGCCGAGGTCTTGTATGTGTGTAAAAGTACTTGCGGTGGAATAGGGAGTGTTTTCACCGTAATGCTCAAATACTAACCCGCTCACTCATTCTCCATGTGGCAGGTGTGTCAGAAGGCGGGAGAGATCTCCCTGCTGAAGCAGCAGCTGAGGGAGAGCCAGGCTGAAGTGACCCAGCGAGCTGGAGAGATGGTGGCCCTGAGAGGCCAGCTGAAGGAGCTCAATGCCCAGCTGAGGGAGCGGGAGGAGGCCATGCTGGGCCTGAAGGACTCCTATAGCACCAAAAGTCTGGAGCTGGAGAAGTGTGAGGGAGAGCTGAGGAGGACCCTGTCAGAGGTAGGAACATGCATTATTATTCTGCAATTCACTTTTTGTTTTCTAAATCTTTGGGTCAAAAAAGAACTGATCACAAAGCTAACCACATTACAAAGGATAACTTCACCCATGTGTGTATTTTTCAGTTTTCCACTACTTGCAAAAAAAAAAAAAAAAAA
This sequence comes from Acanthopagrus latus, assembly GCF_904848185.1. Lineage (NCBI taxonomy): Eukaryota > Metazoa > Chordata > Actinopteri > Spariformes > Sparidae > Acanthopagrus > Acanthopagrus latus. The sequence continues at coordinate 22,640,997 of NC_051043.1, forward strand.
AGAAAAAAACTAGTTGCAAATGTATGGATGTTAATGTGGGCAGTTTCAGTGATGATCCTGGAACAACATCAACATGGCAAATTCATAAGTGTGTTTTAAATAATACTCAGAAGAGATCAACAGAAGATTAGCAAACAGAAACAAATGATAATGAACAGAAAAGAACAATTCATTAAAACAGTCTCCAAACATGAGCATATAATTTACTATCAGTCAGGTTCTTCATTCAATTTCTAACAGAGGGCTTTGTGTTATCAATTCACACAATTCAGCATACAGAGCACATATAGTAAGCTTTAAAGGTGCGGTACGTAGGATTTAGTGGCATTTGGCCACATGGTCGCAAACTGAAATCTCCAGAACTCTCCTCACCTCATTCATCAAAGGCTCTCCCTAGAGTCAGTGTAGAGTCAGTGTCTGGTTTGTCCTTTCTGGGCTACTGTAGAAAGATGGTGGATTCAACATATGATGGTCATATTAAATGTGAACAAAAAAGATTCTCCCAAGTTTTCTCCTGATATCAAAGAAGATAAATTTGGTCAGGTTGAATATTTGAGAGGCTGTCAGTCTTATCATTATTTCATAGTAGCAGCGCCAAGGTCTCTGCCAAGGACTGTGAAAAGATTGCCAAATTTGATGCTAATGAGTGACTTTTCCAATAATAACACATAATAATCAAATAATATTGAAGCCCAGCAGTCTGGGAAATCTGGTGTATGTCATCAGCGTATAACTGTATATTAGTAGTTTTTATGCACAAGACGGGAACTTGATTTAGTCTCACTCGCCTACATCGCAGGGAATGGTCAACTTTCATCAAAGGCTTTAGAGAGATCTACAGAAAAGAGCAACGCAAAGTTGATGACTATCCAAAGTCAAGTTGTGTTTTAGAACAAATGAGATTGCAGGATTTTGGAAGCTTACTACTAAATCTAGATTGTTGGGAATTGTAATCCTCACAATCCAATGGAGGGATTCCAAAAACTCGGCATGGTGACCAGGGCAAATTGGGGATTGGGCAACATTATATATTAAAGCTGCAAATTCGTTTTCATTTGAACTGTATGACCCCGCAAGCAGCTCACACACGTACAGTATTTCCTTTATGTATGTTGTGTATTCTGCTATTAAAGAGGCAACACATTTAAGAGCAATATTTATCTCTTGTTAAGTACAATTTACAATTCATGCAGTAAAACAGGTGAATATTCCTTAAGCATGAACAGAAAAAGTGCCATAAACACACTCTGCAGCATTGATCAAAGTATGGACATGAGTTCATGAGAAGTACAAATATGATGTTTGAATATAAATGATGTTGGACTAGCTTTATACAGTACTTGCTTGGGCTAAATGGATTGCTCTCAATGCCCTCTCTTGCTTCAGTCTTTCTGCGGTCCAACAGATAACAGTACAATAATCCGTCACTGCTGCTATCGGCCATACAGTCCCATGTGCATACAATTGTACTCTTGCATTCATGCATGTTTGTATAACAAAAGCAGCTGGATGTGCATTAGTTGTGTGTTAGTGGTTTTCAGCATTGTCTGCATTTATATAACTAGGTACATTATTTATGCCTCGTGTTTTTTACATCCTGTTCTGTTCTTTTACTCTGTTCTACTCTGGGAGACTGTTTGTGTGTGATTGTGGATCTTCAGACATACTGACTTGACATCCACAGAAATATTGACAGTGCGAATACTACATTTAAAATGATAAAGTGATAATTCCCTGTGATCCATATTTTCCTCTCCACAGGTCTCCATCCTCAGAGAGAAGCTGGGAGTATTTGAGGCAGAGGTTCTCAGTTTAAAGCGTGCTCTGAATGAAGCAAGCAGAGGAGCAGAAGTGGTCATAAGCCCCAACTTAGCTGCTGCAGGGCTTTTGCCACCCTGGGGAATGGTGCACTGCCCACGTAACCCCACTGAGCCCTCAACCAACTCCCTGACCCCCACATCTGACACCCTACTGAGTCTTCAGAGTGATGAAGCCAAAGCCCAAAGGCAGGAAGCTCAGAGACAGGAGAGGCAGCAGCGTGAGGAAGCTCAATGGCGTGACGCGCAGCAGCGTCAAGATGCCCACATGCAGCAGGACATTCGAATGCGTCAGGATGCCCAGATCCGACCAGAGGCCCAGCTCCGCCAGGAGGCCCAGCTTCGTCAGGAGGCTCATCACCGCCACGAGGCCCAACTACGCCAAGAAGCACAGATGCGTCAAGAGGTGCAGCTCCGTCAGGAGGCCCAACTGCGCCAGGAGGCCCAGCTCCGTCAGGAGGCACAGCTCTGCCACGAGGCCCAAATGCGTCAGGAGGCCCAGCTACGCCACGAGGCCCAGCTCTGCCAGGAAGCGCAACTGCGTCAAGATGCCCACCAGCCACAGCGAGGCCAGGAGGGTCACTGGGACGAGGCAGGGGAGCTGCGCCGGCAGCTAGAACAGCTGCAGGCTGCACTGCGCCTGGAGCGGCAGCAAAGGGAACGCCAGGCTCTCAACTTTGACCAGGAGCGACACACCTGGCAGGACGAGAAGGAACGGGTTTTGAAATACCAGGCACAGCTGCAGCTCAGCTACGTGGAAACGCTGCAGAAGAACCAAGCTTTGGAAAAACGTATGAGCCAGTTAGGAGCCAAACCAACGACAACGACCACCAACACCACTATAACCACTACTACCACAACCTCCCCCACCTCTTCCAATTCTCCACCTCCACCACCAGCCCTCTCACCTCTGTCTCCTCAGCCCCCACCCTCTATCTCCGGCCCTATTGCCCTCACCATTTCTCCACCTTGTGAAGACCAGAAGGGGCCTCCTTCTCTCCACCAACTTGCCCCTCCCTGGGCAGGACCCTCACGCCTGGAGAGGATAGAGTCCACTGAAATATAGGGGACAGCTCTATGAAACAAATTGTCCGGTGCAACACACTCACAGTGACAAGGTCTCTCACACAAAACCACTTCAGCATACCGCCACTGATAGACATTCAGTCTACGATAGAATAAATCAGTACAGTCTGACATACTTTTCAAAGCAACTATAGACACTAATCAGCAACAAAGACCGCCTGCAAAATCCAACATTATAAGCAACAAGCAGATCATTTGAACAGGAAGTTGAATTACATTCACTCTCAGTTATTTTTCAACCTTCTAAGCAGCCTGTCTCACACGAGTTGCACACTACATCCCACATAGTCAGTGTTCACGAAAAAGTGCACCACACAAATGGACGGCAGAAAAACAAAATTTTAAAAGACAATGTTTAGATAACAGCACTAATACAGGGGTCATTTCATTCCCATGCTAGAAAAGGACCAAGACAATCAGGGATATTGTCAGAAATTATCAACAAGGAATATTATGCGGTATTTATTCATTGTACGTCTGTGTCACTGGTAATGTAAAAGTAGAATTAGTGGTCAGAGTGTGTGATGTTAACTTGCATTTTTGGCCAGAGAGCGCCTTACTCCATACTTTCCAGCATGTATAAGAGAATAACTATTGCTGGGAACTGATGGGAAAAAAAAAAAAAAAAGTCAAGAGTGCGATCATCATTTTCAGTGCTTTAATTATGATATCAGCAAAAGCGGTTACACATCATTATCACACACGGCCGGAATATTTTCTTTAAATCCCAGCAGATGTTGATGTTAAAGGTCACACAGACCTCTTGTTTCAGTTTTTCGAGTCATTTCATGCACAGGGTCCGACATGCATGAACCATGTAAACACATCACAAAGACCAACAGAGTTTATATTTTCTACAAATTGAATTAAATAGATATGTTTAGCAGATAATCAACCCCCGATTGAGCATAAGTTTTAAGACGAGGGAGAACCTGGTTCGCCTTCACTGCGGCTCGTCTGCGGTGGCTAAAAACAAACACAAGAGGTCGCTGGAGGAGCTTTCACTGCGGCTCCCGACTCAAACCTCCTCTTGTCGAGCTGCGAGGAGAATGTGAAAGGAAGCACACAATTTGAATTTAGCTATTATGATAATTGTGTCGTTCGCCTTTTGCATTGACAGCCAAGAAATCTGAGAAATCAGTCGGCATCCCCAAAGTTGAAAACAAAAATTTATAGAATGTATGATATACTAGAAAGAAATACTTATAATAGTTATAGATTGTAAATGTGCGTTTGAGTGTGTGAGTGAGTGTGTGTGTGTGTGTGTGTGTATGAGAGAGAGAGAGAGAGGGTGTGTGCATGTGTGTATACATACGAAAAAGCTTCAGCTTATGAGATTGAGGATAGAGGGACTAGCGGCAATAGAGAAAGTGAAGATATATTAAGGGTAAAGGGTTTTCGGGGGAGGGGCTCTAAGCTTGACACAAGGGCAGTGAGACTGAAAGTATCAAATGAGGGAGTCTGCATATCCTTGAAAATTCTACTTTCTTCTGTATAAACAAAGCAGGTTGAGAAGGAAGTAAACAAAAAAATCTAAAGAAGAAGAAATGGAGCATTCAGGCTAACTGCACTATGTCCTACACACACGTTATGATGTACAGTAGACTCAGATGTGAATATCATGGCTTTTATATGTGTTGTTTATGCCAGCATACAAAGATGTTGCTCAACAATATTAACTTATCTCTAAGGTATTACATAGTATTATCATCTTTATTACTGTTATTATATTATGGTGAACTGACGGAGAAAATATGTGCCATTTGAGCTTTCCTTTTATGTGTTTTATTTATTTTTTATTTTTTAAAAAACTGTGTAGATAGCCTATTATCGGCCTACCATGATGGTGCAATCATAGCAACCCTGTCCAAAAAAATAATGATGTTCCTTTTGATGTAGGTGATAAATGTAGTTACAGTATTGCATTGTTTAGAGAACAAAAATGCTACTGATTTTATACATGTTTCAAATTTATTGTTTGCATTTATGTTATTAGTACTGTTCTGGCTTGATTAAAAAAAAACACCCCTTTGTTAAAATTCAGCAGAACTAATAAAGATATGTGAATAATTCAGCACTTTTTTGTCATTTAGTAAATCATTTGTCCTGTGGTTGTTCTGATTCTTTTAAAAGTCCTTTGAAGAGTCCTTTACATTTTGAAATGCAGAGTTATTCAGTGCACACAGTGGTTACCAGACTGGGGTTCCAGACCCTTAAATAACAAATTCTGCTGCACAATTAGGGTGATTATGGGATCAGATTTTCAGTACACAAATATCATGAACTGTAACAACATTATCGCAATATCTATAGAAATTTTGAGAGGAAAAAAACAATGCTCAGTTCATTTCATTTTTCGTCTCATTGTGTATTTTGTCTCCTTTCTGGCAAATTATTACACTCAAAATACAAGTCTGGGGATGTGGAGAGAGAGTCTGGAACCAGAACTGTACAAAAGCATACAAAAATAACAAATATGCTTTATTAACAGAAATAATTTAAGAGTTGAAATATTATCTACGTGACATGTTCACATCTGTCTTATAAACACGATAGCAATAATTAATTTTTAAAATATCACAACTATCACCACTGTTGTCATTCTCCTTAAACCGTGACACCTCTATATACAAAATTACATTTATTTTTCAGACTTTTGCTTAAACACTGCAATTTCGCTTTGTTTTTTTGTTTTTACATATTTTGCAATTTTACCCCTCCAAAGCTCTAAAAAGTATTGACAAAAATGACGATTTACATAAACTTCCGTTATTACAGCTATTGGTGGAAGATGTTTTTAGATCCTGTAAGCAAAAAGCGAATACAATCTGTAGAAATACTTATTTACGTACTTCAGTAAGAGTACAGAGGTATAAAAAAAAATCAAAACAAGTATCAAGGTAAATTATGAAGAATGGCATCTCTTATTATACCAGCCCAATTATAGAATATTTAATTACAATACCAATGCAATAACATTTGTTTGTTTTTTAAAGCAGATATAGAGATTTTATCTACTTTATGTGCTGTTGGGCATCTCTTAATTGTACTTACTGTAAGCACAGCACTTCAGTGGACATAGTTGCTATATGACAGTTTAATGCATGCTGCTTTTACAAACCTTTATACCATGTTGACTACAGGCATTTCTGGCTAGTACGGCAAAATAAAAGTTTGACACGTCACTGAAATTATTCCATGAAAAATACAATAGTGAGCAAATAGTCCACAAATAAAAGAAGCACGGGTTCTTCCCCGGAGACAGCATTCATCTTACTGAGGTGTCCTTGAAAGGCAGGATTGTATAGACACATGTGGACCTTACTGACCTTCATGTGGGGGAGGAGGTATATCTCTGGAATGGACAAGACAGACAAAATACATGTATCCACATCTGAAATGTAATAATACGTGCTCAAGTAAAACCTTTTGTTTGTTACAAGGTCTTGTACACATTGACATTAAAACTGTTCTCGGGTAAAGAACATACAATGTCAGCGGACAGCAATTCAATGAAACCTATTCTTACTTAATTTACTCAACACCTGTTGCTTCCGTTGTAAATTGACGAATTTCGCGATTACAAAGGTGAAGTATGTCCCTTCACGGCTGCCCTAGTTGAGAAGGCTAAGCCAGTAGCCATAGCTTTACTTTCAGCTACCTACTATGTTAGTCACTGGAGCCAATTATAGACAAAACAGCGAAATTTGTCAACGAACACATAAAGTAAGCGTTTTCCACTTTAGTTTTCAAAGCTAATGTTAACCTTGTCAGACTTGCCCAGCATTAGCAATGTTAGCTAACATCGTAATGCTAGCAAGGTAGCAATAGTTAAATACAACATAACAGTGAACGTCGCTGTTGCAGCTAGCTAGGACCGATAACATGAGCTTTATATTAGTTTTTTGCGTTAATTTACCTACCTTTTTAAGATACATAGCCCCCAGTATTTGGGCTTAGGATATTAAAAAATTAACTTGGAACGTAATGTCTCTGTTTCACTTTGTTATTTCCAGCAGCTGGGTCATAAATTAATGTTAGCCACCATAAGACCTAATTAACTTAGCTGGGGCTGAAGTGATATTATAATATAATGTCAGAAAATAGTGACAGCCTCCCAAAACAACCTTCCAGAGCTTGAGGTGATGTGTTAAGTTACCAGTTGACCACTATTTAATGTGTAGTCAAGACACAGCAGAAAATCCTCACATGTGCAAGGTTGGCCTGAATATTCGGCAATATAACTTAAAACGCATAAAGAAAAGCTAAATAAATTGTTCAAATACTTGCTTGTTTAAGGTCTTATTATTTTTTTAGTGATATGATGTATTGTTTGGTCCCTAAATTCACCCCTCAGATGGCTTTTTTTTTTTGTTCAATTTACAGAGAGAAAAGTGACACATCTTTACAATTGAGTTGCTGGTAATGGCAAAAATGTGGGCAATTTCCTTTGATAAATTATAAATGTATAATTCTTAATTAAAATCTGTAATCTGTCTTGTTGTCAAGTTAATATTGATTGATCAGCGAATTCATTCAGCACTGTGGCAGCCACATACGTGAACCATGTGCCTCAAGATAAGCATTTCCTGTTTTGAATCACAGTAAATAAGCCCAATCTATTAGATGAGTACTATTCACTATCTTCCCCTTTTGCACCTTGCCGTTTATCATTACTTAACACGATAATACTTTATGAGCTTACGTCCTTGACACAAGAGGTGAATCAGTCAGTCTGTAAAGGTCGTTTTGTCATGAGGTCAGAGGTCTGTTTACAAATACTCTAACAAAAGAAATGCCATTACTTGATAGAAGCAGTAGATTAAACCAGGGGAGTGTGGTGTACCGATGTGAGTCAGTGTTGATCAGCTGTATTCACTGAAAACCTCTCTTAGCCTTGAACTATAAGCCGGTGCATGGAAGCGTATGTTGCTCTGAAACCAATTTGTTTCTCTGCAGGTTGGAGAATGGTTGTGAATCTCTGTCTTCCACATTTCTATACAACAGCTCATTGTAACAAGGTATGATGCATTTCTTTAAGTTATCACATAACTGTAAGTTCCTCCAGCTGCTTTTTCCATTGAATGTGCACTACTGTCCGCACTCATAATTTTGTTGCACAAAGCAACAATTACTCAATTACTCACAACGCGAAGGAAGTTTAAACCCTAAATTATACAAATTCTGCAAAAGTAGTGTCATATGGGGGCACCGTTCATCTTATTTTCCCTTTCAGAAAAGTTAGAGAATTTGGTTCAATAGAGGTTGGGATGAACATGAAAAATCAGTGCACGTAGACACAATATGGCTAAGGACTGAGGTGGAGGACAAATCTGCGAAGATAGAAAAGCAGAGGGACAGAGTGTTGTGTGGGAGGTTGAATCACATCTAACCTTGTTATGTTCTTTTTATTGATATTTTGGGATCTGATCTTGGCAGCGTTTTTTTTTTTCTATTCCACTCACACCACACCGTTTTAGCCATCATCTTTTATATTGCGACCTTAATATCATGACAGTATTTTTTGTAGCATTTCTTGTTGCTAAGTGTGACCTGAATCTGCTTCTGTGAGCCACATTTGTAAGGAGACAAGACCCCGAAACTTTGTTTCTTAGAGGTATTAAAAACATGCAATGAACACATTTGTAGTAATGGAAATATTAGAGGTGTACTGTATATGATGAGCCTTTATTATTGTTTCCTGTCTCCATGCTGTTTACTGTCCATTTAAAGCAAAAGTAAATATCCATAAAATAAGATTTTCATATACAGCACCTTCACTTTTCAAGTGATTATTTGAATTATTTTTGACTACAGCTGTGTGCAGATGGCTATGATGTCACAAACCTTGTGTCAGCCGACCCTACTCTCCGGAACCGAGGTTTCAAGCTGGAGTACTTCCTGCGTCCACCTGTACAAGTAAGATTGCACCTTTGTACACTTGTAAAATAAACTTACCTATGGCCGTTCATATGAAAAGATCAAAGTTTGACCTGTGACAAACCAATTTGGTTAATATGAATGATTAAAACTTTCAAACATGAATTTGGGAAAATCAATTTAAACAAAAAAAGAAATGTACCTGGATGACATTGAGCCTTTATCTACTAAGATAACCCTTATCTTCTTTATCTTTTCTTTCTACTGTGTGATTGTTGTTTGTTTTCCGCAAGATTTTCGTCTAAAACAAAATATGTTAAACCAGTGCTTGTTGTGACTGATGCTAAGCAAAGTTCCCAATTAATTTCGTAGTAATATTTCAGAGTATGTTCAGCCTTGCAATGTCAGAAAAATCTCTCCAGCCTCATGCCTGAGTTCTCTTTAAGGCAGAATGCAGTACCTCTTTTAACTCTATCAACACCCATCTTGTAAATTTTAGCATCCAATGAAGTGGAAAGTGCTGAGAGTGACCTCTGTTAAAGTCAATAACTGCCTTTACAGATCAAAAATACAGAATGATTCTGGCTTGTTACCTGAGGCTGGTGCTGCATGCACATTGAAATCACGTCCTTTCCATTAGTTAATATGCATGTAATAAGTATACAAATGTCAGCTAGATGGTCATCTTCATCAGAAAAAAGAAAAGAAAAACATTTCATTAAAATCATCTGCTTGTAGTTATCAATTACACCCAGAGAGACGTGATCACTAAAAGTGTTTTTTAATTTTAGATCTGTGGTAACATGTGTAATACATTTGTTTTTGTAATTAATGAATTCATATGCATTTTCCTCTATTGCTCTCAGGTGACATTAAAGTTTGGCTTCCAGGTGGAGCTGTGCAGGGTGGATGTGGAGCTGTGGCCTTGGGGTATGGATCGAGGACAGGCCTGCAAAAGACTGGAGATCAGCACCAGCTCTGATCAGCTTCCCTCCCAGAATTCTGGTGAAGGCAGCAAACAGGTTCAAGAAAAGGAACAAATGCAGATGCAGGTGAAGGACCAGAATAAACAGAACAAACAACATGAGCAAAACAGTAGACCTAAAGGCCACCCGTGGAGTCTTCAGGCCCGACATTGGGGCGAAGAAGCTCCAGATGAGCCTAAACGAAAGGGCCGTGTGTTCAAGTGTCCCTCAAACACTGAATCCAGTAATTCCGAACCCGAGTTCAAACTGGTGGGTCGGTGCGAACTTAGGGAGGAGACCCGAATCAGTTTCACACGTTCAAATTGTAATCCCCGCCCTCCATTCCTCTCGCCACCTCCTCCACAACCTGCAAACTGCCGCCAAGAGGACCTATGGAGCCGGGGTCTGCTCTCGCTAGGTGCTGTGACGCAGCTCCGTGTGACTGTGCCACTTGGCGGTGCGGCATCTGCTCTAGGGCTCAAGGCTTTGGTCGTGTGGGGACAACCTGCCCGCTGCTGCCCTGCAGAGGAGGTGGAGAGGATTAAAAGGGTCCATACTGCCAGTGAAAGACGGCTGCCACGTCCTGTGTTGTTTGCCCCTTCGGTCAGCCAGATGAAAGCACAGGTGCCAGCAGACACTCTGACAAAGTATGTGTTCATGAAGCAGTCTCTAAATGATCGCATTCTATTTTATTTTCCTACTGTTAGAAAAAATAGAGCTTGTAATAATTAAAACATTTATTTTCTGACAATGTTGATAATCTTCTCTTGGCTTTTTGTCTGACTCCAGTGATCTTTCCATCCCAGAAGAGTTCCTTGACCCGATAACCCAGGAGATAATGATGCTGCCCATGCTGCTGCCCAGTGGCATGTCAGTGGACAATTCGACTCTGGAGGAGCACCAGAAGAGAGAGGCCACTTGGGGTCGACCCCCAAACGACCCATTCACCGGTGTCCCGTTTACTTCAACCTGCCAGCCTCTTCCTAACCCCCAGCTGAAAAGCCGCATTGACCACTTCCTCCTGCAGAAAGGGATGGCTGGGAGGGACGGCATGTTGGGGGGACGAGGCGAGGGAGAGAATCTGCAGGCCTCAAGACTTATAACCTCCAAAGAGGATAATGGACTATCCCAGAACTCTCCATGTCTCAGTAAAAGCTCAACAAACAATACTGTTGATCAGTATAATGTCCACACCCGTAAGACAGACAGTACTACAAGAACAAAAGACTCTGGATTTGGACATTCATCACATAATAGGAATCACATCAAAACATCTAATTCCTCTAAAACAGATAATAAATCAGAGTTAGAGAGAAAAAAGATACAAGATCTATGTAGAGAATCATCAGATGGGCTGACAGCTGAGCAGCAACTACTACCTCAAACAAAAAGACCAAGATTTGATGCAGTTTCATGTGAGTATAATGTGTTCTCTAAGAGTGAGATCCTAAAACAGATCTGTTGGGGTTTTTCTTTCTGCTGAGTTGTCTGACATGTTGTTTCACCACATTTCCTCAGCAACAAGCAGCAGCTCTCACGAGCAGCGTTTGTCAGCCAGCCTGGATGAGGCCCTCTTCTCTGCCCTGCAGGGACGACCCTCCTTCACCTCAAACTTGTCTAAAAAGTGTAATGTTACTCCTGAGTCTGAACCAAATAACTCCTCTCAGCACTGTCAGGCTACAGGCACTCCAGTAATGCCAACAGGTAAGATTTTAGTAAGACCACTCAGAGAAATACTCCACCCCAAAACCTTTGCATGTCAGAAGATACTACCCTACACACATGCTCGCTACGCTGTCGAGCTGTGTGTCCACGATAAGCTTTATGAAGCATATGAAGCTGCTCTCTTGCAGGAGAAACATTTCCTTATAAAAGTATTTCTCCTAATGCTCACACATTCGGTTTGCATTAATGTAATCATTGCCATTCTTAACTTTTGTTGCGATATCATGGTTTTGAGTTGCTCGAGCTAACAGGAACACAAATATTTGGTAACAGCAATCCAAGCAGTTTTTACCCAGCAGCTCTCAGAGAAAAATCTCCAAACTAACGTCTTCTACAGCACAATCTAATTATGTGCTGCTCATCCACATACTCAACTTGTCTTAGACATCAAATTTTTGCCAAAATATGACTGAATTCACTGCCTGTGTTTTAGACCAAACACGTACAAGCATGCGGGTTGGTTTGTGCACATTGGATCATGTGCCTCCCACTGTACAGCCGAGTTTAGACCGACTTTAGCCCTCTGTGCAAAACATCGCAGCTGTGTAGGAGTTCTGGGATGTGTTCAGTGTTTCTGATGTCTAATGCCAAATCAATATAAATCCAGTGACTATTAATTTTTCCATTGCATTTGTTTGCCAGGTGAGAAGACGACGTGCTCTGCGTGTTCCTGTTCGGTCTCCGTTTACTCTAAATCTGCCTCATCCATCTACAGTCTCACCTGCGGTCACTTGATCTGCCGTTCCTGCCTCCGGAGAGAATCGCACCCACTGAACTCTGTTACTGTACTGACGTCCAATTACGTCTCGTGTCCTGACTGCCAAAGCTCTACCCCACGCAGTGACATCGTACGTGTACATCACTGACCAATGTCGTACGAGGAAAACCCACATCGTCATAGCCTGTGAAAAGAAGAGGATGGTTCTCAAGGTGAAGATGGGATTATAATGCGGCTTTGATGTCCAAGTGGTGGTGGTGGTGGTTGGGGGGGAGGGGGATCCTACAAATTCATGTATGTTCTGTGATCTATGAATAACTTACTTAATGAAATTATTCATCACTTCTCTTCTCTGTTTGTTATTCTGTAACATTTTTGTGTAATTTCTGATTCACAGAAGATAAAAGTACTTCAGACTAGCGAGGAATTCTTTTTCTTTGTCCTGGTCTGCTACATAATCAGGGTATGGAAGCCTCGTGGATAGGTTATTACTCACAGCAAATAACGCAACATAAAACTTACATAAAGAATGTTAAAATGTTCTCTTCCACCCCCTCTCCCCATCGTCGCCTTTTCATCAAGCATTGAAGTGAAGTTGCAGCCTTGGTTCTGCAGCCTTTGTACAAACCCTGGATGTGTAGATGTGTTGGCGGACACGAGTGCTGAGAGCAAGACGGCAGAAGGATAAAAGTGGAAATGGAGTTGACCCAAGGTTGTGTGGTCATTGTTAAACAGAACACAGGGGTACTGCTCTTCTCCACTCCATTTACCACTTTACATTCTACTGTATAGGTTGTTATGTACTTTTAATGTGGGCCAAACACTTATTGATAAGGACCTTTTGTGATTGAGTACGTGCTTTTTTTTTTTTTTTAACGTTTATGATGTATTAATTTCTACAATTGCACGTTTACCTCGCTGCATTTAAACTGTTTTTTTAAAGGAGCAACACGTGTCTGAATTTCTGTTTAAAACAAGCAAAACAGTTACTGAAATCATGAACAGAATTTGAAGAAATAACTGTTTTCACATATGAAATCCTCCTTCCTCTTGGCGGTCCAGTGGTGTAAACAACACCAACACTAAGTATGCTCAAGCTCTAAGTATGGACCGCTAGCTGAACTGATGACATGCTAACGGTAGCTACAGTTAGCAAGATGCCCCTTAGTTGTTTGGACTATGAATTCAACAAGTGGCTGACTCTTGCATATTACATCTATTTAAAGTAACTCCACCCAAGTTTACAGGTCTAAGGTCTAAGTGCTACTGCATATGTAAAAAAAACAAGTATAAAGCCTTTTTTGGCTCCAGAGGAAGCTGCATGTGAGTAATGTAGGTTCCATGTTTTTAAACACGCTCTATTACACTTGAGATGGAGAGTTAATAAATAACCAAAATCAATACAGCAGAGATTTTGTTTATCCTCTGGATATCTGTATAATTTGATTTCCTTTACTTAAGACTATCGTCCCTTTAAGGTTCTTTTAGGAAATAAATATGTGCACAATGTTTCAGAGTTCACTTGTTCACATTTTTGGTTATATATGGCTGACGGTTATACTTGTTATGCCTCTCTTTGTGTGCACAAAAGGGTTAAACAGACTGAAGTCGGCAACAACAGTGTTCAATAATCACAAACAGTGTGATTTATACGTCGGTTTCCCTGACAGCATTTAGCTTAACCAAGGTCATGATCCTATATCCGCTCAGCGAGCAAACACAGGAATAAGTTGTTCTGAATGTGAAATAGAGGCAGCAGCTTCACTGTTACAGTAAGAGTGGTAGATAAAGAACTTAAATGAAATCAGGCTGTGTTGGAGGGGATTATTTTTCAAATGTTAGGTCTTGCTTTCAAATGTATAACAAGGGACAAAACACCGGCTTAATGCATATATGTACTGTTTGACACTGTTCGACAACATTACAGGTGCAGATCAGCTATAATATTCCAATATGTCTTTATTATTGTCGCTATTTTGTGAGACGTACTCTTGTGCTGTTTCCCTCTGTACTGCTGTGTTACCTGCAAATTTCTCCCAAGGGGCATCAATAAAGGGACATTTTATCTTATCAATACAATTCAATCACATGGCCAATTAGACTGATATTTACTGCCTGTACATGCCAAATGTGCTTTATGCGCTTAATAGTCAGAATCAGGCTGAAGCTCTTTTTTCTGGCTTATACTGTAAAAAAAAAAAAAAAAAACTATCAATCTACCATAAAACTTTAATTTGATTTCACTAGTTTAGTTGTAAGATTTACTTAGATATTTTCATTTGTTGGAAGAAAAGTTTGTCACACTTAATGTCACATTGTTCAGGAGTGGACTGAAAGAAAAATGAGACCACATGTTTTTAATAAAGCATCTAGATTTGACTGTGATGCTAATTAAAGAACTCCCTGACACTGATGCTCAGCTTTGCCCATTTATCCCTCTTCCATGTTAATCAGCATCACAGCAGCTAATGGCTGAGACACAACCCCGAGCATGCGACAGCACAGGGACGTGAATAATGAACCTCGCATGTTTATGTTTATCTGAAATGCTAATGTTGTTGTGCTCGTTAACAGTTTTGAATCACAGCGGGGGGTAATTGGCGTGACCCTGAGGTCGCCACAGTTGCCTGCATGTGAGTCAGGTAGAAAAGAAAAAAGACAGCTGATTTGTGCATGATCGTCATGAAACGTACTTAATCAGCGCGCTTATTGCAATCAATCTAATTAGCTATCCACGAGTTTCATTAAGCCGTTGCTGTTGTGTTTTTTTTTTTTTTTTTTGGAGTGTGTACCCTCGCGCCCTGCCTCCCAGATTATGCAGAAAAAGTTACTCCAAATGAGCGTGGCGCAGTCTTGAATACAGAAGAAGGCATCTTGTGCTGTCACCGCTGTTAGATTTGTTAGATGGCACACTTCTGATGCAGAGCCACCTCCGCCCGGTGTCCTTCGCGCGCGCGTGCGTGCGCGCATGTGGCCAGAGAAAGCGACGCTGACGTCAAACGCGAGTGTCAGTCGCTTCCGTCAGGTCATGTCCATCTGCTTATAAGTGAGGAGAATCGGGACATCAGTCATCAGTCATCAGCAGGACATAACAGGTGCGGCCGCGCTCACCCACAACCAGCCAGCAGCGATGCCTCACTCCTTGTCCCCCCTGTGCGTCCTGGGACTCATCGCGCTCTCCTCCGCCTGCTACATCCAGAACTGCCCCCGAGGAGGGAAGCGGGCGCTGCCGGAGGCTGGGACCAGACAGGTGAGGACCATTATGCTTTCTGGGAAGTCATCTGTCTTTGATTTTGTTTTTTGTTTTTTGTTTTTTTTTAATTTTCTTTGGGAGTATTGAGATTGGAAACTTACCAAAGTTGTCTGTGTGCCTATTCTGATATTGTATAAAGTAATCATCTGTGGGAAATCAGGAAAATCTGGTGCCTAGTAATGAAGGCAATGTTAAGTAGGCTGTAAAACATGGGACATTGAATATAGTTGAATGTGAGTTCAGATGTGTGTAAAGAACAACCAGCCAGATTACTTTGTAAGAACAAAAAAAACAATTTAAGTTAAGTAAGACGTGATATATTGAGGACAATGTCATTCAAGAAGATGCTAAATCAAATCAAATCTATTTTGTCACATTTCCTCAGTGGAATTTACAATCTGAGAGACAGCGAGAGACATCTTCTGTCCTTAGACCATTGATTCAAGAGAGGGAAAACTTGTCAAATTAACAAAAAAAAAAAAAACAACCTTTTAACAGTAGGGGGAAAAAAACAGAAGAAATCTGTTTTTAGGAGCATAAAAGTAGATGGGTCAATCATAAAACTGTATATTTGCAATGATTTCTAGTGCAGAGGCGAGCTAAATAAACACATTAGAAATACATATTAACATATACTAAATATTTCCAGCATTTCCTCAAGTTTCATGGCTGTGCTCATGCCCATTATCAGCTTTGTTTGTATATGACAGGGAAGAGTGAATTGAGTATTGCCTGTTCCTGTTGTATACACAAGGATCAGAATAGACAGTGACAAAATGTAATAAAGTAATAACGTTAAAAACAGATAAATAAAAATGTACCTGGTTCATAGCTTCTGGTTAATTCTTGAATCTATCCAATTCCTCCACCAGTGCATGTCGTGTGGCCCCAGAGACAGGGGCCGCTGCTTCGGCCCCAACATCTGCTGCGGGGAGGGCCTCGGCTGTCTGCTGGGCTCCCCGGAAACAGCTCACTGTGTGGAGGAGAACTACCTGCTCACCCCCTGCCAGGCGGGAGGGAGACCCTGTGGCTCTGAAGGAGGACGCTGCGCTGCTTCAGGACTCTGCTGTAACTCAGGTGCAGTTTGGTTTGATTAAGCTTTGCCATGTTTAGACGAGTAAAGAAGTCCTTGTCTGGTTGTTTGTGGGCACAATGAGAATGAAGTTCCTCTCCTGTCCTCCCTCTCAGAGAGCTGCACGGTGGACTCTGACTGCCTCGGGGAGGTTGAGGCCTCAGACCCGTCTGACAGCTCTGTGGGGAGTTCGCCTGCAGAGCTGCTGCTGCGCCTGCTACATGTGGCCACCAGAGGACAGACCGAGTACTGACACTGTCGCCTCTGACTCTCAGGGCCCAGAGGTGCAGAATGAACATCATCCCTGATCCACCATAAGCCTTGAGATTTGAACCCTGAACCAATAAAATGCCAAGTCGAGCTTTCTTCTCTCTTAAATCCCCCACTGTTGTGATTTTTCTGTATCTGTAACGACAGAAAGAAGAGTGAACTTCAACTTTAGCAACTGGCCACTTTTATCCCAATCCTCTGGAAGAGGAGGATCGATAATGGCTTTGCAAAAGTAGAATTCATGCTTTTCCCAGTAAGAAAATGTATATACTAATGCACATACTGTAAACAAAATTGTATTCTATATGAGGGTTCAAAACACGCCTCAGAGCTCCATTTCAAATAAGTTGGTTGTAGCAGAAAACACTGTAAATAAGTTGGAGATTGAAGATTGAAGAGTCAGCCATGTACAACAGCTGAATGACAAAGATAAAGCAGTTATGTCTTGTGTGTCTGAAATATTATTGTATGTTGAAAATGGGAAAAAAATACAGACTGAATCGCTGCCAAAAAAAACCCTTTCCCTTGTCTGCTGTCATTATTACAGATGATTCACTGATAAACCTGTTTATCTGAGTCTGCTTGTGTGCACGTGTGTGTTTGTGAATGAAAACGTGACTGCGAGTGAAAGGGTATGTCTCGTGACCCGATATGTATAGTAACTACTTCTGAGAGATCTGTCATTTCAAGTTGTTTCATCAGTTTCCATTTACTTGATCGCGCCACAAGTTCGTTTGTCTGCCAGCTGAAACTAATGATATTACTGACATGGTGGTCAAGGAGGGTCAACAAAGGGGTTTTAAAAGTGAAGTTATCATTAATTTATTATTATTCACACTTAATACTAATGGGGGGCAGCATATCACTAGAGTAACCGCTAACTGCTGCTGACTGGAGCTGCTGTTAGCTAGTTAGCTCAGTTGGCCGTGCAGCTCTCAGTCAGGAGTTTGGAACAGGACTGGGCTAGCTGGTTAGCATGCTAAACATACTTTGCAACACAATACGTAGAATTCATTGCACGGAATCTATTGTTCCTTCACATACAGTAGATAACTGTGGTTAAATGTTGAATTCTTTCAACGCATATTGTACTTTTAAGGTAGATTCAAGGTGGTTTGTTGCAATTTTTATGGGGGGGTGAGCAAAATGACCAGACCATATTCGACCAGCGGCCATTTTCCTCTGACATCACACTCGAGGTGGGAAGCTCAGATGTTGTTACGACAAATTGTTGTTACTCTCCACTTGATCTGCAACTGTACAGATGATAACTAGTGAAAATCTGAAGGGGTGTTTTTGCCATATTTCACGGTAAAAGAACACATTTGATAAGCCACTTGCTAACGTAAACATTCAACCATTACTGTTTGATTACATCCAGCGCCTTTTACCTCCCGGCTTAAATAAATGTGTCCCAGATGTGCACTGTCACTTTAGAGTTCATTTACAAGGCTTACATTAACTGTAAAGGAACAACACACATTTTGGACACACTCATTAATGCCTGGAGGTGAAACTGGCAGGATGTAGTCAAAAAGTGGCTGCATGCCAACGTTAGCGAATGGCTTATCAAATACATCGTTTCACCTTGAAACAATATAAAATGTTCCCCCTGATTTTCACTTGTGATTATCTCCTCAGCTGCACAGAGCCTCTCACCCTGAGTGTGACACTGTAGGATAATGCCGTGAATGTGAATACAGTCCATGCGTCTCCGCCATTACCTGTACACTAGGATTAGTCTTATAGTTGGAGAACATATAGACAAGCAGACACATCAGTTGTTGCAACATAAATTGACAATGCTTGTGTGGGATAAGACCTTTCATCTTCTTTCAGGTCACATTTTTCTCTGTTGTGCATCGACATGTCCAAAATGCGTAGATGAAAGTCTGTCAGTTTTAATCGTCGCGTTCCTTTTGTGTGTGATGATTGAAGGCTCTTGTTAATGCCAGGACTTCGTGTGATGGCAGATGTCTGTAACGGGTTCCAGATCCAGCTGGAGCAGGAAGCACAACGTCCCACATTTTGACAGTTACCTGTTTGGACTCATTCAGTGCTTGTGTGGCATCTTAATCTTTTGGGAATTTGTTGCGAAACTGACTGAGGCCTCCAGTGTTTCCTATTACTCTGAAAGCCCTCAACTGGTTTATGACTAAATGCATTACAGTTTCATAACACTTTCACTTTCTTTCGTTTCTTTCTTTCTTGGTTTTTTCAGGAGCAACACACCTTTAATGCATAAAGCCAGCAAGTGCAGTCAAACCAGACCACAGCAGCTTGTTTTAAAGAAACAAACAAATCCAGCAGATTTAATTCACAAAGGGGAGGAAACAAAAAAACTTGTCCGAGCCTTGCAGTGCTGCTCAGACAGGAGGCAGACAAAATAAGTCTTGTGATTTGAAGGCTTTACATGGGATCATGTGTTAAGTGTTGCACACACCATACAGAGGCTGTTTTTCATTGGACGGTTTTGACCCGTACCACATCAACAACTTTCCCACATTGAAAAAATAAACATCAGAGAAGTTAGTCTGTTGATGTGCTACCATAAAAATTCCCCCTTGGCGACAGTTTGATGTTTTTGTTGCAATAATTACACTGTATGGTTTGCACGAAAGAGGTTTACAAGCCACACCTGAGAACACAATGAACGTGAGATGTTGTCTTTACTGCTGAGCTGCAGCTTTTGCACAGTTGCATCTTGTCGTCAGATTGGTATCTTTGCCAGTGTGGGATTATTGTGTGCCAGTTAAGCCGTTATCAATAGCAACAATCTTCCGCTCTGCTAATATTTGAGGACTGTGTTGCCAAATCAGATTTCACTGTCGCATTGATAATTAACTTTTGGAGTTAATCGTTCCACAGGTTCATGTCCTTGAACTCAGGTCTTCTGGTCGAATGATTATTCCCATGGTAGTTACTTAATTATCGTGTCTCAAACTCCGGAGGGCCTGAAACCTCCTCTTGTTTGTGTCAGTCTATTATCACTATACTATGTATGCAGCATGCCTCATCTATTGCCTTGAGCTGGAGTGAGCGAAAGGCATGAAACTTGGCCCAATAATAGGAAACGTTTCCCATGAAACCAGAGCCTCATTTTGCCAAATGGGGACGCCAATTATGACCCTAAAAATGCAGTACTGGAAAGGCCACGCCCTGAACACAGTGAATCCAACTGACTCGAAACTGGACATGCAAGTCTAGTGCAATGTGTAGAATAACAGAATATGGTAGTTGAAAAAGAAATGACTGTCATAGATTGATGTTTTGTGTCTCTTTGCTTCAGATTTCAGTTGCACACTTCGATTCCTCCCCACTTTTTCTCTGCCATCAAGGATCTGAAGTGAAATTCATGATTAGCTGTCTGTGTGGTTTGGCCATCAACTAACATGATGAATTCTTGTGTTAAAACCAAGAAAACACTTGCATTGAGTCAGTTTGAATCTGAAGATGAGTTACCTGCGTTCTTTTAATTACATTTATCTAATTTCTCCCATTCCTTTTTACACTGATGCTAATTTGGCATTTAATGGTTAATGGTGACCCATAAAATCTCTCTTTCGTGACTCTGGGTGTGGTCATTTTCAAGCCTCCATTGTCTATCCATCAATCAAATGAGATCCCGGTTAAAGAGTCAGTATTATTAAACCTGTTGAAGCCTGTCTCAGTACACATACCGGTACAGCCCACTCATCACACAGTCACACTCAAAACGAAAGTAAAGACATGAAGACTTTCAGCTCAACGATGGTGAAAGCTGGGGTTGGTAAAACGGAAAAAAAAAAACGTCAAGCCCCAGCTAGATATTACATAGTCCAGCCAGTAAACCCTGCTCCATGTACTCCACTCTCCAAAGCAAATCCCCCCCAAACCATGAGCGCACACTGACAGATTACCGCCGATGGAGTCAGAGTCCTCGCGAGCGGTGGGAAGGAGAGTGTATCGTACCATCCAGTTAGAAGTAGCTACCACATTTCTCATTCACCTGTCAGGAAACAACTAATATTATCACATCGAACATAACCACCCAGCAAGGGCTCAAAGCGTATATTAATCTAACTTACTGGTGTTAGCTAGCAACAGCAGGCTATGGCAACATTAGATATGGCAAAGCTGTTTTGTTTCCCCCAAGTGATTCACTGACAAACATGAGTGTTGTATTGGACTCATGATAATACGATGTTATGCATGCCAGAGCTTCAACGGTGAGAGCATCGTTGACTCTGATGACAAGGAAACGCCAGAGTGAAGGTTGTCATGACGTCAGAGAAGACAACGGGAGGCCAACCAGCATTGTCCAAGGAGGTGGAGGCGGAGGCCGTTGACGTGGGAGGGCGACAGGTCAAGGAGCGGATGTTCAGACGTCGTGTAGAAGCTCTTCAAGCTCAAAGGATTGCGCGTGAGCGGGTATCAAAAGTAGAACGTTACATTTATGCCGAGTAGTTTTTCACAATTTGAATTTGTGTTTTGGTGCAAAACACTAAACACAGTAAGTAGAAAAATGTAAAGTACTTCAAGTCAATAGCATGAATATATACATTTTGAAAATGATAAAAGTCTTTTCTTTACACCTCCAGCATAAACAACCAACCTGTTAAAGTTCTTCTGCTACAGAGGACTCATGACTGATTATAAAAACAGATCAGTGTTGGCCAACAGGTTAGGCTGCTGATGTCGGTGCTGTTTTGGCAGCGATTGTCCCGTAGAAAGAAAAGCACAGTTGAATATCTGCCAGTACATACAGCTTTACAAGGACCTTTAAATATCATATTACTTTACAACATTACTTGTCCAACACCTGTGACTGAAAGGTCATGTCTGCTAAAATGATAACAATTGCAGACAATTGGATGAAGGAAGGATGAAGAACTAAACGTATTTACAGGACATAAAGGTGAATTTCATTGTGTTTATGTTGACATAAAGTGT
The DNA here is from genome assembly GCF_904848185.1 of Acanthopagrus latus. Lineage (NCBI taxonomy): Eukaryota > Metazoa > Chordata > Actinopteri > Spariformes > Sparidae > Acanthopagrus > Acanthopagrus latus. The sequence continues at coordinate 22,662,715 of NC_051043.1, forward strand.
TTGTGGAGCATATCAATTGTATAGATTCTCTCAAAAACAAGTCAGAACTGTTGCTATCTATTAAAGAAATGATCAAAATAACTGAAGACTGGAGTTTGTTGGGTGATGAGAAGCTTAGGTGGTAAGCAATTATTTGAAAGGGGTTGATGTGTGTGTTGTGTGTTTCCCACAATCTACTGTGGTCAGCTGACAGTCAGATCATGAAATGAAATAAAAGTCTACTTTGTTGAAAAATGTATTACTAATATGTTATAGTCAGGCAGCTAACATGTGACTGCTAGGAACAGCACCTGAAGCATTTTCCTGGTGAAGCTAATGAAACGATGCCATTCCTTTTTGGATTGTGTCCCTGCGAAAGAGCAAACTGATGCACAACCAACTTGATATGAAGGAAGGACACGTGTATATATGGAATTTGTCCATCAAAGTGACATACAGATGCATGAATTAGAGTGGTCTGATCCATGTTGCGATCAAGTTACACTCACCTGTCAGTGAGACTAGCGGAGTGGATACTGGGAAAACATCAGGAAAAGGTTCTGCTGTGAACCATGGGACACAGAAATAGGATACATCAGCACATTTGTAAAACTTCCAGTTCAAAGTCTACATGAATGAACATCACATAGATACCAATGCACACGATGTTCACAGATGTATGCAATCTTCCCCTGACCTCTGAACACTGGACTTGACCTTTCACACATGTAGGACACAAGATTTAGTCCGCCTCTCGCACGCAGCTCGTCTGGCTGATGTCCTAACGATGGCCTGCATGTAAACATCTAAATATGTTTCATATGGCAGTGGTCTATCCTAGATAGCTAATGTTAGCTACAAGCTGACGATATTAATGGTGGGCTAATACATACAAAAATGATAAAAGGAGCTAATGTTAGCTATACTACATAATGCAGCATAATAATACATTTCCAAGCGAAAACCACCCGTCTAATAGGGGACACAGCCAATGTGGCGTCCGTTTTCCGGCCTTCGACTCCATCAGTTGTCCATCCTTGAACAGCCTCTCCCAGCATCGACTCTCGTTTCACCTCCAGCTATCTATCTTCTTTTTATTTTGCAGTCTTTCTTGAGTTTGGTCTTTCTTCTCTTGCTTTGTTTGGCACCGCAAACAGCTGTAGGTACAGCTGCTAATGAAACGTTTGGCTGCACTTTCTCTGCCATTATTACAGGCTCACTCCGTGACAGCTCCAGCAGTGTGTTGAATACACTCCGGTCATGCGCAGTGAGTGATGGGCTGAGTCAGTGCAGGTGGGAAGGGTTGATAGACAGGTATCCATAGTTGTGCATGTGTGTGTGTCGGCAGGCTATATAATGGCAACCGGACATCTTCTCCCCACATTTCCACAGCCATCATGGACCTGAAAGTGACGTTTGTGGTTATCTGTCTGTGTGCTTTGGCCATCACCTCTACTGCAGGTAACTATCATGATTCATTCTCATGTTAAAACCAAGAAAAATGCATTGGGTTTTATCTGAAGATGAGTTATGTACCTTCTTTTAAATACATGTACATTTGGATATTTCTTGGGGGGAGAACAGTTGAGTATGCCTGTTCATATGAATCTATAAAGTTTAAAGAAGTGTGTGCATGTGTTGTAGGGAAAGCAGAGGATCTCATTCCTTTTGTGGTTGCTCTTGTATCTGTTTATTGATTTAATCCAGCTGCTTTGTATTTTTTTTTTCAAACTGAAATTAGAGGGATTGTGTCAAACATGTTCCAGCATGTGACGGGTCTGATTGATTTAACTGGCAGTTTTCTGTCATCCTGCTGTCTCTGTTGCACAATACAAAAAACATCAGTCCTCTTCAGTTCAGCAGTACCCAGCATAGATGTTCAACTCTAGATATTTTTCCTCCCATTTTATCTGTTATTAATGTATCAAATAAGAAGTCAAAATCAAGTCCCAAATAGTTTACTGGGCCCTTGAGGAAAATGTGCCAACTGAAGATGTAATAATGGGAACATTTCCCAGAAAAAAAAAAAAAGTTTATTGGGAGATTTAGATTAGATAAAAACCTCAGGCTATTACAGTCTTCTTCTTGTCTATCCCTATATTCTGTTTTATTTTTGCATTTTTATGTTTCCAATATTGTTAACATGGATCTTTTCTCCCACATTGCAGGCATCCCAAAATGCTGCATCACAACTAAAACGTTCATCCCTGTGCGCCTGCTGCGGAAGGTTCAAAGATACGATGTGCAGAAGGACAGCGGCGCCTGTGACATCGCTGCGCTGATGTGAGTGATGAAGTTAGAAATGCTTCATTTTCTTAGTAAACTGGCCATTACAATGACATTAACTTCTAGGCATAAAGTTAAATTATGGTTCCATATCAAGTATGAATAGTATTTCTTGCTGGTCATTAAAAACTAAAACATTACTTTCTTTCCGTGTTGGTCCACAGATTGCATGTTAAAGGCATGAGCAGGCCGGTTTGTGCTGACCCCCAGATGTTGGACCGCGTGAAATGGCTTTCGAAGAAGATAAAGCCGAACAAGCACAGAACACAATGAAGAGCTGTGCGATGAATATATTTCACAAACATTGTGTGTATCTTGTGTTTCTACAGCTGGTGTTTCAGGAGCTTGTGTCATACAGAAGCCCTTATTATTGTTTCTTTTGTTTTTCGCTGATGATGCAAAATATCAGATCAACTTGTGAAAAGGAGTGACTTGTTACCAGATTTATATAGTGGTGAAAAGTACAGTTTGTGGGTGCTTGTATTGTTCCATTCTATACCCCTTTATACCTTTACTCCACAGTATTTCACAGGGAAATATACTTTATTACAGCTGTTGTTTGGATGTTTCACGATAAGGTTTCAATTAAAAACACCTGATCGTTTATGAAAATATGATGTGTCTCAGATTAAAGTAGACAAGGGAGCACTCAAATCAGATCCACCTGGACTGTTGGACATTAAAGTGCTGCTTACATGTTGGATATTGTGAGCATTGTTTTATTGTGGTATTCGTAAATGGTGTGAACACTTCTTCCACCTTTGCATTAATGCAAAAACGACAAAATAAAATCTCTGTAAAACTTCATTTATGGGTTGTTTTTTTTCATCCATGTCATTTTTAATGTCTGCCTCTTAATTTAGTAGAGGTGATGATTGTTCAGCGTGGCACTGGGCATCAGAGGAGAAGTATGAATATCACGTCAATACTTTTAAGTTTAATTTGTATTTGGTGAAAATGTTTCACATTTGCCAAGTGTTAGTTCTTTGTCATGACAGAGGACTGAAGTATACACATGATATTTTATATGTCTGAGGAATCCATAAATGTTACTTCAGATCTTTATAGACATGAAAGCGAGATTGATGGGAATCTTTCTTGTTCAGTCTTGTCTTGTCCTCTGTTGATGAAAACCCTGACCCGACTCCCTCATCTGTCATGACTAATCCCACAAAAGAGGAGCTGTTGCTCACGGCAAAGCCTGTAAAACCCTCAGGAAAGATGATTTATTTGGTTTCATTCCACAGTGAGCTATCATCTTAAAAATCAGTGGCAGAGAAGTCCAAGTACCGCACTTAAATGCATTTCGAGCAGACATCTTTTACAGAACGCAAACATTTGTCATCTCGAACCTTCTTTGACGTAGTTTGAGTTTTGATCTTTCGCCCAATTGAGGTTGTAAAAATCGTCAACATTTTCTTACTCAAAGTTTTCAAATCAGTACTTTTTTATCCTTAGATAAAATTTTGTAAAAGTTAACCTTGGTGTTGTGAGGATGGATACCTCGGTGTTCCATTTTTAAGTGTTTGCTGCATATAAAACTTAAAAAAATGTGTTGATGGAAAAAAAAAATTCACAAAAAAATCAACTTTCTCTTGAGCGTGCCTTTAGAAAAATCATATGTCCTGTGTTGTAGAGCATCAAAAACAGACACTTATATCACCCAAGACTCAAATAAATGCATTATACTATTAACAAACCCGTTTTTTAGTATCCTGCTGCATGTATTAAGTGACAGTGAGAAAATAAACTTTGCTCAGGCTGAGGTTGTGCACTGATACAGACAAAAGGAACTCTGGCCTCAGGCTGTCTGACGTTGCTGTAGCACTGTGTAGTATTCCAGGTTTCATTCACGAGTTATCATTAGTCAGATGTGTTGGATTTTTGTCTTAATCCCCACTGTGTCCTTGTATGTAATCATGGATTTTGGTGACATCTTATCACAATCCAGAAGCGGCAATGTGAAATTACAGTAAGACCGAGACATACAGTGATACACCAGTTCATTACTTACTACGGTTCACTTACAGTCACAGCCGGGTTAAAGCCTGGGTAGGCTTAGGATGAAATGTAGCTACATGTCGAAAAATCTTGAAATGGAACACTGGAATCACATTTGGTGAAGAAACAAATATTGTGTTAGTTTGCTGGTATGACACAAAGCATTTACTTTGAAATCCATAGCATTTCCACACCTACGGCCATGGTGACAGACAGGCCAACACGTCATCGTACCTGAAGGATTCAACAGGCTGATTGTCTGTGACTCCCGAAACAACGTGAGCATCTTCACCTCACGCTTGCAGTTTGGGAAGCCTTAGGCAACAGAACTACTTTGTTAGGTCTGGGAAAATATTGAGGTTTGGGCTAAATTAACTACATTTTATTATGCAACATTACTTACTGACATACAAATATTACGTACATTACTGAAGTTACCTTGTGGCGAATGTGGCGTCATATAACTCCATTGGCAGGTCAAAATTAGTTATGGTTGACTTTTGGTTGGTGTTTGTGTTAACTCAACATCTGTCCTGTCCGCCTCTCGAAGCAGAGATTGTTGCACTTATTGCCACGTCACCCGACTTCCTCCTTTGCTGCTGTGATAAACGCTACAGCCACCAGAGTCCGGCAGCCTGACAAGAAGTGTACATGTGGGTCAGGGTGGACTGTGGCAGGATTAGGATTTTGGTTAAATGCATTCAAACTAAATTAATATGAAAACAAGTTACTGAGTTGAGTTACTGAGTCTTCCTCAAGCCCTTCCTGTGAGGATATTAAAGATTTACCCGATTATTCCAATAATTAAAGTTCACCACAGTCAACCTGTTTCAAGTGTTTCTTATCACAATCCACAATAACATCTCATTGCCCATCCCTGAGTCAGGCATCAGGCAGTTTTGATTTCTAAAAAAATAATTAATGTTTTAGTTTCGACAGAACACCACCTCCAGCACATCTCTAGCAATCTGAGTCACCTGTGCTCATAAAATCAAGAATTAGCACTTTCTCATATGTGACTACTCGAGTCAGAGCAGGTTTCTCCAGTCAATGAGCCTTTAATGTGTGTTTGCAGCATCCTACGCAATCCACCTTGTCAGAGGCCTGAAGTCAAATCTGAACAGTAAAAATGTCAATCAGGCTCCATGATGTCAGCAAGTTGCCATAACTCATGAGAACATGTCACAGCTGCGCAATATGGAACTCCTGTTGACACTTTCATATGATCATTATTCATCAGTAATTTCACTGTCAGCCAGGGGTGCTTGGCTGTGGCTCATGTTGTCTCAACGGGCAATGCGTTGAAATGCCGATCAAAGACATATCATCGTAGTCAGAAAAAGAACAAATTATTATTTACAACTTTAATGTAAATTGAAAATGGATAGCCTTAAGTGTTCCGGAATAGAGAGCAGGCTTTCACCGACAATGAATCCACTGAAAGATCTTGTGGTTATCTGTCACCTCATCAGCTCAAGAGGTTTTTCTTTCAACTGTGAAGACTCCACAGGTCTGATGTAATAGCGCCCTCTAGTGGAGGACTGATCAGAGTCAGCTTTACTGGCCAGTGTGTGCACTGAAACACAAATCCCACATACTTTACAGGAAGGTAGAAATACCTCATACACTTCATATTAGAGTACAAACATTAACAGGTTGCCTATTGACATTCATATTGGCAGTGCACTGACTCTATTAGTTAACTTAGAGCACTTATTTATGCCTTATTGTCTTCGACCATATTCTGCTTCTACAGGCCGTTAACTAAGAGTTGTCCTTCAAATACCTCCTTATTACTTCTTATTGATAACAAGGCAGGAAACTGTTATACATAGAGAACGATCTTACATGTTTTGCTCATTACAGGCCTTCATCCTTAACAATGATGAAATAAAAATCTTCTCTGTATGTTTTTTCTCTTGTCTTTATTTGAATGTTTGGTATTTTTTAAAGTAGCAGAGAGTAATCAGGTGACATTACTTCATGTTGTGACAGGTTAGATTAGTAGTAATCCTCCCAGTCTGCATATATGCCACTAATCTGCATGTCAATAAGCAACAGGTTAATGATGAATCGGTGTTCGCTTGTGTAAGGTGAAACCAGAAATACAGCCATCAATCAGCTCCTGACTACTGTGGCAAAGTAGCACCACGTTCTGTATGAAGTACTTCCTCCTTACATAGTTTCACTCAGGAAACTGGCTTCAAAATAACACACGATCCTACTCACTTTGTTCGATCTTATCTTCACCTTCAGATGACTTTGCTACAACGCTTGACTCTATAAATACCTCGAGATAGTGAGGGATAATAGTAAAGTAGCTGCTATTTATAAGATGTATACAGGAGATATGCACATTTGCATAGAAATGTGGGTGTGCTTCCTTAAAATGAAGAAGTTTGTCCTCCAAAAGGCAGATCTATAGTTGCAACATACAGAGAGTTACTGTTTACTGAAGCGTGATGACCACTTGTAGCCTAACAATGTTTAACTTGGGATAACAACCAGGCAGTTCTTCAGTCTACAGTGAAGCAGAAATGGGCTGCGCGTTGTCGTAAAAGGAGTAAAACGTCTACTTAAAGAAGCTCTGTAGAGTTTCACTGTAAACACGCTTTCTGTTTTCATCCAAAACACAACATTTGTCTCCCACAGGCCCGACGAATGTGATGAGTGTAGGGAGAGCGCTTGAAAGGTGTAACTAGACTCTATGCAATATTTACCTCCAAAATGTAGTAGAGCAGAAGTATGAAGTAACAGAAAATGAAAAAAAAAAACACTAATGTAAAATTTACTCAAAACTGTAGGTAAAGAGTATGTTTTACAAGTCTCAAGTCACAGGGATCACTACTTCATATGTGAAAGTATGAAGTCTTTTGTGGCTCTGAGAAGCTGCATGTAATCTGGTAAACTGCCTCCAGTGATGGTGGTAATGTTGCATTGTGGGTAATGTAGGTGCAAGGCCTTGATTTGTAAGTCAGAGGATCGAGTATTGAACTCCAGCAACACTGTTGGACAGTTTAAAAAGCAAATGATCAAAATGGAACTTGAACCAGAGGGGTTACCCTTTTTTTTCTTTCTGTTAGAAACCTGACACATACATTACCCACAATACAACGTAGGCAAAGCAAGGCAAATTTATTTGTATAGCACACGTCAGACACAAGGCAACTCAAAGTGCTTTACAGGGGCATTAAAAACTACATTAACAGACAATAAAAACAGGTAGGGCGACATCAACAAACATAACATTATAACAAGTTCAGAAACAGTAAAGTGAGCACAAATAGGACAGTGCAGCTCAAAGCCTTGACATTGGTTCAGTGAAAAGGCTGTAGCAAACAGAAAGGTCTTCAGTCTTGATTTGAAAGAGGTGAGAGTTGAAGCAAACCTGCAGTTTTCTGGGAGTTTTGCAACATAACGGAGCACTGCTTTCTCCATGTTTAGCTTTGACTGCCGGGACTGAAAGCAGACCTGTACCTGATGACCTCAGAGGTCTGGATGGTTCATAACATAGCAGCAGATCAGAAATGTATTCTGGCCTAAACCATTCAGTTCCTTATAAAACTACAGCAGGATTGTGAAATCTACTCTTTGACAGACAGGAAGCCAGTGTACGGATCTAAGAACTGGAGTAGAGTGATCCACTTTGTTTGCTTCTTGTTAGCATCAGTGGAGGCAATTAATCAGTTTACAGCTTTACCTGGTGTTACCCCCTTTTAAAGCACTGCACTTGAGTAAATGTACTTAGTTACATGCCATCACTGAAACTGAATGATCAGTCATCAGAAATAGTTTTAAATGACACATGATCGTATGTGGTCATTGAATCATTGCAAACTGGAATATCAGTATAAGTCATATTAACATATAGGTTTAATTTAAACAAATAATAATAATAAATTGATTTGTTATAATCAGAATCAGAATCAGAAATACTTAGTTAGAGCTGCTCCAAATCAAAAGTCTTAGAAAAGACCAAAGACTATTAAAAAATTATATAGCCTAAGCAAGAACAATAGAAATAGAATAAAAATGTAAGAAATGTACATTCTACTAGAAATATATCTATACACAGTGTCATAATACAAATTATAAAGTAACTTTAATTATAAATAAAGTTACTTTTTCAAATAGATATTTAAAATGAAACAGAGAATGAATGTGGAAAAGTACACTTTGCCTCAATTGTCATGAGCAAATATATTACACTAAATAAATAAATAAATAAAATTATAAACGAATTAATTGTAAAATAATTAAAGTTTAAAGAAACATCTTCTAAAGTTTTTTTTTTATATATAAGCATAAAAAAAGAAAAGAAAGTATCCCAGTGTTGATGTCATGTGACTTCCTGTAAACGAATGACAATTGTGGTTGAGGTCCGCCCACTCTGTGTGCAGCTCGAGCCTCATCGAGAGATTTCACCGAAAACCAGGAACTGCCCCGCCTCAGAGGAACATCTCGCAAAAACTCCGGCAGGTGCTTTGAAGTGCCTCAACATGTCCGCCAAAGTGTGTCCGGAGCCGGCTGAGCACTCCGGGCACCTCCGCTTCCTCTCCGCTGTGTTTTACGCCGGCAGCTCGTTTCTTATCACGGTGGTGAACAAAACCGTGCTGACGGGCTTCAGGTACGTTGTGGCGCTGTCAGACAGAGCGGGTCTCTTAGTGGGGTCAGTGGAGAAGAAGCTCACACACGTAGAAAGAAGACAGTATGGAGTCTCAGTCTGCTGCTGTTTATGTTGTGGTTCTGTGCAGGTTCCCCTCCTACATGTGTCTGGGCATCGGCCAGGTGAGTTGTCCAGGTGTGAGTTTGTATCCCCCATCGCTCTCTCTCTCTCTCTCTCTCTCTCTCTCTCTCTCTCTCTCTCTCTCTCTCTCTCTCTCTCTCTCTCTCTCTCTCTCTCTCTCTCTCACACACACACACACACACACACACACACACTTTCACTGTCACTTTGGTCCTGTCAGATGATCACCACTCTCGTTGTCCTTTACGCTGCCAAACTGAGCAAAACAGTCCAGTTTCAAGACTTTGACCGGAGCATTTTCCTAAAAGTAAGCATCACTCACGTTTCAGATCACATTTAATATCCTTTGACCGTTATAGTGTTTCTAGCCCTTTTTTATGTTCTTGCCAGATTTTCCCTCTTCCTTTGCTGTATGTTGGGAACCATATAACAGGACTGGCCAGCACCAAAAAACTCAGGTATCACCGGTTCATCTCATACAATGAAGCAGATTCTGTCCTGAGGGAATTGCAGCGCTCATTCGTGTTGTCTTTTACAGTTTACCCATGTTCACAGTATTACGGAAATTCACCATATTGATGACAATGATCCTTGAAGTATACATACTTAGGTAAGACATATGTTGGGATCTTCTTTTTGTGTCATGTGGCTCTCTTCAATGGGGAGATTTATTACACGTTTACCAGTTGAACTAAACGAGACAAGAGCTTTTGGCTTCGATCTAAACAGTCTGTGTTCCTTTTTCACCCCAGAAAAACATTTCCAAAACGCCTTGTGTACAGTGTTGTGACCATAGTCCTCGGCGCCATGGTGGCTGCAAGGTATAAATATGTTTATTTAATTCATTTCATTGCAATTGTGGGAGCACCTTCTATGAATCCCATGCATATAATGCATTATGAACATACTTACAATGCATGTTCATGCACATACAGTGCTATATATTCATTGTTATAAGCACTTGTGGATATTTGTAATGTTTTCTAATAATATCTCTAAGTCATTATTACACCAATGTTTATAAAGCAGTCAAAATATTAGTGTATTGGATTACTGTAGTGTTAAATCAGAGTTATATGTATTATATGTTATACGGTTCAATGTGCTTTCACATTGTGCTATTACAATGTGTTATAAAGTAATGAATGTATATTACAACTAGGAGGATTACAATTAAGAAGACTTTTAGTCATCATAGAGTACTTTATAATGTGTTATGATTATTGTTGCAAAGCATTCTTAATATTTATGATTGCTAACAGCATCATATATATACGTTCATAATGCATCATGGACACTGGTAGTGACTACACAGTAGTAGTGACTATATTGCTTATGAAGTTGAACCAAGAGCAGACAGAACACCTGTGCTTTCCCTCCATCTTTCCCCTTTCCCCTAGTTCTGACCTGGCCTTCGACGTGGAGGGATACACTTTCATCCTGCTCAACGATGCCTTCACTGCCGCCAGCAATGTGTACACCAAGAAGAACCTCGGCATCGAGGTAACATTACCTTCACATTCTGTACAAACAGAAGGGATTAGAGCTGTGTTTTACGGCAGTTTCATGGCAGCTCACTTGTCTGTGTGGGTGTGATTACCTGCAGTATGAAGTGCCTCAAGATAAGATACATATAAAGATTGTATTTCAGAGTTAAACCTGTTTTTCCTGGTCCCAAATTTTTTGCGAGAGAGCAACGACCAGACGTTAACTAACAGCTTAAGTATACTAATATTCTAATTATGCTTTCGATCATTATCATGTCACGTGTAAACAGAGATGGAGGATTTAGTTTTGTGTGTTTAAACTTTAAGTAAATAGGACTTTGAACACGCACATCGTTTTCGTGGTAGCGCATGCACACTATACATTAAACAGCAAACTCTAATAGGACGATGGCTGCGTTCACTTTCTGAAGCACTTATTTTAAAATCCCCACCTTTGTATTCTGACAGCTGTTGTTTATAGAAGTAGATGTCTCAAGAGTTAGCATGCAGTCATTTTATCAGGTTTTGTGTTTGTTACATCTCCACAAATTATCTGTGTCTGTTAAATGTTGGTCACAATGTATCTTACATTTTCCTCTTTGTTTTCTTCTAAAGGGCCTCGGAAAATACGGTGTCTTATTTTACAATGCACTAATCATCATCGTCCCCACTGTCTTGGCAAGTGCATATACCGGAGATTTACACAAGGTACTTGCAGGATACGTAAGAATGTTTTATCTTTCGGTAGTATGATTCCCCTTTTCCCAACCACCTTGTATGTTTTGACCCACAGGCAGCTGCATTTGAGGACTGGGTCGAAGCTACATTTATCGTTTGTTTCCTCATGTCGTGCTTCATGGGGTACGTCACTGTAATTCAGTTCACACTGTTCAGTTTAGCAACTCAAAAATCCTTTATTTTCCTCAGTGTTTCAATACTCTTTTTCAGATTTGTGCTGATGTATTCCATAGTTCTGTGCAGCTATTATAACTCAGCACTTACTACTACAGTAGTGGGTGCAATAAAGGTAAGAGCTCGCTGATAAGAAATACTAATTTTAGATTAGAGAGCGCACACTACTTAAAGGTCTAGCCTGCTCGTGGGTCTGGATTTAACATCAGATGGCATGCGATAAACAATCAAATACACTGCAATAAAACACTGCATTTTCAAACAATTATGTATTGTATTATGATGTATTTTCTATTTGTCCAGTTTCCACTAACACGCTGTATTAAACTTGTCTTAAGAATGTTGCAGTAGCCTATATTGGCATCTTTGTGGGTGGAGACTACCTGTTCTCTTGGACCAACTTCCTGGGCCTCAGCATTTGGTAAGAATATATTCTGGGATTATTGTTTTTTTTTCTACTGTTCATATCATAATTTCATAACATGTCAGTATGAACCGTGCCCGGCGACAACTGGGAATTGTTAGATGATCTAGCCACAATGTTTCTTCATACATTCATTTTCAGTTTGTGGGAAAGCTACTCAGAAAACCAAAGTCTTATAAAAAGTGCCCAACTGTTCACATAAACAAAAAAAAATTAAATACACCACTACTTGTGGGAAAGTACAAAGAAGGTCAGCTCTGAATTACACAAAATAAGCAATCATTCATCTCTGAATTCCCCAATAGATACAACCAGAATTGATAAAAAAGTTGGGACACTTTGTAAAACATGAATAGGAGTGAGATCATTTGCTAATACTTTTCAACACATACCAGTATTGAACACAATACAAGTAGACAGCATCCAGACTTTTTTGGAATCAAGCTTGTAACACTTCAGTGATTCTATCTTGTGCTTTGCAGTATGTCCGGCGGACTGGCATACTCATATCTCACCTTTAACACTAAAGCATTGACAAGAATCACTGAAGCGCCGGAGCTGAAGATTGCCATTACAGAAGACTCAACAGTGAAGTACTGACTAAACGGATGCTATTTTAGCATTCACCACTTGGTGGCATTATTCTGCTTCATATTGGAGCATTGTATTGCTTCTACACTAGTATTTTTCATTTAAAATAAATGAAATGTTTTTTCCTGGATGCATTTCTGACACTTTCTCTATTTTTTTTTTATTGCTAAATCAAGACAAGAGGCACATGTATAAAGTCTGGGTCAGGTTCAGTGAATGTTTATTGAAGACCAGTAATTATATAACAGTGTGGACAGTCTGTCAGAGAAATCTTACTTTTGAAATGTGTAACATAATGTCTATCAAGCAAGCACTACATATGTCACAAACATGAAAACTGTTGGGAGGATTGTTAGCAGGAAAAACTGAAACTAGGTATTCATAGCTCTCCACAAATTGTGCACACTCAACATTCTAACAAACATAATGTGTATATATTAAATGCCATACTTTCTTCTCGAACCACAAAATAGACTAAGGGTTAGAAAACGCTTCAAAATATACTATAATTGGGTACAATAAATCATTTGGTGTTTTGATTATCAACAAATCTGAACTTCCAGTTTCACCGAAAACTCCACATGGGTAATTTGTAAATAAGAGGCAGATTCAAACTTCTCAGCTAGAGTGATAGACAGGTTGTCGGATCAGACTTCCCCGAGACAACCGGAGGCAGGGCAGTAATGAGAGGCTTTCTACAGTGTTGAAGAACGTAGTGTTGTTATTTTATAAAAGGAGAAAAAAATCAAAATCAAAATCAAACAACCAGCACTACACAAATCAGTTTATAATAACACAGGTGCCATTTTCTTGGTCATCTACAACAAATTTAATCTTCAGCACATTGCAAGCTTAATCCAAGACTCAACAAGGGTTCTATAAGTGCTTAAATCGAAGTAAGTGGGATATTTAAATTTATATTCTAAAATGGATAAATTGTTTCTCAAAACTTGATGCCAGAATATTTATCTGCACACAAAATGATTCCAGGGCTCTCAGATAGTTGAACATAATGTTAATTAGAAAACAAAACAAAACAAAAAAAAAACGGTAAAATAAATATCGCATAATTTAACCCTTTTAAGTGAGATGCTGCACCACACACTACTATGATGCTATGCCCGTATCGTAACTGGTCGGCCAGCTTTTAATATAAAAGGTGACGGACATCGTTCATTGAAAAAAAAAATCTCCCGTCTAGTTGGAAAACAACTTTATACCTGCATGTTGTAAACACGTTCCTTGTATCTGTGATGAAAAACAGCTGTTAAAATTGAAATATGGCATGTCCTAAAAAGTACTCTGGAGCTTTTTAAGTATTAGTTGTAATGTTTAGTTGTATACTTAAATCCAGATGGCAGTATAGTCAATTGAATTTGACCTTTCCTGCATGTCTCTAGTAATGTCATGTGGATATAATTGTGTATAAATAATGAGAAAAGCTGTCAAAGTTTGGATTTTTTTGAAGGCTTGTGCCTCACCAGACCTCTGGATTAGGCTTGCAATGATCACCTCTCATTCGCATATAAAAACAATGTTGCATGCCGGACTGATCCAGCTCCCTTGACTTGTTTTCGACTCCTTTACAACCTATTCACACTTCTCTGAGCGTGCTTTTCTCAGTCCATTTCAACCACCACTGCTGTCGTCAGTGGCAGCGAAATACTGTGCTTGCAATGCTGGAGATGAAACCTTGGGAGCATGATGAGAGGCCATCAGACAGCTGGAATGCAGCCTCCCGTGTTTGACCACACCCTGTATCGTTCTGTCCATCTGAGCTTAATCCATATATACATCAATCATACACACTCTGTGACACTCACAGCATACTTTAAAAAAAACTCGTTACCATCAAAGTGCAAACAAAACAAATTACAACATAACTCTTTCTTTGCCTTCAGAAGACGTGAGAAAGAAAGACATTCTTCATATTGTCAAATCTACAATTATAGCAGCCTAAAAAGGATAAAATGGAAGCTGAATAAGGTGCTTTAGCTTGTGCCTTCCTGGTGCTGTGGGGGGTGGGTGGGGGGATAGATGATGTTTGTGCTCAACACTGATCTCAGGCCAATTCAGCTCTCTCTCAAAGTCTGGCTTTACAACTTGATAGAATAAACTAAACTAGTCATTGATCTGCATTTAACAACACTCTAGCTACAGCACATACTGCAGGAAGGCGATTTTGGGAATGGAGGTACGAGGAGCAGGGAGTGGGAATCCGGGGATCGGGAAGTAGGTGGGTGTTCAGGCGGACAGGTTGTTGGCCAGCTCGATGAGCGCCAGAGCGCCATGGAGACGCTCCCGTTGCTCCTGGAGGCGGCGCTTGGCGGCACCTCCGCTCTGGCTGCCCTTCTCCTCCTCCATGGCCTCTTCCTCTTCTCCGTTTTCTTCATCAGACTGGAGAAACTCCATTGGATCCTGCTGCTCCTGGTCCTCTGCCCTCGCCTTGCCCTGTTGCTTCACCTTCGTGGTTGTAGGGGCACGCTGCTCGCGGGTTTGCCAGTACCTGCAAGGACAGAGAAGAGTAGAATACATTAGAGAAATTCACACTAAATGCACAACACAGGTTTTGAGGCAAAACTGTGGCTCCTTATGCAAAACAGGCAATTTCAGCTCTAGTGTGGAATCCTGTGTGTTCACTTACTTTGCCAGCCACTCTGCTACAGCCTTGTTATCCACAGACTGGGCCTTCCCCAGGCCCTCCTTTGGTTCCTCTCTCTTCAGGCGGGAGAAAGGATGCTTGGGACAGTGACGATTGGCATGTGTGAACCGATTGCCACATCCTAAAGAGGAAGCAACAGGTATAAATAAATTCTGTGAACCATTAAAGGTCACATTCATCCAATGACTTCTTGTGGTTTACTTGTGCTAAGAAAGGACAGTATGACTAGTGGATCAATCTTATTCAGCTTTGACATTTATATTATAACAAACAGTCAGAGTTGTGTTTATCGGGTACTTTCCGAAAGTCTCAAGCCAGTTAAAAGCTCCAGTCGGTCACACAAACTGAGACCAATTTCATGCCACTGGGAAAGTACCCAGAGTACCTCAAAATGAAAGCTAACAATACTTGTTGTTTTTAAAACCTGATCAACATCACTTTCATGAGACTCTGTTCATCTTAACAGTATGGTCTTTTTCTAAAACCCCACCTTTCTCAGAGCAGACAAAGGGTTTCTCCCCAGTGTGCAGCCGCTGGTGCGTCTTCAGCTGACCACTCTGGACAAACGCTTTCCCACAATTCGGGTAGTCACACAGATAAGGCCTCTCTCCTGAGGAAATGAGGGATTGACATGGTGTTACTCATATAGTACATTACTTTTAAACATATACTGTCAAGACCGAAATAAGGAGGTCAATTATGCTTTTGAAGATGCACATAGTTGTACCTCTCCCTGTTGACATTACCTTGTCTACTTCTTAAAGGCAGAGAAAATTGCATTATGGACTCACAGTGTGTCCACCCATGTCAAGGTAAGTATCTTTTAAACCATAAGCTGATTCGTCACTGAATTGTAAAACAATTACCAAACCTGCCTCCGTGAGCCTCTCACCTGTGTGTGTCCTCTTATGAGCCTGAAGAGACTTCTCTCTGGGAAACACTCGGTTGCAGATGTTACAGCGAATGCGGCTGGACGAAGTCTCCCCTTCGCTTATGAGCTCCCGGACGGTGTCAGCCCGAGGACGCCCTCTGCGGATACCATCCTGAACACAGATTAATTTACATTAGCAACAGACACAGGACAAAGACAATAACTTATCTACATACTGAGCAGCAGCCACATTTGGCAGACAGAGCACAACATTTTAATATGTTAATGGTGAATATAAATAGAGAATGTATACACAAGCAACCAGCACTTCATGTAAATATACTTTTCAACTCATATTGATTTGTTATTATAGAGCAATAATCAATATGGTCTGTGTTTCATTCATACAATGCAACATGATACCAAGCATCACATCCTAAGCTGAGCTCACGTGTCACATTGTAGCAGGACGCACGTTCGTCCATCATAATTCATTCACATCCGGTTACACTTTTGGCGCGCGACGCGACGTCATGTATGAGCAGCTGCTCCAGAACCAGGAAGTAACTCGGGTTTAAAATCCACCATGTCACACCCTAATGCGCGGGCGTTTTTTTTAAATGACTCTCCATCTTGGCCATATTCAGGCCAACTCCACACACAAAGTCGCCTTTTTAAAATAGCAACAATACGAGAAATCACTAGTTTACATGTAGGCTTGTGTTAATGTTCTCAAAAGTCTCACTTTGTGATAGTTTGTGTCTTTAAAAAGATGTTAACAGTCTGTCGCATCACGTGCACTCTTCTTCTTCTCCAAGCTCGTGCTCCTACAAGTCCTTAAAGATGATTTAAAAAAAAAAAAACTAAGTGTTGTTATAACTTATACATGTTCTGTTGTTTGTGTATTACTGCGTTGTCAACATCTTCTAAATGTACATGAGTTAACTCGAGTTAACCTACAGCTCAGTCTGTGCAGCGACATGTGTCAAACACGCCGGATAAGATTAAAAATAAATAAATAAAAGTAAACCTACCCTGATCTGCTCAGGCGTCGGAGATGTCTCCGCGTCCGTCGCCGTCTGGGTCCCGGTGGGCGACGAGGCTCCGCTCACTGAGCCCGGGCTCAGAGTCACATTGTGGGCGTTCTCACCCCACTTCCACGGGTAGACCATGAAGTCGCTGAAGCCGGGGCTCGTCGGTGTCAGGGCCTCCGCTTTCCGGGGTTTTATCGGGGTGGTCTTGATGACGGACACCAGAACTCTCTTCGGGGAGTCGTTGCAGAAAATAACGTGCGGGTGCTTGTTGTCCGCCATTGTACAGGGCGGGTGTCAATACTCCGCAGAAGCAAGCAAAAAATAAAAATAAAAACTGTAAACGTTAAAACTCTAACTGATAAAAGAAGAAAAGAAAAAAAAGTTATAACCAGTGCGCCGTTCAGTCTGGAGTGAATATGTCCTTCATTTCCTAAGGGGAGCAAGGGAAAAAAGTCTCGGATCCGTTTGTTCGCTACCAAGTATCCACCGCAGATACAGTGAGATATGAAGGTGATGATAAGTTTCCCTCTTGCCGCAGCAGGCCGTCAGAACTGACCTGTGTGCGCCCACAGGAACGTTGTCCCGCGTTGCAAAATCGCGCCCGAGACGTTCAGTAGCCAATCAGCTGCGGGGATCCGCTCCTACGTGCCACACGTGACCAATCATAGCACGGCATAGATCCCGCCGGCCAATAGGGAGAAAAGAGAACGCTCTGTGCGGAAACGGTTGGTGGATACGTTTCTATCCAATCTGATTTAAACACTTGACGCGCGCCCTCACGTCACATCTAGATTGGCCAATGAGGACGATCGCAGCGCAAGCTCGGCCACGACGCAGCCAATGGGAGTGAAGGGCGGTTAATTTTACATTGTGGGAGAGCAGATGGCTCTTTCCCGCGCTGAGATGTCTGTTTATGTTATTACACTTTAGGTCAATTTAAAGGGAAAAGAAACGGTGGCTCACAGGCGCCAAAGTTACGTAATCATCTAAGGGGCGGAAGTGCTTGAACAAAGGGTGTACTGTGTGAGAGGAGAAGAAATATAAACCAACAGTTACTTGAAATGTAGTTTGTACAAATTAGGAAATAAAAACACTATTTTACACTCCTCCTTTCAAGGAAACAAACCTTAAGCATGTTTTACAAAAGGTTTGGCATACTTACATGTTGTATTTCTACACAAATATAAAGGAGTTAGAAATGAAAACGTCAACATTTGATTTTTATGATAAAATCAGCTGTAACTTCTGACCATATATCAACTAAAATAGAGTGTCCAGTGAGTTATTTTGATCACTGTGGTGCAACAAAAGCCACTGCTGTCAGCCTGTCTGTCTGTCTGTCTGTGTCTCTCACATCATTGTTACTCTAAAGAGCTAATCTAAATGTATCTTACTGCACTGTACAATGTTTCCTTAAAAGGTCACTGAAAAGGTCTAGTGTGCTGGAAGGAGAAATGATTTACTGTCACATGCACAATATGCACATGGTTTTACACTCTGCACTCCTCAATTTAATACTGATACTATTTTCCATTAATAACAATCTTTGATTTACATTTTGAATATCATACATTGTCTTGTAGTGAGCATATTTGGGTTTGTGCAACTGACTCTGCTGAAAGCCCATACACAATAGTCTTTGTTATACTATCTTACATTCATTGATATAAATTTTAATGGACTCCCACAAATGTACCTTGCACGTTGTGACCAAAGGTTGACACCACTGGATTTCTACTTTCCACTGTGAGCACTAGATGGAGACAGGTTTTATTATGTAGAATATATCCTGACTCATCCTGCTAGTGAGAGCTTGTAACGTCCCTGAGTGAGAATGACACAGCTTAATTGAGGTTTCTTTATCTAGTTTTAAAAAGGCCTACATGGATCTGAGTTTAACACATCATGTCCATTCATGAGGTTATTTAATAAATATCTAGTTTGGTGGTTATTTATCTAATGATTCATGAAGGGAAATAAGGTTTGTCTGAACAGCATGCAGTTCTTGAATAGTTTGGGAGTTTGCAAAGATATATACATCTTACTGCAACCTGTACATATGCAAATTGCCTATGAAAAGGGTTGTACAAAGTAGCTGAAAGTCATACTTGATTGAAAGTATAGAAATCATGTTAAAATTGAACTTTTGATAAAAGAGAAAATCCCCAAATTGAAGGGTACTGTAATAAAATAGAGACATACAGACATTAGTACAGTTAGCTAAAAACTAGGACTAACCTAGCTAGGTACCAACATCAGGTAGCTAATATAACTAGCAAAGTGGCCTTCCGGTAACCTAGTAGCTATAGGACACAGAACCACTGAGGAAACTGCCTAGCTAGCCAGAAAGCTAAAGGTGTTTCACGTTGCTCTGTGCCAAAACTGAGGTTAAGCTTTTATCAGCTTTTATTAGTATAAAATCACCATAAGTACCCAAAATGTTAGCCAACTAGCTATTTATGTAAGCTATCTACAGATGCAGACGAAGCAGATGCCTTTTAACAGTATAATATGTATTAATAGTTGTGTTATTTATTAATTAGTGGTCAGGTAAAATAACATTTCCAGATCTCACACAGTTTTAACAAAACTAGCGAGCTAAGTAGCCTAAATGTGTTGTTACAGCCCCTGAAAAAATCATTGATATCTCAAGTAGAAGCTACTTTAACAGTATACTATCCTCCAGTGGTTGTGTTATTTATGAATAGGGGTGGACATAAAAAAAAACAAAAAAACAACACATTTCTGGATCTAACTCAGTTTTAGATAAACTAGCTAGCTAAGTGGCCCTAAAAGTAACACAAGTAGCTTGCTAACACACAGAACAACTTAACTGCCTGGCTAGTCATGAAGCTCACTCAAGCAATACAACTGTTTTAATCTCTCTGTGTGCTAAAACCAAAGTTAATTATCAGCTTTTACTGCCAAACATAAGTAATGTACCATAGGTACCCAAAATGTTAACTAACTAGCTATTTATTGAAGCTACTTACATTATATAGCTATATACATAGCATTATCTAATCTAACAGGTATGTTGTTTATTCATTAAGGCAACATAAAATATTTCAGCTTTAGCTTGAACTTTGCTGTCCTCACTAATTTAACTTTAAAGTAGAAATGTCTCATGTATCTAGTTTAATATTTGTATATTATATTTATATTTACTTGTAGTTTGATTTATTTATTTATTTTTATGGCAGACCTCAGTCTCTGTGCCACTGTGAACAGCACGACCTGACTAAGCAGAGAATAATCCACCGGCAGTGACAGAGGGACTCGAGCCAAGCGCGCGCACTGAATATTGATCAGCGAGCGGCCTGTTGATGAGCTCGTGGGGGCGGGCTGTCTCCTCTCTCTCCGCACGTGCAAACAGTTTAAAAGTGTCGACGCGCCGTTGAGCTCGTTTGTTGGATGTTTGGGGGCAGCGAGGACTCGTCCGCAGCTCGTTCTCTGTCGTAGCCAGAGGTTTATTTCGCTGTCTTAGTATTTGACAACGATGTGCTCGTGTTGAGGATTTTGAACTCCGCTTTAACTTGTTACCCCCCCAGTCATAAAAAAAAAAAAAAAAAACAGGCCAACATGCTGCCGGACGCCTTCGGCTGCGCGGTGGCGAACAGGTATCTCCTGGACGACGACGCCGACCCGTTCGACTTGATGAGTCAGGTGGAGACGGTGAAGGAGAAGAAGAAGAAAAAGAAGAAGGAGGAAGAGGACAAGAAGAAGCAGAAAAAGCCTGGACATAAGGAATCACAGAAGGACAGGCGCCAACCGCTCGCCTCGGATGGTCAAGACCCGGCTCCAGGTGAGCTCAACAACACCCACCCCTCCCTTCCTTCCTTTGGTTTCCTTTTTGTCTTTTCACACACAACCAGCTCCAAACTATTCTGGCAGCTGCGAGGATTTCTGGATTTGGATGGTGCAGCCAAGAGCGGTGAGTGTGCTCGGGCTTTGTCAGCTGCTGATGGTGCAGGGTCAGCGAGGTTGGTGAGCACATGTGCCTCCTGTCAGGGTGGGGAAGAGGGGTGGTGGTGCATCTGAAGCCAGATGACATTCTGCTAATTTAGCTGAAAATTAACTTAAATGCACACTTCTATTCCTGACATGAGCCATCTAGCAGATATTCTTGCTTTATAGACTAATAAAATGTGGTCCCAGATGAAGTTGTCCTTTTTTTATTGACTAAATGAGAAGGAAAAAAGGTGATGAAAGAATATAAATGTCTGTAATAAATACATATATCACTTCTCCATCTTCTGTTTTAAGCTCGTAAGCAGCAGCAGCAGCCAGTGCGTCCTGGACAGGTGATGGAGGGCGGCGATGGCGAGGAGGCGCAGAGGGGCATGAAGAGGGCTGCCTTCGGGGAGCGCAGGGTCCACCAAGAGGAGCACCCACAGGAGTTCTCCATCTCAAAGTACATGTGTTTTTCTCACACACACGCTGAAGCCAAAAACCCAACTCAGCAGATTTGTTTACCGGAGTCTGCATCATGCTGGGGGCCCAACAAAATGTACATAAATGTAACTCACTTCCTGTCACTTACGGTCCCCAGTCGCAGCCATAGGATTGAAAGCTGCTGTAAAGCGCGGTTGTTGTTTTCGTTAACTTCCTGTCTGTCTTGCAGGAAGCAGTCCGCTCTCTCTTCTCTGTCAACTTAATGCACAACTTTACATTAATAGCATCTAGCAGACACTTTTGTCCAAAACAATTCAAGTAATTCATACATACATTCATACACTGATTCCACTGGCTGCCATGCAAGGTGCTGACCGCACATGCACATCAGGAGCAGTTTGGGGTTCAGTATCTTCCCTGAGGACACTTCAACATGCAGACCAGGGGAATCGAACCAGCAACCTTCCTTTAACCTCCTCCCTCCAGGTGTTTTTCTTGGTTAAGCTGGCAGTAGTGGAAGCGGTCACTGAAAGTGCTGGAATTGGTAGCTGTCCCTGTTTGACCATTAGAGAGAAGACAAGACCGCCTCTTCATGCTGTTCTCTGCCCCTGAAAGTGGGCAGGGATACCAGAAAACTGCTTTGCATTATTACTGCATGAGCAGGGGGAGGAGAGACATGGGATACTGACAAACTACTTTAACAGTGATTACTGTTGGATTATAGAGCTATTTTATACTTATTGTCATGAGACAATAATACGTACAGGAACTTTGACCTTTAATCCGGTTGCTCTGCAGGCCATTCTACAGTGCAGACTCTGACTTCAGGGGCAGAGGGGGGATCAGAGGCAGGAGGGGATTTAGAGGTGGTGGAGCGGGAGGATCCACAAGGAGCTCGGACAACTTCAACCCGAGGGGCAAGAGAGAGTACGATCGACACAATGGAACGTAAGCCTCATTTCTCTTCATCTAGCATATCAGTTTTAAAAGCTTATGCCGTGACTTTTCTCTTGCGTATATTGAAAACTTCTGTAACCTTCATCAGAGGTATCTCCCCTGAGGAGAAGAGAGGAGGCAGAGGGCCCTGGAACTGGGGCTGTGTTGAGGAAACAACAAGGTGAGTGAACTTTGCTTTACAACATGGCAATTGAAACTTGTAAACTTGGCACAATTGTGACGTTTCTATCGTTTTGTTTGTTTGTTTTTCTAAGTGAATTAATGGAGGTGGCAACTGATGCTCCGGTCAAGTCTGAGGAGCCACAAATACCTTCGGAGGAAGAGAATCAGATCCGGTGAGTGACACTCTTTTTAAAAGGAAAAAAAATGTGAAAACTGAATCACAAATGAGGCATTTCAGGCAGAATAGGAGCAGTTTTCTCCCTGTTGGATCAACTTTAGACTTGTAACTTTGCATATTCTGCTGATTTTAAAGGTACAAGGTGAAGCATAATATGGCCTCTTAATATTTTAAGATATGTAAACGGCAAAATATAGTGGACTGACTTAATCTGCCCCCTATTACGTTTTTAGTGCAATGGACGAGGATGGAGAGATGGTGGTCCAGGTTGCCATGGAGATGAGCCTGGACGAGTGGAAGGCCATGCAGGAGACTAGTCGCCCCAAGGTGGAGTTTAATATCCGCAAAGCAGAGGACCAGATTCCTTCTAAAGCCAAGGTCATCCATGAGTCAAAACACCTGGAGGTGAGAACATAAAGACTGTGGAGTCTGTTCACAAGGAAACACTGAGGCCCTGATGACAGTGGTACTGTTGGCCTCATCCTACAGTGATTCATAAGTAACATACCGATGTCTTTTTTTAAGAAAACTTTCTGTGACGTGATGGGCACTTAAATATTTCTGCCTGGATATTTCTGATAAGCTTTCCTCTTTACCAGCATTTTAAGATGGAGACGATGTGTTTTGGTGCAACTGTTTGTCTCCAATCTATTAGAAAATGAAGGGGACTGTAGAGGACATGGACGAGGACGGCCACTTCCTCCGCAAGTCTGTGAACGACATCACCTGCCTTCTGGACATCAATTTTGGGAGCCTTGGACGCCCCAGCCGCGGGGGGCGGGGAAGGGGAGCACGAGGTGGTCCAACTAGTCGCCCAGAGAGAGCTAAACCAATGATGGAGAGGGTAGGTTCTCGACTCTTTGGCCGCCAAGATAACCATTTGGATGACTTGCAGCTCGACAGAAAATAGATGACTTGACTTGGTGTGGAAGTGAAAGGATTTGTGACTTTGCCAGAGGTACCTTTTTATTTAAGACTGACTTGGATCAGTCCAAAAACCATACTATGCTCTCTAAAAGAGCAACTCATATTATATTATCTGACAAACAATGATTCAGCCTTTTGAGTTTTCTATACCATTAAGTGTTTGTGTGCTCTCCCACAGCAGGACGATGAGCTGGCTCCTAACCCAGATGACCCAGAGGACTTCCCGGCACTATCAGCAGGAAGATGACTTAATTGCCTTCTTGAAACTCCTGCAGGGAATAATGGTGGCACTTGACACTTGCTAAGAAAAAAAGAACTGTTTTCATGTTTCTGCTGTTCTTAAGGTTTGGGGTTTTATTGTACTGGATTTAGTTTGTTCTGTTGCACCAATGGCACTGTTCAGCATTTGATTCCTGGAGAATAAATGCAAATTTGCAAATTTATCTTTGATCTGTTATTTATTCTTCTGAAGGTGATGGCTGCAGAGTCACATGACTCCCTAAAATTTTTAATTCACAGGGATGTACATTATTTTGCAGTATAAACTTTCAGCCTGTTCTGAGTGCATGTTCTATAATTTGGCCTAATCTGTGTGCACGAAAGATGGTTCTGCCTTTTAAGACTGTTTGGATGATTTTATGAAAGGTTTTCTGCTGGAAAACCTTTAGGAATGATGGGCCTTTAGGTGAGCCAGTATAAAAATGCTCCATTACCTTGAATTTAAATGATACTTGAGGCAACCATGCCATCACTTTTGAATTTTCTGTTTAAAAGAAAATTTCCACTTCTCAGTCGCAGTTTGGATTTAGGTTAAAGTGGATAAATGCCCGGATTATGATAAAACGGCTTCACTTGTCGTTTCACATAAGATGGGAGCAGCAATTATGACCAAGAATATGTAATCTGAAGTTACAACTGATGTGTATGGAGGATGGGTTTAGAGATACATGCAGTGAAGGCCTCAGATCCAATTTGAACTCTGGATTGCTGTGTGAAAAGATCAAGCCTCTACTAGGGAGTCCTGTTTTTGCATTTGCCACTAATGCAACTGTACCCACCTGACTGAAACAGGACGGTATCTCACTGACTATACATGAAAACAATGTCAGTACTTTAATGAACTTGTAAACATGACATCACACCGACGGCCGTCAGTTTTATAATGTGTTGAATATTGGTGTATTAAAGCACAAGAACAGCCAGAGAAATCATAGAGTACATTTTATTTTAAAAAGTCTGATTCCATGTGCTTCAAGCAAATGTCTTGTGTGGATTATGAACATGAGTTAGACAAAGCCCCGTTAGGACAGCTGACTTATTTCATAGCATGATTCGAACATAGTACAAAATATTTAAAAAATACAAACTGAGTATATCAAATGTTGACATATTTACAGTCTTCAAATACAGTAGCTGAAAAGCTTCACAAGTAAATGACAATAAAAGACAAGCCATATGCTGAGAATGGAGGTACAAATGTGCGCGGTATTGTTTGTTATGATGGAATTCTTTTCCAACGACATCCAGGAGCAGGTTTTTACTCCAAACTCCATCAAACCAAAATGTGAATCCCTCATCTTATAAACACCAGTATATCTGCTGCACAGTGCTCAATTTTGGAGAAAATGTCATGGATTCACACATTCACATGCCAGTCGGATAGTTGCGGGTCCAATCTGATGTTCGCTACTGCATTTTTTTTTTTCAACAAGTAAGAATGACAATGATTAAAACTACCACTTTTGCTTCATGATTTTTTTGAAATTATAAAAAGACCAAAAGTGCCTTATGGGTAAAATAACTTGTAATCAAGCAGTCTATAAATGATTTAACATGTCACATCACGTTGGTTAAAGTTCGTTTCCAACCATTTTCTAAAACTTAAAAATCTATTGAAAGAGTAGTACAGCTGTATAGAAGTAGGATTTCTTGTAAAACCTCTCAGGAGATCCACAGGCTCACCGAAGTAGGGGAGCTCTAGCTTTGGGTATGGAGTGACTATAAAGAGAACAAACAAAAAGTCAGTGTTAGCAGAAGGGCTGATTTTGTTGATTTCCATCAACATGGTTGCACAGAAAGCAAAGAGGAGATAGATACCATAGCCTGGAAAATCGAACTGTTTGCAAGGAGCTGCGAGCTTTATGTCCTCTGGAGATGGTGCGTCTGTTGCACGAAAGAAGTATGAAAGAGAAGGAAAGAGAAAATGTACGTCACAGATTAGCACCAGTAAAGGTGGCAGACAAGGATACAGAGTGGGACAGAGGACAGATTGAGCAGCAGTCCAGAGGAGCTATAGCCAGTCATAGTCTGAAACCCCCCCCTTTCTTAGAAAACATGCAAGGAAAACTATAGCAAGGAGCAGCAGGGAGAGTTTCATTTGGCAACCTGACAGTGGTGCATACGTAAGGTCAGATTTACAGAATGTTAGTCCTGGAAAATGTCAGGCTATATTTACGCATATGTTGTTAGTACAACATCTGATTAAAGAGCTGTGGCTGGGTTGCACCATCGTGGTTTACATTAAGACTACTGATAATCTTTGTCAAATGTTTGACTTGGCAGGAAAGGTCATCTCTCTTCTGTAACAAACCCATAAACAGAAAATAACATTTAGGCATTTAAATTGAGACCTGATCCTTATCCTTCAAGATAAGTCATTTTTCTCCCAGCTGTCTCAAAGACACTCGACTGTAGGCATGCGTAACATTGCAACTGTCGGATCATAATTGTTTGAATTTGATTTAACAAAACAAATGTTGATTATTCCTAACTTACGTATAAGATCTGATTTAAAAGAATTTGTGGAAAAACCACAATTGGATTTTGTTTAAACAGTTAATCCGTGTTGATGCATCCCAGCCTAAGAACATTTAGTGATTATAATACAACCACTGTCTTGAGCATTAAGAGGAGAAAAGAGTGCTGAGCCTTTGGATTTTGACTGGATTTACACAGGCACCACTGAAATCATCTTTAACAGAGCCATGCTCGTCTCTATGGCTGCCAACACTAAGGAGAAACCATTTAAACATGATTTTTTTTTCCCGTTTGGACACCATAGAGAGCATCTGTTCAGAGAAAGCTGATCAGTAAGAAATGGGTTTCTGTTTGAGTGCAAATGCAGCCCAAGTCTCCATATGGCTGAGAGTGGGTCCGAGGGAGCTTGCCTGCAGGTGGACCTGTGCCATGTTTAAGTTGTTGAGAGTGCCTGTGTTGGCTGCGGCACTGGCTGTGTCTCTATGGCTGCCACATGGCTCACAACACATTGGGTCTCTGTCGCCAGCCACTACATGCAAGTTGCCTAGGGACCTGACCAGTCTGGTGTGGCACAGGGAGCTGGCAGAGAGAAGGGAAGCTGTTAATTGACTCCACACTAACCCGTGAGTGGCTATAGCCTCTTGGTTGCATTTCAGTTTGTCAACTTCACATAAAAAACACATCAAAACAGTCTCATGCACTGGATACTGTATCATTGCAGCACAGTCCCTTCATGAATGGGAAAAATTTAAAAAAAGGTATGTAAAAAAAAGCTTAATAATAATAATAATAATAATAATAACAATAATAATTACGATAATCATAATCATAGGTATACCATTAATCAAATTTAATTGACCTTTGGGGACAAATTCCACGTATTGACCAGCGTTGCAGCTGAAATAAAAAATCCTCAACCAGTGCTAGACAGAATGCTGTATTTGATATAAGCTGAACATAAGTGTTACATTTTAATTTATTGTTAATTACAGCAATATTATCTGCTGATATTTGCCTGTCACAGATAAATTGGTATTGGCACGTCTTATTCAGTAAGTGCCCATATTAACTTTTTACAGAACATGATGCAGAAAAGATGCTTGGGTCTGGTTATAATCATTCATTTATTGTTTCAGCTCTCTGATGTCATCTCTCATCTCTCAGATGATTAAGTTCATTGTTTATTCCAGTATCGGTTGGGCTTATGTTAATAGCGAAATAATCAGTTGTTGAATCATCAAAATGGTACATTTATGAACATATAGTGTTCATTCAGAACAGTCAGTCAATCTTTGGAGAAGATTAAAGTGTATTTTCCAACTTTCCTTCAGAACTGTAACTGATCTCATTGGCCTTTGTGTCTGTCTGAGCAAACAGTTGGTCCCTTTTTAATTCCTGTGCTGCTCTCCCACATAGCACACCTGGGCTAACAGTGAATTATAGAGTGTAAAATCCTGCAACTGACCTTCCTCCTACTCCGTGTGCATGCAGTGAGGTTCTGGTCCTCTTCCTGCTGTCTGAGTGGTCAGACAGAGCCAAGTGGTTGACGCTGGCCTGCAAGATCACCGGGCTGCAGAGGAGGCCGCCAAGTTATTAATCAGTCTGAGCCATGTTTAATGTCAAAGCGAACAGTGTGCATGCAAGGTGTTTTCTGCCGGCACTGCGAACTTTACCTCAAGGACTGTGACGATGACCTGGTGTGAATCTTATTCTCTTCTTGTCTGTGAAAACACAAGTTACACAACAGTAGAAAATGTGATTAAACTTTATATAATGATCGATCTGAGAAAGGTGACAGGACAGAGTGGAGGCAGAGACTGTATGGAGGATGGGTGAGGCTGTTTTAAAACATCCAAGTGTTAGACTTGTGCACAGATCAGTGTCGCAGCATCAGCAGCCAGGTAGGATTAGTAAAGCCAAGTAAGTACCAGAAGAGGGCACAGGGTGGCACCAAACAACTTAAGAGCGACTTGATTTGCCTTTTCACTAAGTTATCATATTCATCAAGAAGGCTTAACTATCTGTAGAGTTTACTTTTAACAGTTAGCACTGCAGTCAACACAAAAACCAGCAAAGCATGATGTTTAAATATGACAGGGAGATGGGAACAGGAGGACAAAAATCAATATGTACAGAAAATGGTGACAATGACTCGGCAGGAGCCTGTGATGATTTACAACTGGCTCTGCTCATCTGTGCTTGCAGAAAGAGTAAAGTAACAAGAGGATGATTTTGAACAAACTTCTGATTTGGTTTGGGAATTAAAAAGAGACTGTGGTCTCACTTACAGCATTCTCAGTTAGAGCTCCAGTAGGGGGGGCAGGACAGGTTTTTGGGGGGCTGACGGGCGGCAGCACTCATTGAAATCCTAACCCGTCTATACAGAAATGCAGGATGGAAGAAGGGAAGCCATACAATATCCACCACAGGGCAAGGCTACACAGGGAGGAGAGCAGCATGGCTACCAGCCATCTGAAAGGAGGACAAATCCAACAACAAGAGCAAACAGAAAAAAAGGAGGGGAAAAAAGGAAGGAGAGACAAGAGACGTCCAGGCAGGACACAATGCCTCTGATGTTCTGCTTTTCCATTGGGACTGGATTAGATGTAATACCTTCACAGAGCCTTGCATCCTACAGTGCCAGTCAGCAAGTTTTTGTTCTTCACTTGCTCTGATGTGTTTGCACTTTGTTGTATACTCAGAATACGACCGATATGGGAAATTTTGGAGTAGATTACGATATTGAACCTAAAAAGCTGATAATATACTGATAATTAAGCTTAATGGTTAATACCAGTCTGCCAATATGTTGGTTAAGCTCTGAAAAATTACTCTATCTACATAAACATGCACAAATCTTACAAATGTTTGGGTATTCATTAACAAATATTATTCCCCCAAAACAGCCCATTTAATAAGAAGCGGGCAGAGACGGAAACGTGAAGGAGTAAACAAAGCTTGGACGGTACGTGTACGCTGATCCAGTCACTGAAGCAATGGAAAAACAACAGGCAATCGACAATGAATCCGGCCCAACATTAATTACATGTTAGACACAAACATAGAGGCATGTCCATGCGTGCGTGTCCAAGGGTTTCATGCCTGTCGCCATGCATGAAAAAAGGCAGAGAAGATGAAAAGTTTCTCATATACACTCTACGCTCCAATTGTCGCCGGAATTCAACATGCATTTTCTGTGTTACACAATAAAACAAACAGCGGAGCCAGATGGTGAGGTTCAGCTGGAAGTTAGATGTCTGTGTAGCAACGCTGATAAGGCATATGGCCTGAAGTGCAAGCAAATCTCCCTTCTGCCTCGACTCCCTCTTGAGAACAGATAATCACCCACTGTCGTACTACCTCCTCACGTATGTCCGTCTATATCCTTTGTATTAGGATGAGGATCAGGAGGAATTTACCATCCCAACAAAACCGCTGAAGCAGCTAATTAAAGTCATTAAACACCTCAGTCAAAGATGAATGGAACACCAAAGTATCAGTTTTCACCTACAGTTGAAGTGGTTGAACAGGCAAGTGAGCTTTATTAAACTGGACCCAGTTGGCCTTAGTATCATTTATTTTTCAGAAGTGCCAAGTCAGTAGAACAAGCCAAGCACTAAAACCTTTAATTCAACTAATCCAGATCTTGCACAAAAACCGTGATTAGTTGAATAATCGGTGCTGTTGCTAACAAGTACAGCAGGCTCAACTCGAGAGCTTCACTGTAACTCGGGGGATATCTCAGACAAGCCTCAATATCACCGCCAGACAGTTCAGTGTGTCCATGAGAGGCAGATAATGGAAAGGCGTGTAAATGTATTGCATCCACTAAATGCATCTCCACTTCACACCATAGTCATCCAGAGAAAAATAAAAGGAAAAAGAAACAAAATAAAATGTCAAGTCAGCCATACCATTCACTGGCACAGCAAACCATTTCTACAGGAAGAGGATGTCAGCTAGAAAGGAAGTGACATGCACTTACCTCCAATATACAAAACCTCACATCCTCTCTCTGTTTTTCCTCTCCCCCTGTCATTCTCTGCCTCTCTCTGCTATCTTTTGAACGGCAGGCAACACATCGGCCACGCCGTGCCCATGAGGCTGCAGCAGAACGCTACCACCTGCCTGACATGGGACAACAAAAGCCAAAGCCATATGGGTACATTGGCAGCGGCCGGTCAACCATCCTCAGCCATGCTGACACCCAACCTCCCAGGGCTGATTTACATGGGCACAAATGAAGTGGACTTTATTTAGAAACAACAGGGTAGTGAAGAGAGCTGGCTAGACTAATGCTTGATCCACAGATAAATATGCACAAAGCAAGATTCAAATAAGTCTGCAAAGGCATAACATCTTTTATTAGAAACTACATTTTTTTGGAGTTTAATTTCTAACTGTTTAACTCCACATTTGTTTAACCTTTAGTTTTTTTTTTATTTCAAAGATGAGTCAAAATTAGATTTGACAGCTGCCAAGCTGTGAATGCACTTCTGCCACTGCAGAACTCAGACTTCCAGAGAAAGAGTAACTGTTGATGACTGGATGTTCTACATCTAGCAGCCACTCATAGTCCTGAATTGATTGACTCTCTAGTTCCCTTCCAAACTGAAACACAATCAATGTCTGTTTTTTAATGTAGTGTGTCTGTATGATCTTGATTAGATCATCACTGAGCTCCAGTATTAGGTAGGTCAGTGTGAGATGACGATACATATCCTGTTGTCTTTAGTGACAAATCATGCTCTGTGATTTATTTCGTTGTTTCACAAATCATACTCTTAATCGTGATTTTTGTGTGTCATTTCTGGACAACACTTTGCATCCTCCCTCACGGGAGAGACGCAGGCAGAACATTTGAATGATGGCAACACAAACAAATGTGGAGGCACATGAACCTGATGCACAGCATCGTAAATCCGAACAAGAGAATGTCTCTCTCTTTTCTTCTGTCACGAGGACGTAGATTAACAAAAGTGTATGTCACTTTTTATTACCTGTATTTACAGAGGAATGTGCGCTAGAAGGTGCTATGAACATTGTAGTCCTCAACTTTCATACATCTACACTTTTTTCTTAATTAAAAAAGCAAACCAAACTGATATCTAAGCTATTAACTTGATGTATCTTATGGCTTTCTATTGGCTAAATGATTGGCTTAATTAATTAATGACACTTGATTACTAAGTGACTATGGAATTCCACATTGATTTGGCCTTCCTACTGCACTTCACTTATTCTTAAACTTTTAAAAAAGGAACAAGACAGTTGGCAGATTACCAAACATGCAGTTAAACAAACGAACAGACATCATCTTTAACGTCCACATTTTTTGTGCCTTGCTAAATCCAGCCCTTTACAAAAAGTTTTTCCTGGAAGATTGTGTGTCAGGTTACTCCAATCCAGCCCCCCAAACAACTTTGTTATTCACTCTGTGCCTTATAATATTTGACCCGCAACAGCGTTGACTTCTTGTTCACCCTCATCACTCACTGATTACAGATTAAAATGGAATGACTTATATTACACTTGATCTGCATGTGATGACATTAAATGAAAAGAACCTGAAGGATGAAAAGAAACAGAGTTATTGAATTAAAAAAGGAATTCTTAGTTATATCTCACAGACAGGGAGGAGGAGAGAGATACTGCCTGGATCCTCAATTCCTAAATTAATTATGATTTTAGGATGAAATGATTAACTTAACGAAAAAACCTGCAAGGTCACTTCCTGGTCATTATGAAGTCATAATTATTCAAATCATATGGTAGTTATGATTTGAAAAACACAAGTGTATGTGTGTAATGATCCGAGGAGTGCTACTGCTCATTTTTAAGTACTACAACAAGACGGCGTGACGCATGAAGAGACTCGCAGGCTGCCTGGGAACTTACGATAGTGAGCCAGTGGACGATCGGGACTGCCGCTTGCTCTTCAAGGCACGCAGTTTATCTCCCTGTGTCAGACCATTTCTCTCCTCTTCATCATTATACTGTAACACATACAAAAGGCAATGACTAGACAAAGTCAAGGGTGTACATTTCCTGCTTAATAAAAAAAGCAAAAAAAAAGTGCAGAAAATTTCTGCATTTCAAACTCACCAGTTCCATTTCTTCTTTCTTGGACGGCCTGTTTTTGTTGCTTCCATTGATGGTTATGTCGTCCACTCCCGACAGGATCCTGGTCACAGCCATCTTTCCATTTTCTCGTTCATTCTGCACCTTCTCCCGGAATATATCTCCCTCTGCCCACAGACTATTCTGCTTCCTGAAATTTAAACAAAACACAAAATAAACTACCACACTAATTAATTACATGACTGTCAGATGACACAGAAAAGAAAGAAAGTTTTTTTCTTTATCAGCATATTTCTATACATGATGTGATCCTACAATGAAATGCAATTTCTTTATTTCACTTAGAGATTTCAAAATTTTTCTTTTGATCAGACTGTCGATCACATCTGATCAAACTACAGCCACACAGACTTGATGAAGCAGGTTGGATGAGGTTTTGACTGTTAAAACAAAAGATGTCATTTTCTGAACTTCAGGTTGATTGCTTATGTGGATATCATGGATATTGATAATGAGATTGTTACTATACCACAATTTTTTACTTGGCTAGAACACTAGCATGAAAAAAACTATACTCCATGCCTCTTTTAATACCACCAAAAAAATTTAAAGTTCTAGGCACACAAAATACAATATTTGTTCTCTTTTTTAAAATTAACAACCTGCACACATGTGTCGACAAAGTATCAATACTTCTGACAACCCAAATTATAGAGAAACACTTTGAGATCAGTGATGTGGTGAAAGTTCTGCTATAGTGAACACCTACTCTTCAACAAAGTTCTGCTGAGGTCCAATGATGGACCCTGGTCGGCAGATCCGTATCCAGGCGATGGCCTCTGCAGCAGTCAGCCGGTAATGTTTCATCATATAGCAGCCGATCAGAGTGCCAGTTCTCCCCAGACCCGCTGAAAGGAAAAAGACTGTGTTAACATTTTACAAGAAACCAGATAATTAACATAGTATGTACAGACAGCTACACGTGTGTCTTTCAACAAAGTATTTGTTAATGTAGGTTAGAAAACTGACCTTTGCAGTGAACAGCAATGGCTCCTTCGGCATTCTCACAAATGTTGAGGAACTTCCTGACAATGGAGTCATTCGGTGTACTCCCATCCACAAAGAACAGATCGTGATGCTCAAACCCAGACTCCGTGAAACGCCTGGCATCGTACATCTTCTTGTTAAGTCTCACAACAGCGGTGACGTTATGATTCCTGAAGTACGGGATGTAGGCCTCAGGAGCGTGCAAAGGGTACCCTGAGGTAAGAGTAAAAACATTGTTGCGAGTTTGGGAGGTGTTAAAATGGAGATTTTTCTAAAAACAGAAAGTTAAGGTACATTCCACTTACCATTCTCTATTTTGCTTTTTGGATGAGGCCCACTGAATGCAAGGAACTTTCCTGGAATGATCCAGTTTAAGTCTCCGTTTTCAGCTCTCTCATAGTGCTCATATTCTTCCACATCAAAGTTGGAGAAGTTGAGCCAGCCATATTGCAGTGCCTGGTACATGGTGGGGAGGGAGTTAATTTCATTTCGAGCATGACACAGCAACAAAGAAAAATAAAGAACTCAAGCTTAAAAATGAAGTACCTTATGAACGGCCCGAAGGCAATCCAGGATGTTCAGGTTGTACATGCAGGTTCCAAACGAAGCATCTCTGTAAAATAAAATGTAAAAACATTTACTCGAACTGGTTGTGCTTATCAGCACAGCAGACTCACCTTTACCTCCACCCTTTACATATTTCTCTGGCAAGGACGCCAGCTGCTGTCTTGCACAACCTGTTCTCAAATGCTTTGCCAAATGTCTCCTTCGGCATCTTCTCTGTAACTAAAAGCATTTTATAATCACGGTATTGTTAACAGGGCGCCAGGGCCCTCGAGTCTTCAAGGTGTGGTGATTCTGAAACTGGTTTCTTATGTTGTGTTTAAGTTTATTTAACAATAACAACTGTATGATTTCAATTCTGGTATAATCGTCTGTAATAATTTCAAAGTTGACCAGATATTTAGAGACATTTTTTGCAGACATATTTTTCATATATAGCAGAGGCAGCATTCTTTTACCATAAATTCTTCTTTAAGGTTTCCTTGATTTCTTGACTCATTTATGAAATGGATGTAAAATCTCTATGTGATGCTCGTGATTCACTAGGCATTTGCCATCCAAAACCAAAATGCATGTCAAAACATCAGGCTATGAAGCATTTTCATCAGATAATCTTGGCTTTTTGTCAATCAAATTTGCCTTCCACAAGGAAAATATACTTCAGTTGATCAAATATGAAATATGTGCAGTAACGCTGAATTGTTACCTGAATGGAATATATGTTGAGTTCCTGGACACCAGCAGACTGTAGGCCTCCTCTGGCGACATGTTTAGATTCATAACCTTCAAAAACAAAATGTCCAGTCAGCACATGCCTCTGGCTGAAATAGTTCCAGACTGAAAGATGAAACAATTGAGTTTGTACACCACTTACTGCATACGAGCCGATTAGGTAGGCAGCGTTGACTTGTTTCTTCTGATCTCCACAGGTATAAAATATAATCTTCTTCCTCGAGAGTGTAATGGACTGTGCAAAGACAGTAACAGCAACGTATGACTTGATATGTGATACCTTATTGATCAGTTTGACTCAAAATAACCACGATAAAAAAATTCCCCAAGAATAAGGACTTTAAATCTGAAAAATAACTCATGACTTGATTACAAATTAGGGATTCGAGATATGGATTTTTCTCAGCTGGTGCAGACAGCAGATAATTTCATATTTATGTAATTTAAAAGAAGTTAATAAAGTGTAATTTATGCACACCTGAGGATAAGAAATGTTCAGATGCACTGAGCAAAGAGGAATGATTTAATATTCCACAGCTATAATAACATATGATGTGTTAAAACTTGTAGACTTCTTCCCTCCTCTCTCAATACTTTTTGAAACATGTCGTCTTCCTCTCTTCCTCACTTCTTTGCGTTCAAGGTGGGAACAGCTACCCACTGTGTCAGAGTTTGTAAATGCTGTGAAAGCAAGTTGACTTTATATTGTCTGCTCCATTTATCCACTATAATTTCACCTAAAACAATAAAAAAAAATATAAATTTTAATAAGTTAACGGTCCTATACTTACTGTGCATCCCTGAGGTGAATGTCAATTAACAGACATTTTAAGCTAAAAATTAAGATGTTTTTGCATACACCATGAAACGGTTATACTCTAATGCAGGAAGGAGGCTGAACTGTCTGTGTCCAACAACGTTGACCATAAACAGCGGTTGAACACCAACCAGGGAGAGTCAACACTGCTACTCAGCTTATCTACATTCAAAAACCTACAACTTATCACTTTACTTTGCCTACCTATTGCTCATATACGTAGATATTGATTAACCTGGGTCATACCTCCCATTCTTTCTACCAGGAAGTGCTATTAGGAGCAGCAGGTTTACTTTACCTTGAGCTTCTTTGTCAGCTTGCAACAGAAGCGATAAAACATGGCCAGGTTGAGGGGACCAAAGTCCGCATAGAAGCTGAGGGAAAAAAGGAATAAGAAGAAAGAGTGTCAGAGAAGCTATTTATGCAGCCAGCCGCGGTCTCTGGGGAGGTTTCATTAGATAGAATCAGCTACTTCAGACTGAAACTGTGAAATCACTGACAGAGTAAAAGCTATATTTGGAGGCAGTTGATGCTGGTGTGGGTCGGTCAGAACAGGACAAAATGCTGCAAAGACAAGCGGTCTGTTTTTTGTACCACACTGGCACAAAAATGACTCTGAAAGGTCAGCAATGTCCTCTCATAAACGTCCTGAACGTTTGTGACATAGTGCTTTTGTTGTCGTGGTGATGTCTTGTCCTCCTGGATCCACATGCTTAACATATATCTATGCAGTATGTAGATAATCTGTCAATGCAATCTGTAAATAGGGATTTTGTTGTTCTGTTCTGTCCATCCTGGG
This sequence comes from Acanthopagrus latus, assembly GCF_904848185.1. NCBI lineage: Eukaryota > Metazoa > Chordata > Actinopteri > Spariformes > Sparidae > Acanthopagrus > Acanthopagrus latus. Next base: position 22,699,125 of record NC_051043.1, read on the forward strand.
AGAGGGATTCCTACTCTGTGGCTCATCCTGATCTTCATCCCCCCCCCGCTCCAAAAGGTTTTTTTCCTCAATTAAATCAAGGGTTTAAGGTCAAAGGATGTCTTAAACCCACTGAGGAAATAAGATTGCGATTTTTTGGGCTGTAAAAATAAAATTGATGTGATTTAAAAAATCAGTCAAAAACAGGAATTTCAAAGCCCATCAATAGAAAACGTTTAATGATGGAAATTAAATGACTTCTGCAATAACAGCTGGGTTTTTTTGTACTCTGAAGAAGCCATGTGCAGCACCAGCACTGTAAAGCAGGCATGGCCCGCCCATTTCAAAAATGCTGGGGAAAAAATATGCAAGTCTGTTCATAATGCATTTAGACTATCAACTTACTTTTCATATGCCAGTTCTTCATCTATGCAGAAACAGTGTCGTTCGGCTGTGCTCTTGATCTTCTGCTTTAATATGGCGAAATATAGTTGATCTGCAGGAGAGAGGAGGGGAAGGAGGAGGAGGGGGTAGGGCGAGAAAATAGAGTCAGTTACATGCTTTTGTCATGCACACACTCACTTTTGTTGACTCTCATTTCCCCCCCAGAATCATCTCCTCTTCGTCCACAAACACCTCTTTCAAGTTTTTTCCCCCCCGAGCTACTCACCCTTGATAAACTCAATGCATCTTGACGAGACATCGTCCGCGGTCATCTTGCTAACACTTCTGAACATGATGTTTTTTTGCAGAGAAAACGTACGAGGGTGATTTTTTTTCCTTCACGGAGACTTGCGCATGCTGAGTACAGAAAACTTCCACTGATATCCGCGCACGTAAGATTAGGGAAAAAAAGTTGTCTAAAAGCGATAGTTTAACACCAAAAGTTGCAAGAAAATAACGTTTAGTTCCTGTTGTGGCTCGTCGAGGGCAGAAAGTTACCAGTCGAGGTGGGCGAAGGACACTTTCGTATGTAAGTAAGTGCGCACTCTGCTAAAAATGATCTCCGCCCGACTCCTCCCCCTACGCACTTTCTCGGGAGGCTATTGGCTGCGACAGATGCAGGGCGCCACGCGATTGGAAGAAGAGCCTGTCGGTCAGAGCGAGCCACGCCCATTTCAGTTTAAAGTCCTGAACATGAGACACATGATAGGCCCTGGGAAGATTGCCCAAGCGGTTGCTAGGACGATGACCCAGCCAATCAAAGAAGTGATTTCCACTCGGACGAACCTCCCCCTCTCAGATTTGAGCTGCGCAGGGATGCACAAGAAGAAGCAGGAAAACGCCATAAAAGACTGGAAAATTAACATCAGACGAGCCTGACAGCTGGCTGACTGTCATGCTTGTGACATGAAATGCAGAAACACATCGTTCTACACACATTTATAACTCACACAACGTGAGAGTGCGCACAAAGCGAAGTTCTGATGTAATTTATTGCGCTAATAAATAAACGCCAAATGCAAAACTGCATTGCTCATTTTGTGCATCTTTTGTGCAGACTGCGGATTTTAAAACCGACGCTTAAAAAGTCAGCGCATTTACAGAAAAAGGACAGACGGTGTCGCCATATTAGGGCAAAAGCTGCAAAAATAAATAAATAAATAAATAAAAAATCAAAGACTTTCACACACCCTGGATATTTAAAAAAAAAAAAGCAGGGATGTGCATGCGCAGTCCGCCCGTGTCCGTCTGCACATTATTACCAACTAGGCTTAAAGTTGAGCGGGTTCATCCTTGCAGACCCCTTCTTACCTGTTATCTCAATGTAAATATCAGAGTTTGGCGCCGCCTCCGAGCTGTTGTGAGCTGCACAGCGCTTTTTCCTCGACTCGGCTCGCCTCCTCTCGCTCTTGCGCTTCATATTTTCTCCTCAGGGTTGCACGGCGGACGCTCAGCTGCAGCCGACCTCCTCCGCCTCGCACTGCGGCGGCTCGTCCCCGTTCTGCCGCTTGTGTTTCTATGGCATGTCTGGCCCCCCCTGCGCCGCCGCCGATGCTGCTCGGTATCTGCGTATGTTTGCTGTATATGTGTCAGCCGAGGTTAGGCTGCCTGCTCCCAGCCTCTCCGGTGGTGGTGACGTCTATGAGCAGGGGCAGGTTCCTCTGCTGTCTGAATCCCCCCTGCATGTGACGTTTCAGGATTATCTGTCCAGTGCCCACCCTTCACTGTTCTCTATCTAAATAACATATGGGGGGGTGGCATGTAAGCCCAGTGCTGATATGACTGTATTGTGACTTGAGTGTATGCTGGGTAGCAATGACACACAAAACAAATAGAGCCAAGAAAAAGGCAAACACGCTTATTTAATGGCACATGGTTGGAATCATTGTGTCATACACACCGTGCAATCGCGATATGTGGCCCCAAGATGACGATGGTATCGTGATACAGCGATTCCGCGGCGATACACTGCAAGCAATCTTCTACGATGCATTGTGATGTCGACTGACGAAGAAAAAATGCCCCAAAAAAGGCTAAAAGCAGGAAAAATGTGCAGTATTCTGTCACTGTATACTGGTGGTGTCAGTTTCACAGAATCTGACACGTCAAATCAAATACAATAAAGTGCATGGAGTCTTGGCTTAAGTGCATCTTTAACACACAACCACATGTGCTGTCACGCCAGTGTTAAAGGGGTGCCGTGGAACAACTTGCAGCAATGAACATTTTTCACTTTGGTCTTTATTGGTCATATTGGAGCGGATATGGAACGGGATAAACAACGGGATAAAATAAACAACGCAGCGAGAAGCATAAGCAGCATCGGAGCCCCTTTAAAATAGCCAGAAATTAGAGGAGTTCTATTTGAAGTCAAGAAAAAGGCAATACAATGCAATACGTTAAAAGAAATCCTTGAAAATTACATTACAAATTAGCAGATTAATCAGATTTAGTCTGACACGCTGTAACTTAATTGCTATCATACAAAGAACTGTATTATTGATTGTGGGTTTTTTTTGTTACCAATTACCTGCATTATTAAAAGAATTGTACATATCCTGTTGACAAATGAGTTGGTCAAAAGCATTAGTCCTTTTTATAAGGGGCTAATACATTGGAGAGTAAAGCCGGGATATGAGAGAGAACACAGCCACACTCACAGCGGAGGCCCCAAGGTCAAGAGATAACACTTGTTTTTCCCAAAACCATTGATGTGTGCTTTAGGGAGTCAGCCGAGAAACTTAAACAAGTGCAGATGTGCAGGAAGACAGGACAGGGACGTCTTTTTTCTTCAACAGGGCGCTGTCTCCAGGGGATTGTGTATCATTTTGCCAAGGAGATGGGACCAGCTCACGCACCCGCGATGGGAGGGCTAAGTTTTAACCACGGTCCCTCCCCACCTTTTTTGACCCGTTTGACCAATGAAAGTTATTCACCTTATCTATTTGCTTTAACCAATGAGAAATTCTACATCTTCTGTAACTGAAAAGTTAAAATACATTGCAGACCAAAATTGTGCATCTTTTTCTGGGCGATTGGTTGCAGTTAACAGCTTTGCTGCCTGCGATTTTTCAAACAGAGAAAGTCCTTGATATGAAGCTTTACTTAATGATACAATTCTAAAGAAATGGTAAAAGGCACATACTTTTTTCTGCACCATAATCTCCAAAAAAGTGCAGACTTTCATATCAGTGTTTATCAGACAACATAGACACTGATACCGATATGTATCTGTGATAGGCCAGTATCAACGAGATATCATTCGGTCTCTTAAACCAGTGTGGTTATTAAAAGAAGACTGTGATACGGCCAATTACTAACAGCAGTGCATCAGTTATAAAATATTCATAAATAATCACCAACAACCATCTCATTACAGACACGACGTAAGACCCAGTGATATGATGACACTGATAGAAAAAGGTAGAAAATGTAGAATATTAAACAGAAAACTGTCATGCAGTCATGTAACCCACATCACTCATTTTTTCACTCACGTTCAAACAAATGTTCATACAAACGTGTGCATCCCTGCATATGTGACAGTAACAGATCTGGGGCGAAGCACGCTCCCAGGCAGCCAGCTTGCTACACATCGATGATCTTTGGCTTATCGCTGAAGTCCAGAGTCTGTTGAACTCCGGCGAGCTGCAGGAGCCAGGTAATGGGCATATGGTCCAGGCGGTTTGTGTCACGATGGTAAAAATGAACGCGAGGGCCTGCATGTTGGGAAAAAAAATGAAGGCAGAGATAGAGAGAATT